>NW_028270173.1:6315701-6622923 GCF_037043375.1 Chiloscyllium plagiosum | reverse complement strand
CTCGGATTCCTTCCAGTTGAAAATTACTGTAACTTATTTACCTGCCAGCTCTCTGGCCTGGTCTGTTAGCCTCTCGTCAGCCTGCAGCACTGAATCAGCTTCTGAAGTTTTGCTTTTCATGAATGAGTTCAAGGCTTCTTCAGCCTGTGGGATTTAAAATTCAAGTAAAGAAATTCTGAGAGGATACAAGATTCGTTTGTGTAGAATTTCAATAATGACTTTTTAGTGAGAAGTTGACCTGTCGGAGATGGGAAGCTGACTGATTGACATTTGAGATGTTGACCTGTCTTTCTCTTGAGTTATAAGAGCTCACTGTTTTAATGTGAGAATTGGCCCTGTGTTTTTCTAGTTATTGCATGCACTGATGATGGTAATAGGAGATGTTCAGCTGGTGTAAAATTTCAATAGATTCCCCTGATCAGAAAGCAAAGCCGAATGAGTGATTAATATTTACCTTATTCCCCTTTCCTGGAGTTGCATGGAATTTCTCAATCATCTTCTTGTGATCCTTTTCATACTGCTCATACCCTCCTGTACATGTGTACGATCCCTTTCGTAGTTTCTCCTCGATCTCAGAGGACAGGGTCTCCAGCAGTTTTGTACACGTCTCCATGGAAACAGCTTCATTCTTGTCACAAACCTCAAAGTAATGCTGCTCCACTTCAGTCTGACAAGATAATCCAGATATTGTAACTAGATCAAAGGTTAGCATTGCAGTGGATACCTGATGCTGTTAGATATCCAATAGATGTTAGCCTGAACCATTAATGCAATTGTTAAAATCTGAGAGATTCATTACAGAATAACAATGAAGAGATGACAACACAGCTACTTCAAATAATGTATTTTATACTTGTCTTAAAGTCTGCCATTGCCCATATAACATTCACGCAAGCCACTACGGCAAGCCAACTCATGCACAAATTGCTTTGTTTCTAACATTGCCCTTTCCATAACAAAAAAAAGGGATTTGTTCATGTGCTACTCATGTATTTACAAGTACTTACCCAATATACTTGGTGCACAAAACATGATCATTCATTCAGGAAACCAATAAGCTAGTCAGTCTCACTTTCATCAGTCTCTGCAAATGCATTTCATCCATTGTCTCTAAACTGTTCTGATCTTTCAATGATGTGTTTGAGTTGCTGTTGTTTGTCTGGTATCCGTTCATTCCTGTAGTGATGTTCCTTTCTGGAGAATTTCATTCCTACACTGGGTGCTAGTTTGGAATGAAGTGTCTTAGAATTGCACAACATCTCAGAATTTAGATTCAGCGTTTAGTTTTTTGGGTTGATCAGTTTCAGCACAAGTTGAGGTGTTGCTACTGGTTTTTCAAATTGAGTGAAAACTGCTAATGTACATCAATACCACTGCCTGTCCTCGGCAGTGAGCTTGTGATTACTCTGATGTGCCTGCATTGGCCAATGAATTGAGCACAGGAGTTGGAAGGTCATGTTGCAGCTCAACAGGATATTGATGAGGCCATTTTTGGAATGCCATGTTCAATTCTGGACCCATGCTATAGGAAGGATGTTGGGAAACTTGGAAGAGTGTGGAAAAGATTTACAAGGATGTTGCCAGGGTTGGAGGGTTTGAGCTATAGGGAGAGGCTGAATAGGCTGGGACTGTTTTCCCCGGTGTGTCAGAAACTGAGGGGTGACCGTACAAAGGTTTATAAAATCATCAGGGATGAGGAAAGGGTGAATATAGCCAAGGTCTTTTCCCCAGGGTAGGGGAAAATAGTTTTATGATGAGAGGGGAAAAATATAACCGTCATAGAGATGTACAGCACGGAAACAGACCCTTCGGGCCAACACGTCCATGCCAACCAGATATTCCAACCCAATCTAGTCCCACCTGCCAGCACCTGGCCCATATCCCTCCAAACCCTTCCTATTCATATATCCATCCAGATGCCTCTTAAATGTTGCAATTATACCAGCCTCCACCACTTCCTCTGGCAGCTCATTCCATCTTCCTCTGGCAGCACATTCCATGGATTTAAGGGGCAACATTTTCATACAGAGGGTGGTACTTATATGGAATGAGCTGCCAGAGGAAGTGGTGGAGGTTGGTACAATTGCAGCATTTAAAAGGCATCTGGATGGGTATATGAATAGGAAGGGTTTAAGAGGGATATGAGCCAAGTGCTGGCAAATGGGACTAGATTATTTTAGGATATCTGATCGGCATGGACAAATTGGACTGACGGGTCTGTTTCCATGCTGTACATCTCTATGACAGGTTAGGCAAGACCATTGCGAAACATCACACATTTCCAACTAATTGCTGCATTGCTTTCACATCTGTTGGTTGCTGGATCTCTGCTGCATTTCTGCTACAGCTCTGGCCTTGCCAAGGTTCGGGTGAAATGTCTGCAGATGGCCAATGTGCTTGACTTCAGGCATCTTTGATATATCGTGTTCCATCTTTTTTTCCTGATCACTGCGTTTTCTTCTGCTGTTATCCAACGAATGCCTCTTCATTTGCTCATCACCCACTGTCAACTCCTGGCCTTATTTTTCTTCTCTGCTTTTCTCCCCCCAAGATCCCCTGGGTTTGTGGGGTATCTGATTCCTCTGGCGTTTTATTTTCAGGGCAGCAGCTATTCTCCACACCTGATGCTGACTCAGCTTCATTCTCTCACCCAGTCCAAGATAATAATCACCGGGAAGACACTATAACAGTGTTGCTGTAATCCTCTGGGATTTGTTCAGCCAGCAGTGGGTTATTGGCATATGAAGACTGAAAATTGCCTCTAGCATGTCTGGGGCTTTTGACTTGCTCCAACTGAAATGAGTGAATTTTGTGTAATTTCGGGATCCAAATCTTTATTCTGACCATTGCATTGAGATCATTTGTCCTCCTGAGATGATTAAACCACTTCACACAGTCTGTGAAGCTAAACACTTGCCTGTCATATGAGTCAACTTCTTGGAATAAGAGCACTGCTTTCCCTGCAGAAGACTCACAACCTCAGAACTCCTGCACATGTCAGTAGCTTTCTTGAGAATAAGTTTTTTTTTCGATTAGATTACTTATAGTGTGGAAGCAGGCCCTTCGGCCCAACAAGTCCACACCGCTCCTCTGAAGAGCAACCCACCCAGACCCATTCCCCTTCATTTACCCCTTCACCTAACACCTAAATTTAGCATGGCCAATTCACCTAACCTGCACATTTTTGGACTGTGGGAGGAAACCGGAGCACCCGGAGGAAACCCACGCAGACACAGGGAGAATGTGCAAACTCCACACAGACAGTTGTCTGAGGCGGGTATTGAACCCTGGTCTCTGGCTCTGTGAGGCAGCTGTGCTAACCACTGAGCCACCGTTCTCTTCTTCCAGAGATGTGCTGTCATGGCAAAATCTCTTACATCAGATCTAATGAAACCATTTTTCATCTGCCCAAATACACAGGATTCAGCTAAACATATTACTGTGTTTACGTGCTGATCCTTCTCCCCCTTCAGCTCCAGTGTTGAACATACACCGCTCAAAACTAACATTAAATAGGAAACAACAATGCATTTTGAAAGCTTTAGAAATATCAATAGTCTGACTTCCCTGCTGCTCAGTAAGACCTAGGCAGTAGAACATTTTGTGACACTCTTCCTGCAGCATTTATAGCAGGGTGATAATGCTTATTTGCTCTGGTTTATTGATTAATTCTGTTGCAGTTTCATAGTTTTGCCACTGAGTTCCAGTTTCAATTCTACCTCAAATCGCCCTAAGCAGGAGTGATTGGAAAATGCGGAGCCATTTTTGACACAAGCAATAATTCAAGGCTGTAAGCTGCTGTTTCTGTTCCTTCTCCCTTGCTGTTACTTTCCATCTCACAGCTCTGAAAATCCACTTAGACTCAGCCTCCCATTTCTGGACACCGAGTTTTCAAGCAATGCCTTTTAATGACTAAACCTGACTGCGCGCAAGAGACTTATCAAAGAGACAGAGACCACAATGCTATGGCAAAATCTATGCTAACTGCATTGCTCCTAGCCGTAGATGAGTCTTTCTAACGGGCACCCATTATGAACATTCAGTTTGAACAATAAGGAACCATTCGTGATTGGTGAGGGAGCAGTGCAGGGGAATATCAAATACAAACAATTAATAGCCTGATTACAATGATCAAAGATGCCTGAAAGGAAAGCAGGAGATAGTCAGAGCATTGAAGAAAATTTCTCAGTTACTGGAACACTGGTTAACAAAATATAATGTGTCCGAGTCGAACATGACAAGCTGGATAAATGTCAGGTTGGGAAAGAGTTCAGGATTTGTCCATGAAGCTAATGCAGAAACTGAGGATGAAACGGAGGGTGGTGGTGGGCAACGTCTCCTAGAACCATCTTTAATTTCTTTACTTGTCCCACCACCACCCCTTCCAACAATCCACCTCATGGACACCTTTACTGATATTAGATACCCAACACAGGGATGGAGCAGATAGCCTGGATATAAGGGGACTCTTCCGGACATGGTGGGACTGTCCTGGGTATGGATGGACAATTGCAGGAATGGAGTGACTCTCCTAGGTATGGAGGGACTATCGCGGATATCAGAGCACAATATAAGATATGTGGGGACGCTCCCGGATATGGATGAACTGCCTTATGAGGAGCGGTTAAGTTGGCAGGGTTTCTACACATTGCAGTTTAGGCGAATGAGAGATGACCTTGTTGAAACATACGAGGTGCTTAGAGGAGCTGACCCTAGAGGGGGAGATGGGGAGAGGGTCTTATCCCCTTGCATGGGAGAGTCTAGGACCAAACCAGAATAAGGATTGCATATTTAAGACAAAAATGAGGATTTTTTTTTCTCTCTGAGGGGAGTGGAGCTGAGGAATTCTTTCCCGGTCGTCAGGGCTGAGTCATTCAGTATCTTCAAGGCTGAGAGGGAGAGATCTTTAATCAGGAAGGGAAACAGGGTTATCAAGAAAAGGCAGGAAAGTGGAGATGATCAGATGAGCCATTCAATGGTGGAGCAGACTCAATGGGCTGAATGGCCTATGCCTGCTTATGTGCTGCAAAGTATGCATTTATTTCTTGAATTCATTTTCCCAACTGCCCTGGTGGCTTTTGGATCTATGTTTCCAAGTTATTAAATCAGCGCTCTGGAGTACATTAACTAGTGTACAACTACACCCTGAGAGGGTGGTCCAATCTGTGTGTTTGTGGGGGTGGGTGGAAAAATGGCAATGGGGAAGAGGGTCTTATCAACAGAGGGCAGGAATTGTCCAGAAAAGTGACAGTTCAGGCCTGAACAGTGTAAGGTGCAGGATGTGTTTGGGAAATAATCAAAATGGTTTGGACAGGGTGACTCCTCGAGAGATGGAAAGTATAACATAAGTGTCCCTACTAAAGACCACAGGGGCTGTGGAAGGTTATTACAATGGCTATTCCAATTCCCCGCTCCCCCTAAGGTCCTCGTTGCATTTTGTAAACACTTTGACCCTCACCAGCAGTTTCTTGTAATATTCCTGATCTTTGTCATTGAAGGAGCTCTTCAAGAATAGTTGGATGGCCTCATCTCGACATAGGGAGTGTATTCCTGTCAACACGGCGATTTCCATTGGCATCTGCACTCTCAGCCCCATCTGCTGCTGGTAGTGAGTGAGGCCATTCTGGAAGGCGGCTGTGTTTTCAATCTTAGCCATACAGGTCACAGCATCCTCAATGCAAGGTACCTTCCCACTGTCAATAGTTTTCACGTAGGCTTCAGTCAAAATAGCCAACACTGCGAGAGAAGAGAGAACAAAGAGTTGATTACCAAGCTTTTGTAATTATGGTGGGTTAAAGGGGGCAGCCATAAGTTCCTTAAAAGTGGAGTCGCATGTAGATAGGATAGTGAAGAAGGTGTTTGGTATGCTTTCCTTTATTGGTCAGAGTATTGAGTATAGGAGTTGGGAGGTCATGTTGTGGCTGTACAGTACATTGGTTAGGCCACTTTTGAAATATTGCATGCAATTTTAGTCTCCCTCCTATCGTGGGTGGCACGGTGGCACAGTGGTTAGCACTGCTGCCTCGCAGCACCAGAGACCCGGGTTCAATTCCCGCCTCAGGCGACTGACTGTGTGGAGTTTGCACATTCTCCCCGTGTCTGCGTGGGTTTCCTCCGGGAGCTCCGGTTTCCTCCCACAGTCAAAAGATGTGCAAGTCAGGTGAATTGGCCATGCTAAATTGCCCGTAGTGTTAGGTAAAGGGGTAAATGTAGGGGTATGGATGGGTTACGCTTCGGCGGGTCGGTGTGGACTTGTTGGGCCGAAGGGCCTGTTTCCACACTGTAAATAATCTAATCTAAAAAAAAAGAAGGAGATTGTGAAACTTGCAAGGGTTCTGAAAGATTTACAAGGATGTTGCCAGGGTTGGAGGATTTGAGCTATAGGGAGAGATTGAATAGACTGGGATTACTTTCCCTGAAGCATTGGAGGCTGAGGGGTGACCTTATAGAGGTTTATAAAATCATGAGGGGCATGGATAGGGTGAATAGACAAAGTGTCTTTCCTGGGGTGGGGAGTCCACAACTAGAGGGCATAGATTTACGGTGAGAGGGGAAAGATATAGAAGGAACCTAAAGGTCAACTTTTTCACGCAGAGTGTGGTACGTGTATGGAATGAGCTGCCAGAGGAAGTGGTGGAGGCTGGTACAATTGCAAGATTTAAAAGGCCTCTGGATGGGTATATGAATAGGAAGAGTTTAGGTGAGATATGGGCTGAAAATGTGTTGCTGGAACAGCGCAGCAGGTCAGACAGCATCCAGGGAACAGGAGAATCGACGTTTCGGGCATAAGCCCTTCTTCAGGAATAATGCCCGAAACGTCGATTCTCCTGTTCCCTGGATGCTGTCTGACCTGCGGCGCTGTTCCAGCAACACATTTTCAGCTCTGATCTCCAGCATCTGCAGACCTCACTTTCTCCTCCTTAGTGAGATATGGGCCAAGTGCTGGCAAATTGGACTTGATTAGGTTAGGATATCTGGTTGGCATGGGCGTATTGGACCAAAGAGCCTGTTTCCGTGCTGTACATCCCTCAGACTCTATGATTCTAACTACCCCTTATCAAGCACTGACTGATGGTAAATTGATTGTTTCATTTAGAGGCTAAAGCTGTTCTCAGAAGGTTACAATGGGAATTGGCACAGTGGGATTGGCAATTGGACTGTACCATAATGATCAAGGAGCCCAATTCCATCCAGAATTGACCTGGAAGTGTTTGATGGAAAGATTCAGATGACAAAGTGAATTGGAAAGTATTCCTTTGCTGATTTCCCACGTGCTGCTGAGCAGCCAATGTGGAGAGAGGGACCTCAGTCGAGTCAGCACTTGCTTGTTGAAGGGATGAAATAGCCTGGTGGATGTCCCATCAATCCCTGATTGAGCTGATAGACATACTCGTCGCATTGTGCTGCACGTACTTCGACCATTAATCCTGCGGCCACCTTTAACTCTCTTTGGCTGTGATTCACTGTAGATGTACTGGCAGAACTCTCGGCACACCGCACGGAACTGTGGGTCAAGCTGGCTTTCCGGCAGCGTCTCCACCTGGTTTAGATTGGTGCTGGCAGTCGGCTGAACAAAAACAAAACATTTGCGGGACCGGAAGTAATTCCTGATGCATTCCCGGGGCTGGTTATACTCCATCACTTTCTTTGCAACACCTGCATTCAGTCAAAAGAAACAAAACCACATCCACTTTGGGTGTTAGTATGACTGGGCAGAATTCCATGATACAAAGCACCGACAGCACCTTAAATCCTCTTTCCCATATCCCACTTTGTTTGTGTATTGCTGATAGCCCTGGGAGCGATTGGAATGATGTTATCCAGCTGGACCTCTAGAATCAGAGTTTCCCGACTGGGGCTGTTAACCTGATCCAATCAGGGAGCCCTGGCTGACAGATACAAACAGGAGTGTCACGGGTTCTGTTCACTCTGAGAGCAGGCTCTGAGGGAGCTGGATCAGTGCCAAGGATTTTCCACATTTAAACAAAGGAGGACTTAGTGACAGGATACCAGCTGCTGTGGAGTGATTTCACCCCCTACCCAGAAATCTCAACCTATCTCAATCTAAGAAAATTTCCACTCACACAGGATCAGCACATTTTGGAGGAGGTTTGAGATTTTCACTACGGGTTGTGTGTTGGATGTGGGAGTGGTGTGTGTGTGTGCGTGAGAGAGTGTGTGTGCGTGAGAGAGTGTGTGTGCGTGAGAGAGTGTGTGTGCGTGAGAGAGTGTGTGTGCGTGCGTGCATGCACGTCCACGAGAACGTGTGTGTGCACAAGAACATGTGTTGTGTGCATGAGAGAGAGAGTGCACGTGTATGTGTGTGTCAGAGAGTGCGCGGGTATGTGTGAGTGCACGTGTGTGTGAGAGAGAGAGTATGTGTGTGAGAGATAGAGAGAGAGAGAGAGCACATGTGAGACTGAGAGATAGGGAGAGAACGTGTGTGAGAGAGAGAGAGAAAGTGCGTTTGTGAGAGAGAGCACGCATGTGTGTGAGAGAGAGAAAGAGAGCTCATGTATGTGAATGAGAGAGAGAGCACATGTGTGAGAGAGTGTGTGTGTGTGTGTGTGTGTGTGTGTGTGTGTGTGTGTGTGTGTGTGTGTGTGTGAGAGAGAGAGAGAGAGAGAGTGCGCGTGTGTGTGTGAGAGCGCGCGTGAGAGAGAGAGTGTGTGTGTGAGAGAGAAAGAGAGAGCTCGTGTGTTGAGAGAGCGCATGTGTGAGAGAAAGAGAGAGAGAGAGCGCATGTGTGTGAGAGAGAGGGAGAGCACATGTGTGAGACAGTAAGAGAGCACGTGTGTATGTGTGAGAGAGAGAGCACCTGTGTGTGTGAGAGAGAGAGCACGTGTGCGTGAGAGAGAGAGAGCATGTGTGAGAGAGATAGAGCACATGTGTGAGATTTAGAGAGAGAGTATGCATGTGTGTGTGAGAGAGAGTTTGTGTGTGTGTGTGTGCGTGAGAGAGAGAGCGCATGTGTGACAAAGATAAAGTGCGTGTGTGAGAGAGAGAGCGCGCGCGTGTGTGTGTATGTGACAGAGAGAGAGAGAGAGAGAGTGACTGTGTGTCTGGTGAAAGGTGTAACACAATCTCACTCAGGTGAGAGACATTGCATCCATTGGATTCTCACCTTTTTTGAGTTGTAGGCCGTGGTTCAAATACTCATCGGCTGTGACATTCTGGCCATCGATTTTCAGTTCCAGGGTGAAATCCCGCACTGCCCAGACAAAGGCCGGTGAGACCTTCAGTAAATCCAACTCTTCATCGTCATCATCACCTCCTTGATCAGCCTTCACTTTGATCAGCTCTGTCAGATTGGAAACAAAACTGGATTCTGTTAAGGAACTGATGATGTACTACATTAAAGGCAGCACCTCTCTGCAGCGGTGGAATGCTACTGTTCTAAAGAGACTGGGATAGTTCCAAGAACAATAGATAGGATAAGCACAGGAGGATGTTCCTAACAACTGGGGAGTCCAGAACTAGTCTGAGGATACAGAGTTGGACGTTTAGGACTTAGATTTCCTCCACAGTCCAAAGGATTGGCCATGGGAAACTGCCCACAGAGTTCAGGGTTGTTCAGGTGAAGGGTAGAATAGCCATGGGGCATGCAGGGTTACAGGGATAGGCTGGGTCTGTGGGATGTTCTTTGGAGAGGTGGTGTAGACTCAATGGGCCAAATGGCCTGCTTCCACACGAAAGGCATTCTATAATTTTATGAAGAGGAATGTCTTCACCCAGAGAGTGGGGAACCTGTGGAATTCATTGCCACAGAAAGCAGTTGACGCTAAATCATTGAGTGTTTTCAAAAAAAAAGTTAGGTATGGCTTCCAGGCCTAAAGGTTATTGGGAAAAAGCAGGAACAGTGATGATCCTATTCAATGGTAGAGCAGGTTCAAAGCTGAATGGTCAGTCTTGGTCCTGTATTCCAAGTTTCGATTTGATATAACAGCCTGCTATTGACTGGAAGGCATGATGGAAGAATTCACAGGTTGACATACTCTGCCTGTTTGGCTGCCTTCTGAACACTGCCACCCCTGGCTACTAAGTCCTGGAATGGGACTTGAAATCAGAGACTCTTGCAAACTGCCTACTGCATCGCATGACCTACAAGATCATCTTTGGAAGTGGTCTCTTACAAACAATTGCTATTTACTTGGCAAAACCAGTTGAAAGATCAAACAACTGGTGACTGAGGTGAGCACGTTCCAGAAGGTGTGGAAGTTGGGAGGGACTTGGTGAAGCTTCGGGGAGAGGAATGGAAAGATCCCAGTGATCTCTGTGAAGGGGAGGTGGATCCAGCAAAATCACAGAGACACAGACAAAACAGTTCACTCAGGAAACTGACCAGAGACAAGGGCGGAGTTAGTGGGACGAAGATTCAGGAGCCACCCTAACAATCTGGAACATCCGGACAAATGGAAAATACAAAGATTCCACTGCGTCTGGCAAATTTATGAAGAAAGACCAAACATTAAACAGAAGGAAAAGAGATTTGAAGAGGTTCCGGATGCTCAAAAGGAGTGAGGAGATGGTAACCACAAATTGCATTCTGCACGTTTTGTTATAAGAAGGAAGAATAAAGGTGACACAAGGAAATTCTGTTTTCCACACAATGGAAGCTCAAGGTCTGGAGTTCACTGCCCAAGAGTGTGGTAAAGGCAGCTTCAGATGGAAGCATCTGTGAAGGAAGAATGTGCAGGATTACAGGGATCATTCTGAGACCTGGTGGACCCTGCACAATGGGCTGAATGGCCTTCTTTAGTGCATGCTGTAATAAAGCGTGCAGCTTGTCCACAAACCTGGGCTGTCACAAGCTCAGGCCACACCTTTGCTGTTATTGTCAATTGCAAAGTTGACATTTTGTGCAAACATATAAATGAAGCTCCTTACGTTTGCTTTGCCATTTGATAAAATTGGGGCTGATCTGATTCTTGCCTGTACCCACGACCCTTTCTCCCCATCCCTTCCCAAGAATCCTTTAACCTCGGTATTCACAGACTCTGCTTCCACCTCCTTTTGTTAGAGACAAAAAAATCTGCAGACGCTGGAATCCAAGGTAGACAGTCAGGAGGCTGGAAGAACACAGCAAGCCAGGCAGCAGCAGGAGGTGCAGAAGTCAACATTTCTAGACCCTTCTTGACTTCCAGTCTTGAAGAGGGGGTTACACCGGAAATGCTGACTTCTCCACCTCCTCGTGCTGTCTGGCTTGCTGTGTTCTTCCAGCCTCCTGCCTGTCTGCACCACCTCCTTCTGTAGAAGTGAGTTCCAAAGACTGATGACACACTGAGTGAAAAACATTTCTCCTCATCCCGCTCTTAAATGAGTGACTCCTTTTTAATCTTCACTCTAGATTCTTGTACAAGGGGAACATCCTCTTCACATCCTCGTTGTCAAGACCCCTCAGGATCTTATATGTTACAATCAAGATGCCTCTTACTGTTTGAAACTCCAGGGAATATGCTTTGCCTGTCACTAGTTACCTGATGAAGGAGCAGCACTCCGAAAGCAAGTGCTTCCAAAAAAAACCTGTTGGACTATGACCCGGTGTTGTGTGATTTTTAATTTTGTTGACTTTTCCTCTTAAGACAACCCACCACTTCAGGTATTAGTCTATGCTAGAACTGCTTCCAGTATATTTAGATCCTTCCTTAAATAAGATGAACAATACAGTGCACCAGATGCAGAGTCATAACAGCATTGAAATGTTAACTCTGCCTCTCTATCCACAGATACTCTCATTCCTCCCCTCCCTTGGTGTTCCAGTCTCCTCACAATAAACGATGAAACCACCTGATGAAGGAGCAGCGCTCTGAAAGCTAATGCTTCCAAATAAACCTGTTGGACTATAACTTGATGTTGTGTGATTTTTAACTTTGTCCACCCCAGTCCAACACCGGCTCCTCCACATCATGACAATGAATCGTCGCATTCTATTGGGGATGGTAATTATTCGCTGTACCTGCACACTAACCATCTACAATTCCTCTGCATCCACAGCTCATGTTATTTCCTCAAAGGACTCCAGTATTTTGCAAGGTTTGTGAAGATTTGCAGCTCAGGTTGAGGTTTAGGGTGTAGGTTTGCTCGCTGAGCTGTAGGTTTGATATCCAGACCTTTCATTACCTGGCTCGGTAACATCATCAGTGGCGACCTCCAAGTGAAGTGAAGCTGTTGTCTTCTGCTTTCTATTTATATCTTTCTCCTGGATGGGCTTCCTGGGGTTTGTGATGATGTCATTTCCTGTTCGTTTTCTGAGGGGTTGATAGATGGTATCTAGATCTATGTGTTTGTTTATGGCGTTGTGGTTGGAGTGCCAGGCCTCTAGGAATTCTCTGGCATGCCTTTGCCTAGCCTGTTCCAGGATAGATGTGTTGTCCCAGTCGAAATGGCGGCTCTTTTCACCCGTATATAGGGCTACGAGGGAGAGAGGGTCGTGTCTTTTTGTGGCTAGCTGGTGTTCGTGTATCCTGGTGGCTAACTTTCTTCCTGTTTGTCCTACATAGTGTTTGTAGCAGTCCTTGCATGGAATTTTGTAGATGTCGTTGGTTTTGTCCATGGATGTACTGGGTCTTTTAAGTTTATTAGTTTTTGTTTGAGAGTGTTGGTGGGTTTGTGTGCTACTAGGATTCCGAGGGGTCTTAGTAGTCTGGCTGTCATTTCTGAAACTTATTTGATGTATGGTAAGGTGGTTAGAGTTTCTGGCTGTGTTTGGTCTGCTTCTCGTGGTTCGTTCTTGAGGAACCTGCGAACTGTATTTTTTGGGTATCCGTTCTTCTTGAATACGTTGTATAGGTGGTTCTCCTCTCTTTTCTGAAGTTCGTCTGTGCTGCAGTGTGTGGTGGCTCATTGGAATAGTGTTCTGATACAGCTTTGTTTGTGTGTGTTGGGATGGTTGCTGGTGTAGTTAAGTATTTGGTCAGTGTTTGTCGGTTTTCTGTATACGCAGGTTTGTAGTTCTCCGTTGTCCTTTCTTGCGACTGTGACATCCAGGAATGCGAGTTTGTTGTCGGTTTCTTCCTCCTTGGTGAACTTTATGCCTGTGAGGGTGTTGTTGATGATGTTAAAATGTCTCTTCTATCTTTTTTCGTTTTGTGATGACAAATGTGTCATCTACGTAGCGGACCCAGATTTTTGGTTTGATGGTTGGTAGGGCTGTTTGTTCTAGTCTTTGCAATACTGCTTCTGCTATGAATCCTGATAGCGGAGATCCCATGGGTGTGCTGTTGGTTTGTTTGTAGATTATGTTGTTGAAAGTGAAGTGGGTGGTGAGGCACAGGTCCACTAGCTTCATGATGCTTTCGTTGGTAATGGTGGTTGATGTGTGTGTGTGTGATGGTCTCTTCTAAAAGTGTGGTAAGTGTTTTCTTTGCCAGGTCGATGTTGATGGAGGTGAACAGTGCTGTTACGTTGAATGAGATCATTGCTTCGTCTTCCTCTATTTTGGTGTTTTTGATTTTTAGGAATTCCTGGGTGGAGTGGATGGAGTGCTGTGACTCTTCTACTAGGTATTTCAGTCTTGCGTGTAGTTCTTTGGCCAGTCTGTAAGTTGGTGTTCCGAGTAGTGCGACTATAGGTCTGAGGGGGGCTCCTGGTTTATGGATTTTTGGTAGTCCATAGAATCGTGGGGTGTTGGTCCCGTCGGGTTTCATTTTCTGGAATTATGTCTTGTTTAATTGTCCGGAATTGTGTAATTTTCTTAGGAGATATGTCATTTTGTTTCCTAGTTGTGGGGTCGGGTCTAGCGCCACCTGTTGGTAGGTGTTGGTGTCTGCGAGTAGTGCATTGGCTTTCTCTTTGTCGTCCCTTCTGTTCAGGATGACTGTGAGCCGACGTTTGTCTGCAGGTAATATAACGATGTTTTTGTCTTTGAGGTTTTCTAGGGCTTTCTTTTCTTGTGAGTTCAGTTCGTTTCTTTCTCTCTTTCGGCTCAGAGTAGGTGCAACTGTCTGTCTGATCGTTTGTTGTGTTTCTTCCGTGAGATTGCTGTCCTTCAATGTGGTTTCTAATGCCGCGAGGAAATCCTTCTTGTCAGCGTCTCGGTAATAGAAATTTAATCCTTTTACTAGTACCGCTTTTTCTGTGTCTGATAGGGTCCGGTCTGATAAGTTCTTTATCCATGCCCCTGTGTTATCGGTTTTGTCTTTTTTTTGTGAGTTTGTCCAGTTTTTTCTTCAGGTCCTGATTTTTCTTTTTCTGTGTTTGTCGTTCTTTGGTGTTTATGGCTCGTTCTACCACGTCTGGCCATTCTTGATTTGTTGCTTTTTTGAATAACGGTTTTTGGCATGCAATTTCCTGTTTGTATTTTCGGAGTCTGTGGTGAGCGTCATTGATTGGTTCTCAGAGCATTCTCTCTCTCTCTCTCTCTCTCTCTCTCTCACCCCAACATTGATCCACAGGGACTTCGTTTTTCAGAAAGTCAGGAAATACCCCACGGTTCAGGATTTCCTCCCACTCTTCCTTTCTCCCTTGGTTGTTTATACTGTTTCTTGACTGCTCCAGGTTTGATTTGGAGACGCCAGTGTTTGACTAAAGTGTACAAAGTTAAAAGGGAATTAACACCTTCAATACCTTATCTGGGCCAACATGACACCAATTATTAAAGTGCACTTGAGAAAGTAAATTTTAAAAAAAGGTTTTGCAATTTACATATGAAAGAACTGAAACCAACATGGTCATTCTAAAAGATGAGAGACTTAACAAACAATCCGGGTCTTTCTCAATATATAATTTCAATTACATCACACTGTAAACTTTTGCTATAAATTCTGTGTCTTACAATCTTATTCTCCACAACCACCCGATGAAGAAGCAGAGCTCCAAAAGTTAGTGCTTCCAATTAAACTTGTTGGGCTATACCCTGGTGTGGTGTGATTTCTAATTTTGCTCCAAGTTTGTAAGTGAGTTCCTCCTTCTCGCCACTCTCTGAGTGAAGAGGCTAGAACAGGGTAAAAGGATACTGGAGTTTTTCCAGTGCGTACTGGTCAATGGTCCCCACGCTGTTGTACACAAACGTGCTGCTCAGGAGCACGGCCAGGGAGAAGATCCAGCAGTCGTTAGTGTGATCACCCTGTGAAAACACGGACACAATGAGAAATACTGAGCTCACTGGCATCACCATGAACAAACAGGAAGGAAAGACTTGCATTCCTGTAGCACCTTTCACATCCCCAGCTTCACCTACCAACGAGCACTTTGCAGCCAATTAGGAAAGTCGTTACATCACAACAAAGAAAAACAGCAGGCCACTTGTACACAGCAAGATCCCAATAACCGCAAAAAGAAGAATGACCAGCTAATCTGTTTTATTGATGTTAATTGAGGCATAAAGTTAGGATTGGACTGACCTACTGACAGTGCGGCACTCCCTCAGCACTAACCCTCCGATAGTGCACCACTCCCTCAGCACTGACACTGCCACAGTGGAGCACTCCCTCAGCACTGACCCTGAGACAGTGCAGCACTCCCTCAACACTGACCCTGCGACAGTGCACCACTCCCTCAACACTGACCCTGCGACAGTGCACCACTCCCTCAACACTGACCGTCCGACAGTGCAGCATTCCCTTAGCACTGACCCTCCGACAGTGCAGCACTCCATCAGTACTGACCCTCCGACAGTGCAGCACTCCCTCAGTACTGACCCTCCGACAGTGCAGCACTCCCTCAGCACTGACCTTCCGACAGTGCAGCACTCCCTCAGCACTGACCTTCCGACAGTGCAGCACTCCCTCAGCACTGACCTTCCGACAGTGCAGCACTCCCTCAGCACTGACCCTCAGACAGTGCACCACTCCCTCAGCACTGACCCTCAGACAGTGCACCACTCCCTCGGCACTGACCCTCAGACAGTGCAGTACTCCCTCGGCACTGACCCTCAGACAGTGCAGTACTCCCTCGGCACTGACCCTCAGACAGTGCAGTACTCCCTCGGCACTGACCCTGCGACTGTGCGGCATTCCCTCAGCACTGACCCTGCGACAATGCAGCACTCTCAGCACTGACCGCCTTACAGTGCAGTCACCTGATGAAGGAGCAGCGCTCCGAAAGGTTGGATTTCAAATAAACCTTTTGTACAATAACCTGGTGTCATGCGACTTTTGATTTTGTCCACCTCAATCCAACACACAGCAGCTTGACATCATCGTGTCTACACACAGGGATCTGATCACATCATTTTGTTACAACATTATGCATGGAAACAACAACATCCCCTTACTTTCTCCACATCTCCCAGACCTTCTGTATCCAGCAGCACCAGGCAGTGATTCCGTTTCTCAGGATGAGGCACGCACCACATCCAGATACCCTTGGTGTGGGATTGGACAGTCGATCCGAGAGAGAAACCTGGAAGTGACACAGTTATAATCACAAGGGTTCATTGTGAGATTCTCAATTATCATTAAGATGGAAGTCCTGAAAGCGTCGTTAACTGTATTGCGACCTGCAAAGAGAAACTTCCCAGAGTCCCCGCTTATCTATAGGCAACATTTCTTAATTTCCACCTGAAACTGAATGTGATGTATCACCACATTCCACCCCCTCTCTCATCCTGCATTTATTTATCACTCCAGTACATAAACCGAGAGCTCTGTACTGTGGACATTTATAAGTGCAGCCCATGGGAACATGCAAACTGATGAATGAGCAGCTGGTAGAGGCTACTCAACCCATCAAGCTGCCCTGTCATTCAAGAAGATCATCCTCCATCTGATCACAATGTACTCCAGCCCAGCTCCCCCTGCTGGGCAGAGGTGATGCCCTGCGAGTATTATCGCTGGACTATTTATCTACAATCACAGCTGATGTCTGGAGGATCTGGGTTCAAATCCCACTATATATCGGGGAATGGATTTGAATCTAATGATGACCATGAAACCATTGTAGAAAAACCCTTCGGGTTCACTAATGTCCTTCAGAGAAGGAAACGTGCTGTCCTTCCCTGTATGTGTAACTCAACGCCACACAGCAATGTTGTCGACTCTTAACTGACCTCTGGGTAATTAGTGATGGATAATGAATGGTGGCCCAGCCAGTATACCCTTTGTCTTGTGAATGAATGAAAAAGAAACCCCCAATAGCCACCCCCATTAGCTTATTGAGAATCTATCTCCCTCAGCCTCCATCAGCTCCTGAGAAACAGAGCTTCAAACACGCGAGTGAGCCCTCATTCGGAATGTTTGCTTCATTTTGGCTGTAAATGGGTGACCTCAGATTTTGAAACAGTGACCCTTAGTTTGAGGTTCCCCGCCCCGAAGAGAAAACGCCATGACCCCCACCCGTATATTGTTTAATCAATCACACTCTGCAGCAGTGCTGGTTGGAACGGGATAATCTCCTTTATAAGCAGATACTATGACTGGGATTTCCAGTTTTCGTCTCTGGTGGACATGGCTGAACCAAAAGGGCTCCTCTTGCATAATCTGACAGCAACTGAGACCGTGCAACACGGATAAAGGCCCTTCAGCCCGTCATTTGAACACAGGTCATCAAGCCATTCTCCCACTTTGCCCAAAGCCAAGGGGTCATCCAAAAACGTATACGGACCTTTAAGCTGGAGTGAAATCAGAGGGCCTAGTGGAAATGGACAGATTGACCATGAGAATCCAGTGGTGCTTATTCAGGTGGATCTGTTGCAGAAACAGGGGACATGGACGTGTGGGTCAAGGTCAGAGAAAACCAAGATTACAGGACGTTGCATCATTCCAACATGTTCACTTCTATTATGCCGAATACAAAATTCGGCAGGTCCAGCCAGAAATTCAGTGTAACAGGCATCCACAGAGGTGCTGCCCAAGGGGATCAAATACATTTGGACAGTTTACAACACCGGACTCCCCAACATTACTTTCTCATCTTTGATCATCACTGGTCAGAACAGACTCCTACGGTGCAATTTCAAAATTTATACCACTCACCATCCACAGCCCACATCCCACAGTAACACACCAACCAACATCCCCTCCCCATCCTCACGGTCACAGCCCACATCCCACAGTAACAGACCAACCAACAGCCCCCTCCCCATCCTCACAGTCACAGCCCACATCCCACAGTAACACACCAACCATCACCCCCTCCCCATCCTCACAGTCACAGCCCACATCCCACAGTAACACACCAACCAACATCCCCTCCCTATCCTCACAGTCACAGCCCACATCCCACAGTAACACACCAACCAACACCCCCTCCCTATCCTCACAGTCACAGCCCACATCCCACAGTAACACACCAATCAACATCCCCTCCCTATCCTCACAGTCACAGCCCACAGCCCACAGTAACACACCAATCAACATCCCCTCCCTATCCTCACAGTCACAGCCCACAGCCCACATCCCACAGCCCACATCCCACAGTAACACACCAACCAACATCCCCTCCCTATCCTCACAGTCACAGCCCACATTCCACAGTAACACACCAACTAACAGCCCCCTCCCCATCCTCACGGTCACAGCCCATATCCCATAGTAACACATCAACCAACACCCCCTCCCCATCCTCACGGTCACAGCCCACATCCCACAGTAACAGACCAACCAACAGCCCCCTCCCCATCCTCACGGTCACAGCCCATATCCCATAGTAACACACCAACCAGCACCCCCTCCCTATCCTCACAGTCACAGCCCACATCCCACAGTAACACACCAACCAATACCCCCTCCCCATCCTCACAGCCCACATCCCACAGTAACACACCAACCAATACCCCCTCCCCATCCTCACGGTCACAGCCCACATCCCACAGTAACACACCAACCAACACCCCCTCCCCATCCTCACAGTCACAGCCTACATCCCACAGTAACACACCAACCAACACCCCCTCCCCATCCTCAATGTCACAGCCCACATCCCAAAGTAACAGACCAACCAACAGCCCCCTCCCCATCCTCACGGTCACAGCCCATATCCCATAGTAACACACCAACCAGCACCCCCTCCCTATCCTCACAGTCACAGCCCACATCCCACAGTAACACACCAACCAATACCCCCTCCCCATCCTCACAGTCACAGCCCACATCCCACAGTAACACACCAACCAGCACCCCCTCCCTATCCTCACAGTCACAACCCACATCCCACAGTAACACACCAACCAACACCCCCTCCCCATCCTCACGGTCACAGCCCACATCCCAAAGTAACACACCAACCAACACCCCCTCCCCATCCTCACGGTCACAGCCCACATCCCACAGTAACACACCAACCATCACCCCCTCCCTATCCTCACAGTCACAGCCCACATCCCACAGTAACACACAAACCAGCACCCCCTCCCCATCCTCACGGTCACAGCCCACATCCCACAGTAACACACCAACCAATACCCCCTCCCCATCCTCACAGCCCACATCCCACAGTAACACACCAACCATCACCCCCTCTCCATCCTCACGGTCACAGCCCACATCCCACAGTAACACACCAACCAATACCCCCTCCCCATCCTCACAGTCACAGCCCACATCCCACAGTAACACACCAACCAGCACCCCCTCCCCATCCTCACGGTCACAGCCCACATCCCACAGTAACACACCAACCAACATCCCCTCTCCATCCTCACGGTCACAGCCCACATCCCACAGTAACACACAAACCAGCACCCCCTCCCCATCCTCACGGTCACAGCCCACATCCCACAGTAACACACCAACCAATACCCCCTCCCCATCCTCACAGCCCACATCCCACAGTAACACACCAACCAACATCCCCTCCCCATCCTCACGGTCACAGCCCACATCCCACAGTAACACACCAACCAATACCCCCTCCCCATCCTCACAGCCCACATCCCACAGTAACACACCAACCATCACCCCCTCCCCATCCTCACAGTCACAGCCCACATCCCACAGTAACACACCAACCAATACCCCCTCCCCATCCTCACAGCCCACATCCCACAGTAACACACCAACCAATACCCCCTCCCCATCCTCACAGTCACAGCCCACATCCCACAGTAACACACCAACCAACACCCCCTCCCCATCCTCACGGTCACAGCCCACATCCCAAAGTAACACACCAACCATCACCCCCTCCCCATCCTCACAGTCACAGCCCACATCCCAAAGTAACACACCAACCAATACCCCCTCCCCATCCTCACAGCCCACATCCCACAGTAACACACCAACCAACATCCCCCCTCCATCCTCACGGTCACAGCCCACATCCCACAGTAACACACCAACCAATACCCCCTCCCCATCCTCACAGCCCACATCCCACAGTAACACACCAACCAATACCCCCTCCCCATCCTCACAGTCACAGCCCACATCCCACAGTAACACACCAACCAACATCCCCCCTCCATCCTCACGGTCACAGCCCACATCCCACAGTAACACACCAACCAATACCCCCTCCCCATCCTCACAGCCCACATCCCACAGTAACACACCAACCAACATCCCCTCTCCATCCTCACGGTCACAGCCCACATCCCACAGTAACACACAAACCAGCACCCCCTCCCCATCCTCACGGTCACAGCCCACATCCCAAAGTAACACACAAACCAGCACCCCCTCTCCATTTCTCTCTCTCTCTCTCTCTCAACATTCAGTGCTCAGGCTGTCAACTGAATCAAGCACATTTTAATTTTCGTCAAATGACAAGTTCTGAAGTTTACCGTGATTCTGTCCTGCCAGTCGGTTCATCAGGTAGGACTTGCCGGTCCTGTAAAATCCCACGATAGACACAACCACCAGCGTCTCCTTAATGCTGGAGAGAAGCTGGAACGCTTCCCCATTGAGCACAAGCTTGCCGTCTTGGCTGTTTTCGATCAGACACATGGGTGCCTGCATGTAGCTACCAGACGCCATTCTGACAAACCTGCCAAGATGAAAAACTCTGCAGTTATCTCTCACTCTTCATTGAACATACAGACCCATGAAAATATTTTGAAAGAGCAGCTGATCTGCCCAAGACAGTCTGATAGTCAGGCCCAGGGTCAGGACAGGGACTCTGCCCTCACTGAATAGTCATTTCCCTGTGTACAGTTTCCAAACAATCAGGCAACAGGAGGCTGGTGATTTCAGTCAAGGGCACATCTTGGCACAGAGGGGAACAGACCGACACACAAGGTGCACAGACCGACACACAGGGCCAACAGACCGACACACGGGGGTGTGGGGGGGACAGACCGACACACAGGGGGGTGGACAGACCGACACATGGGGGGGTGGACAGACCGACACACGGGGGGGGGAGCAGACCGACACACGGGGGGGGGAGCAGACCGACACACGGGGGAGGGGAGACCGACACACGGGGGGGGGGGGGAACAGACGATACACGGGGACACAGACCGACACACGGTGGGGGGAGCAGACCGACACACGGGGGAGGGGAGACCGACACACGGGGGGGGGGGGGAACAGACGATACACGGGGACACAGACCGACACACGGTGGGGGGGGACAGACCGACACACAGGGGGGGGAGAACAGACCGACACACGGAGGGGTGGGACAGACCAACACACAGGGGGGAACAGACCGACACACGGGGTTGGGGGACGACAGACCTATACACGGGTGCACAGACCGACACACGGGAAGTGGGGAGACAGACCGACACACGGGGGCACAGACTAACACACGGGGGTGTGGGGGGAACAGACCGACACACGGGGGCACAGACCGACACACGGGAAGTGGGGAGACAGACCGACACACGGGGGCACAGACTAACACACGGGGGTGTGGGGGGAACAGACCGATACACGGGGGCACAGACCGACACACGGGAAGTGGGGAGACAGACCGACACACGGGGGCACAGACTAACACACGGGGGTGTGGGGGGAACAGACCGATACACGGGGGCACAGACCGACACACGGGAAGTGGGGAGACAGACCGACACACGGGGGCACAGACTAACACACGGGGGTGTGGGGGGAACAGACCGACACACGGGGGTGTGGGGGGAACAGACCGACACACGGGGGACAGAGGTAAAAACAATGACTGCAGATGCTGGAAACCAGATTCTGGATCAGTGGTGCTGGAAGAGCACAACAGTTCAGGCAGCATCCAAGGAGCAGCAGCAAAATCGACATTTCGGGCAAAAATCCTTCATCAGGAATAAAGGCATAGAGCCTGAAGTGTGGAGAGATAAGCTAGAGGAGGGTGGGGGTGGGGAGAAAGTAGCATAGAGTACAATAGGTGAGTGGGGGAGGGGATGAAGGTGATAGGTCAGGGAGGAGAGGGTGGAGTGGATAGGTGGAAAAGGAGCTAGGCAGATCGGACAAGTCCGGACAAGTCAAGGGGACAGTGCGGAGCTGGAAGTTTGGAACTAGGGTGAGGTGGGGGAAGGGGAAATGAGGAAGCTGTTGATGTCCACATTGATGCCCTGGGGTTGAAATGTTCCGAGGCGGAAGATGAGGCGTTCTTCCTCCAGGCGTCTGGTGGTGAGGGAGTGGCGGTGAAGGAGGTCCAGGACCTCCATGTCCTCGGCAGAGTGGGAGGAGGAGTTGAAATGTTGGGCCACTGGGCGGTTTGATTGATTGGTGCGGGTGTCCCGGAGATGTTCCCTAAAGCGCTCTGCTAGGAGGCGCCCAGTCTCCCCAATGTAGAGGAGACCATATCAGGAGCAACGGATACAATAAATGATATTAGTGGATGTGCAGATAAACTTTGATGGATGTGGAAGGCTCCTTTAGGGCCTTGGATGGAGGTGAGGGAGGAGGTGTGGGCACAGGTTTTACAGTTCCTGCGGTGGCAGGGGAAAGTGCCAGGATGGGAGGGTGGGTTGTAGGGGGCGTGGACCTGACCAGGTAGTCACGGATGGAACGGTCTTTGCGGAAGGCGGAAAGAGGTGGGGAGGGAAATATATCCCTGGTGGTGGGGTCTTTTTGGAGGTGGCGGAAATGTCGGCGGATGATTTGGTTTATGCGGAGGTTTGTTGGGTGGAAGGTGAGCACCAGGGGCGTTCTGTCCTTGTTACGGTTGGAGGGGTGGGGTCTGAGGGCAGAGGTGCAGGATGTGGACGAGATGCGTTGGAGGGCATCTTTAACCACGTGGGAAGGGAAATTGCGGTCTCTAAAGAAGGAGGCCATCTGCTGTGTTCTATGGTGGAACTGGTACTCCTGGGAGCAGATACGGCGGAGGCGGAGGAATTGGGAATACGGGATGGCATTTTTGCAAGAGATAGGGTGGGAAGAGGTGTAATCCAGGTAGGGGGAACAGACCGACGCACAGGGGGACAGCCTGATTCACGGGGGGGGGGACAGACCGATACACGGGGGGGGGGGGTAACAGACCGATGCACGGGGGAACAACCTGATACATGGGGGGGGGACAGACCGATACACGGGGGGGGAACAGTCAACACACGGGGGTGTGGGGGGAACACACCGACACACACGGGGGGGGGGGGGGGAACAGTCAACACACGGGGGTGTGGGGGGAACAGACCGACACACGGGGAAACAGACCGACACACGGGGGGGGGGGGGAGAGAACAGACCGACACATGGAGGGGGCACAGACCGACACACTTGGGGGGCACAGACCGGCACACTGGGGGGGGGGGGGAAAACAGACCGACACACTGGGGCGGGGGAACAGACTGACACACGGGGACACAGAACCGATACACGGGGCACAGACCGACACACTGGGGGGGGGGAAACAGACCGACACACGGGGACACAGACCGACACACGGGGGTGTGGGGGGAAACAGACCGACACATGGGGACACAGACCGACACACAGGGGCACAGACCGACACACGGGGAAGGGTGGGGACAGACCGACACATGGGGGCACAGACCGACACACGGGGGTGTGGGGGGCACAGACCGACACACGGGGACACAGACCGACACACAGGGGCACAGACCGACACACAGGGGTGTGGGGGGCACAGACCGATACACGGGGACACAGACCGACACACGGGGTGAACGGACCAATACACGGGGGGGGGGGGGGGAGGGGGGGGGGTGGACAGACCGACACACGGGGGCACAGACCAATGCATGGGCAGACAGCCTGATACACGGGGGGGGGTGGGGGACAGACCGATATACGGGGGAACAACCTGATACACGGGGGGGGGGGGTGGGGGACAGACCGATATACGGGGGAACAACCTGATACATGGGGGAGGGGGGACAGACCGATACACGGGAGGGAGACAGACCGATACACGGGAGGGGGGGGGGGGTGGACAGACTGACACACAGGGGCACAGACCGACATACGGGAGGGGTGGGGTCAGACCGACACACAGGGGCACAGACCGACACACGGGGGTGTGGGGGGCACAGACCGGCACACGGGGGTGTGGGGGGAACAGACTGACACACAGGGGCACAGACCGACACACGGGGGTGTGGGGGGGACAGACCGACACACGGGGGTGTGGGGGGAACAGACTGACACACGGGGACATAGACCGACACAAGGGGGTGTGGGGGGCACAGACTGACACACGGGGACACAGACCGACACACGGGGGTGTGGGGGGCACAGACTGACACACGGGGACACAGATCGACACACGGGGTGTGGGGGTGACAGACCGACACACGGGGGTGTGGGGGGCACAGACTGACACACGGGGACACAGACCGACACACGGGGGGGGGTGGAAACAGACCGACACACCGGGGGGGGAGACAGACCGATACACGGGGGGGGGGGGTGGAAACAGACCGACACACGGGGGGGGAACAGACTGACACACGGGGACACAGACCGACACACGGGGGGGGGGGGGTACAGACTGACACACGGGGACACAGACCGACACATGGGGGGGGAACAGACTGACACACGGGGGTGTGGGGGGGAACAGACCGACACACGGGGGACACAGACTGACACACGGGGGTGTGGGGGGGAACAGACCGACACACGGGGGACACAGACTGACACACGGGGCGGGGGGGAACAGACTGACACACGGGGGTGTGGGGGGGGGAAACAGCCTTTCATCAGGGACGCAGACTGTTGTATCCTTTTCCTTCTTTGTTTCTCTCTCTATCGCACATCTCTTTCTCTATCCATTTCTTCCCCATCCATGTTTTTCTCCCCCTTTTCCTCTTCCCTCTTTTTCTTCACCCCGTCCCCATCATTCTATTCCTCCCCCCCTCTTTTTCTGTCTCTCACAGAGTCAAAGAGCATGTCCTTTGGCCCATCTCGCCCAGTTTTCACAAAGTAAACCAGTCCCATTCGCCTGTGTCTGGGCCATATCCCTCCATCCCTGTCCCATCCATTTACCTGTCAAAATGTCTTTTAAATAATAAAATTATACTCATGCCCACCATGTGAGAAAAAGATATGCCACCCTGCTCACCCACAACATGGCCACATAATAAACACAGAAGCTGCTTTGTAAAACACACAGATCAAGCCTGCCACCACATACAGAAACTACCCAGAGTGCTCCAGTCTTGACCAAACAGGTTAACATAAAAACCAGACATGGCCAAATCACTTCATAGACCAGAGAATAAACTCCCTAATATAACACCAGGTTAGAACCCAACAGGTTTATTTGGAAGCACTAGCTTTCAGAGAGCTGCTCCTTCATCAGGTACACAATTGTAAGACGCAGAATTTATAGCAAAAGTTTACAGTGTAATGTAACTGAAATTATACATTCAAAAATACCTTGATTGTTTGTTAAGTCTCTCATCTGTTCGAATGACCATGATAGTTTCACTTCTTTCATATGTAAATGGCAAAACATTTTTTTAGAAGTTCCATTCTCAAGTGAACTGTAACAATTGGTGTCAGCCCAGATAATGTATTGAAGGTATTCACACCCCTGTGTGTCGTCTGTGCCATAATGTTTAGACTGATTCTAATCTAAAGAATGAATTAACAGAATCTTACATGGCTTCAGTTTTGGCAGTTTTTGAGCAAAGTGCAATGTAACTTTGCAAGTACAAATTCACCCCACAAATTTATGTGTGTGTGTGTGTACAGTGCAATGGGGTCACCTGTAGTGTGACATGAACCCACGTCATTATACACACTGCACTATACACACACACACCCCTATATATATATATATATATATATACATGCACCCTCTCACAGACTTACACACCTTTACAATCACACACATACACATATACTCTCTCACAGATAGTGACAACCCCCTCCCCCCACACAAAAGCCCACATGCACACATACAAATATACATGTGAGGGGTGAATTTGTACTTTCAGAGTTACATTGTACTTTGTTTGAATACAGCATGAATCCATGTAATACTCTGTCAATTCATTCTTTAGACTAGAATCAGTCTAAACATTATGACACTGACAACACACAGAGGTGTGAATACCTTCAATACATTATCTGGCTGACACCAATTGCTACAGATTCTAGACCAGAGTGGTGCTGGGAAAGCACAGCAATTCAGGCAGCATCCGAGGAGCAGGAAAATTGACATTTTGGGCAAAAGCCCTTCATCAGGAATAGAGGCAGAGTGTCTGAAGGGTGGAGAGATAAATGAGGAGGGTGGGGGTGTGGAGAAAGTAGCAAGAGTACAATAGGTGAATGGGGGTGGGGATGGTGGTGATAGGTCAGGGAGGAGGGTGGGGGAGGTAGCAAAGAGTACAATAGGTGAATGGGGGTGGGGATGGTGGTGATAGGTCAGGGAGGAGGTAGCAAAGAGTACAATGGGTGAATGGGGTGGGGATGGTGGTGATAGGTCAGAGAAGAGGATGGAATGAATAAGTGGAAAGGAAGATAGGCAGGTAGGACAAGTCATGGGGACAGTGCTGAGCTGGAAGTTTGGTGGAGTGAGGTGGGGGAAGGGGAAATGAGGAAAATGGTGAAGTCCGCATTGATGCCCTGAGGTTGAAGTGTTCCGAGGTGGAAGATGAGGAAGTGAACTGTAACTTGAGAATGTAACTTCTTAAAAAAATTTTTGTGATTTACATATGAAAGAACTGAAACTAATATGGTCATTCTAACAGATGAGAGACTTAAACAATTGGGGTATTTTCAATGTATAATTTCAGTTACATCACACTGTAAACTTTTGCTATAAATTCTGTGTCTTACAATTGTGTCCTCCACAACCACCTGATGAAGGAGCAGCGCTCCGAAAGCTAGTGCTTCCAATTAAACCTGTTGGACTATAACCTGGTGTTGTGTGATTTTTAACAGTCCAACACCAGCATCTCCAAATCATGGCTCCCTAAAATAGCATTTCACAATCAGCTCCCTGCCCGATTAGCGTTGCAGTCTGAGCACCTAAGGGAAGGCTCATTTCCTGTTGAAACTAAAATCACATAAACAAACAGGCAGACTGAGGGCTGGAAGACATTGCTCGCAGGATGAATGCAATGGACACGTCCAGGCACCAGGAGAAGGGACAGTTGCACATATTTGCTCGTATGGGACATACAATGAAAAGTCCTCCAGAAGACATTCTCACCCACTCATGGAGATGGCTGGAGTCTCCTGTGCCCAGTTGCTGCTGCCGGATGCTTGATTAATTTCCATTCTGTTTCTTCTTGTTTTAATCTCTTTACAATTTTCACCATTGTACTGTAACTGCTTCACAATCATCACCTTTGTGTTGTACCCCTATAAAATTATGCCTACACTTTCTGTTCAGGAAGCGCAGTTGGCCATCTGTGCAGAGAATCTGTTCTGTGTCAGCTTGGGTTATTTTCTCTTCCGCGATATCGCTTTGTGTAATTTCATCTCATTTGTGGTCTCTGGTCCATTGGGCTCACATACCAAATGGCCACACACCACTGCCTCTAGCAGCCTGTACCAGACACCTATCACCCTGTGTGAAAAACGTTGCCCCTCTGGACCGTTTTCTCACTCTCCCCTCTCACCTTAAACCTATGCCCTTTAGTTTTAGACTCCCCTACCCGAGGGAAATGCTGAAGCCTATCTACCTTATCTATACCAGGTTATGGTCCAACAGGTTTAATTGGAAGTACACTAGCGTTCATAGAGACGCTCCTTCATCAGGTGGTAGTTGAGTCCACAGAATTTTATCTGTGTCTTACAATTGTGTCCTCCACTACCACCTGATGAAGGAGCTAGTGTGCTTCCAATTAAACCTGTTGGACTATAACCTGGTGTTGTCTGATTTTTAACTTTGCACACCCCAGTCCAACACCGGCATCTCCAAATCATACCTTATCTATGCCTCTCATGATTTTATAGACCTCTATAAGGTTACTGTGCAGTCTCCTATACTCTGGGGAAAATGTCCCAGTCTATTCAACCTCTCCTTATAACTTAAACCTTCCAGTCCAGGGAGCATCCTAGTAAAACTTTCCTGCACTCTTTCTAGTTTAATAATATCCTTTCTATAGCAAGGTGACCAGAACTGCACACAGTACTCTAAATGTGGCCTCACCAACGTCTTTTACAGCTGCAACAAGACATCACAACTCCTGTACTCAATGCAATGGAAGTAAATATGCAGAAAGTCTTTTTCACCACCCTGTCTATCTGTGAATCCATTTCCAAGGAGCTGTGAACCTCAACCCCCAGATCTCTGAACTCTATAGCACACCCCAGGGTCTTACCATTAACTGTGTAAGTCCTGCCCTGGTCTGTTTTATCAAAAACTCAACATCTTGCATTTATCTAAATTAAACTCTATTTTCCATTCCTCAACCACTGGCCCAGTTGCATTCCCTGATAAACTTCTGCACCATCCACTATATCTCAGTGTCCTCCTCAAACTTACAAACCATACTTCCACACCCTACATGCAAATCATTTATATAAATGACGAATAACAGTGGGCTCAGCACCGAACCCTGTTGCACACCCTGGTCACAGGCCTCCAGTCCAAACAACAAATCACTACCACCCTGTCCCAAGAAGTTCTGGAATATAAATATTAATGAACCGGCAACCCATTCTTAAAGATAGAAGACCTAAAAGCGATCTCGGCATCGTTTCAGTTGCATGATACTGAAATCTTTCGCTATAAATTCTGTGGCTTATGATCCTGCTCCACAGCTAATGAAGGAGCAGCGATTCGAAAGCTAGTGCTTCCTAATAAACCTGCTGGACTGGAACCTGGAGTTGTGTGATTTTTAACTTAGTCTACCCCAGTCCAACACCGGCTCCTCCACATCATTCTGCAGTCACATCAGACTGCACCTTCCCCAGCGACTGAAACTTGTTTTCAAATGTTCTACGTGTACCAAGTCCTGGGGTACAGGTGTGAACAGAACAAACAAGGACCCGGACTCATTAATCCGTACACTTACCTTTCTGCTGCAGCGAAAGAGATTGTGATCTAAGAGCCGGCGAGGAATTCTGCCGTTCTTAAACAGCGGAGCAGGGAGAACGAAACTGAAAGCAGATTTCATTGACTGGAAACTGCTCACGGCCTTCCGGGAAATGTTGCAACACTCTGGTCTGGGTGTGACAGAATTGCAGTACGAGCATTGTCAGAGGTTTGAGAGGCTATTCTAGGACATCTCCCTCAGGGGAGAGGGATCAAAGTGACCAGGAACTCGGAGTGGCATTGGCAGCTGGAAGTTACATTCCTTATACGGAATCCTCAGTGAGCTGCGGGTATTTTAGACACCATGGGGGAGGGGGAATGTGACTGAATTGCTGGAGGGATTTTCAGCAAAAACCTCTCCCTGCCCCCAGGGTGGTCCAGTTCTGACTCATACCTTACACCGACTCCAGGATCAGCTTTACACAATCCCCCTCACTCCCTCCACCCCCACTCCCCCTCACAGTCACCCTCACTCCCTCCACCCTCACTCCCCTCTCACAATCCCCCTCACTCCCTCCACCCTCACTCCCCCCAACAATCCTCCTCACTCCCCCCAACAATCCTCCTCACTCCCTCCACCCCCACTCACCCTCACAGTCCCCCTCACTCTCTCCACCCCCACTCCCCTCTCACAGCCCTCCTCACTCCCTCCACCCTCACTCCCCCCAACAATCCTCCTCACTCCCCCCAACAATCCTCCTCACTCCCTCCACCCCCACGCACCCTCACAATCCCACTCACTCTCTCCACCCCCACTCACCTCTCACAGCCTTCCTCACTCCCTCCACCCTCACTCCCCCCAACAATCCTCCTCACTCCCTCCACCCCCACTCACCCTGACAGTCCCCCTCACTCTCTCCACCCCCACTCCCCTCTCACAGCCCTCCTCACTCACTCCACCCTCACTCCCCCCTCACAATCCCCCTCACTCCCTCCACCCCCACACCCCTCACAGTCCCCCTCACTCCCTCCACCCCCACTCACCCCTCACAGTCCCCCTCACTCTCTCCACCCCCACTCCCTTCTCACAGACCTCCCCACCCCCTCCACCCTCACTCTCCCCACACACCCCCCACTTCCCACACTCACCCATCACTCCCCGCACTCACCCCTCACTCTCCCCACTCACCACTCACTCCCGACACTCATCCCTCACTCCCCCCACTCATCCCTCACTCCCCCCATTCATCCCTCACTCCCCCCACTCATCCCTCACTCCCTGCACTCACCCCCTCACTCTCCCCACTCACCCGTCACTCTCCCCACTCATCCCTCACTCCCCCCACTCATCCCTCACTCCCCCCACTCATCCCTCACTCCCCCCACTCATCCCTCACTCCCTGCACTCACCCCCTCACTCTCCCCACTCACCCCCTCACTCTCCCCACTCACCCCTCACTCTCCCCACTCACCCCTCACTCTCCCCACTCACCCCTCACTCTCCCCACTCACCCCTCACTCTCCCCACTCACCCCTCACTCTCCCCACTCATCCCTCACTCCCCCCACTCATCCCTCACTCCCTGCACTCACCCCTCACTCCCCGCACTCACCACTCACTCTCCTCACTCTCCCCACTCACCCCTCACTCTCCCCACTCACCCCTCACTCTCCCCACTCACCCCTCACTCTCCCCACTCACCCCTCACTCTCCCCACTCACCCCTCACTCTCCCCACTCTCCCCACTCTCCCCGCTCTCCCCGCACTCTCCGCACTCTCCGCACTCTCCCCGCACTCTCCGCACTCTCCCCGCACTCTCACCACTTACCCCTTACTCTTCCCACTCACCCCTCACTCTCCCCACTCACCCCTCACTCACCGCACTCACCCCTCACTCTCCCCACTCACCCTACTCACCCCTCACTCCCCCACTCCCCCACTCATCTCTTACTGCCCGCACTCCCCCACTCCCCCCACTCCCCCACTCCCCCCACTCCCCTCACTCACCCCTCACTCTCCCCACTCACCCGTCACTCTCCCCACTCACTCCTCACTCTCCCCACTCACCCCTCACTCTCTCCACTCACCCCTCACTCTCTCCACTCACCCCTCACTCTCCCCACGCACCCCCCACTCACCCCGCACTCACCCCTCACTCCCTGCACTCACCCCTCACTCCCTACACTCACTCCCCCCACTCATCCCTCACTCACCCCTCACTCTCCCCATTCACCCCTCATCTCCCCACTCATCCCCCACAAATCCCACACTCCCGCATTCACCCCTCACTCTCCCCACTCACCCGTCACTCTCCCCACTCACTCCTCACTCTCCCCACTCACCACTCACTCTCCCCACTCACCCCTCACTCTCCCCACTCACCCCTCACTCCCCCCACTCACCCCTCACTCCCCCCACTCACCCCTCACTCCCCGCATTCACCCCTCACTCCCCGCACTCACCCCTCACCTTCCGCACTAACCACTCTCACTCCCCACTCCCCCACTCACCCCTCACTCCCCCCACTCACCCCCACTCTCCCCAAAAACCCCTCACTCCCCCACTCACCCCCATTCTCCCCAAAAACCCCTCACTCTCTCCACTCACCCCTCACTCTCTCCACTCACCCCTCACTCCCCCATTCACCCCTCACTCCCCGCACTCACCACTCACTCTCCCCATTCACCCTACTCATCCCTCACTCCCCCCACTCCCCCCACTCCCCACTCCCCCACTCCCCCCACTCCCCCCACTCCCCCACGCATCCCTCACTCTCCCCACTCACCCCGCACTCACCCCTTACTTTCACCACTCACCCCTTACTCTCCCCACTCACCCCTCACTCCCCCTCACTGCCCCCACTCACCCCTCACTCTCCCCATTCGCCCCTCACTCCCCGCAATCACCCCTCACTCTCCCCTCACCCGTCACTCCCTCCACTCACCCCTCACTCCCTCCACTCACCACTCACCCCCCGCACTCACCCCTCACCCCCCGCACTCACCCCGCACTCTTCCCTCACTCTCCCCACTCACCCCTCACTCTCCCCACTCACCCCTCACTCTCCCCACTCACCCCTCACTCCCTCCACTCACCCCTCACTCCCCGCACTCACCCCTCACTCCCCGCACTCACCCCTCACTCCCCGCACTCACCCCTCACTCTCCCCAATCCCCCCTCACTCTCCCCAATCCCCCCTCACTCTCCCCAATCCTCTCCCTCACTCTCCACAATCCTCTCCCTCACTCTCCCCAACACCCCCTCACTCTCCCCAACCCCCCTCACTCTCCCCAACCCCCCCCACTCTCCCCAACCCCCCCTCACTCTCCCCAACCCCCCCTCACTCTCCCCAACACCCCCTCACTCTCCCCAACACCCCCTCACTCTCCCCAACCCCCCTCACTCTCCACAACCCCCCCTCATTCTCCCCAACCCCCCTCATTCTCCCCAACCCCCCTCATTCTCCCCAACCCCCCTCATTCTCCCCAACGCCCCTCATTCTCCCCAACCCCCCTCATTCTCCCCAACCCCCCTCACTCTCCCCAAACCCCCTCACTCTCCCCAAACCCCCTCACTCTCCCCACTCACCACTCACTCCCCGCACTCACCCCTCACTCCCCGCACTCACCCCTCACTCCCCGCACTCACCCCTCACTCTCCCCAATCCCCTCTCACTCTCCCCAATCCCCCCTCACCCTCCCCAATCCTCTCCCTCACTCTCCACAATCCGCTCCCTCACTCTCCCCAACACCCCCTCACTCTCCCCAATCCCCCTCACTCTCCACAATCCTCTCCCTCACTCCCCAACACCCCCTCACACTCCCCAACACCCCCTCACTCTCCCCAACCCCCCTCACTCTCCCCAACCCCCCCCTCACTCTCCCCAAACCCCCTCACACTACCACTCACTCTCCCCACTCACACTCACTCCCCCCACTCACCCCTCACTCCCCGCACTCACACCTCACTCCCCGCACTCACCCCTCACTCTCCGCACTAACCACTCTCACTCCCCACTCCCCGCACTCACCCCTCACTCCCCCCACTCACCCCCACTCTCCCCAAAAACCCCTCACTCCCCCACTCACCCCCATTCTCCCCAAAAACCCCTCACTCTCCCCACTCACCCCTCACTCTCTCCACTCACCCGTCACTCCCCCCATTCACCCCTCACTCCCCGCACTCACCACTCACTCTCCCCATTCACCCTACTCATCCCTCACTCCCCCCACTCCCCTACTCCCCCACTCCCCCCACTGCCCCCACTCATCCCTCACTCTCACCACTCACCCCTTACTCTCCCCACTCACCCCTCACTCCCCCTCACTGCCCCCACTCACCCCTCACTCTCCCCACTCGCCCCTCACTCCCCGCACTCTCCCCTCACCCGTCACTCCCTCCACTCACCCGTCACTCCCTCCACTCACCCCTCACTCCCTCCACTCACCCCTCACCCCCCGCACTCACCCCTCACCCCCCGCACTCACCCCTCACTCCCCGCACTCACCCCTCACTCCCCGCACTCACCCCTCACTCTCCCCACTCACCCCTCACTCTCCCCACTCACCCCTCACTCTCCCCACTCACCCCTCACTCTCCCCTTCACCCCTCACTGTCCCCACTCACCCCTCACTCCCTCCACTCACCCCTCACTCCCCGCGCTCACCCCTCACTCCCCGCGCTCACCCCTCACTCCCCGCACTCCCCCCTCACTCCCCGCACGCACCCCTCACTCACCCCTCACTCTCCCCAATCCCCCCTCACTTTCCCCAATCCCCCCTCACTCTCCCCAATCCTCTCCCTCACTCTCCACAATCCTCTCCCTCACTCTCCCCAACACCCCCTCACTCTCCCCAATCCCCCTCACTCTCCACAATCCTCTCCCTCACTCCCCAACACCCCCTCACTCTCCCCAACACCCCCTCACTCTCCCCAACCCCCCTCACTCTCCCCAACCCCCCCTCACTCTCCCCAACCCCCCTCACTCTCCCCAACCCCCCTCACTCTCCCCAACACCCCCTCACTCTCCCCAACACCCCCTCACTCTCCTCAACCCCCCTCACTCTCCTCAACCCCCCCTCATTCTCCCCAACCCCCCCCTCATTCTCCCCAACCCCCCCTCATTCTCCCCAACCCCCCCTCATTCTCCCCAACCCCCCCTCATTCTCCCCAACCCCCCTCATTCTCCCCAACCCCCCTCATTCTCCCCAAACCCCCTCACTCTCCCCAAACCCCCTCACTCTCCCCAATCCCCCTCACTCTCCTCAACCCCCTCACTCTTTCCAATCCCCCCACTCTCCTCAACCCCCCTCACTGTTCCCAATCCTCCCCCTTATTCTCCCCAATCCTCTCCCTCACTCTCCCCAATCCTCCCCCTCATTCTCCCTTGCTAGCTCCTGCAATGCCTCACTAACACCTAGCCTTCTTTCTCCCTTCTCACTACCCACCCTCACAGACCCCCCCTTACTCCTCCCCACCCTGAGTGATCCTCCTCATTGCCTTCAACACTCACTCCCAGAGCCTGACTCTCCCCCCATATGCTCACCCCTGGTCTCCTCATTTCCCCTCATCTCATTCCCGTCCCTGCCGGAACAACGATCGGGTTCCCTCAGTCCTCATTATCCACGCCAACCCCCTCCCCCACTCTCCACCCACAAAGTAGTATCCTCCGCCATTCTGCCCCTCCCCCACCGAACACATCCTGCCCTCTCCTGCACTGTGAGCATCCCATGGGGTCCACTCCCTCCACCACACCCTGGTCCACTCCTCCATCACTCCAAACACTTCTCCACTATCTCCCACCCCTGCTCCCATTCCCGGTACCTTCCCCTGCAATCACAGGACGAGTGACTGGCCCTCCCTCACCTGAGGGAGGGATTGTGCCGTTTCATTCAGGAATCTCCTGTCCTCAGGCGGCAGCTCATCAACCAGGTGAGGCAACACCTTCACCTGCTATTAACTGCCTTTCTGGGAACCGGCCCTGCCCCGTTCAGTCTGTAAGGCCAGAGGGTTGACATTGGCCAGTAGGGATACCAGCTTGCATCCTTTGGGAATTTCCTTCCTGATTGAGGAGCTTGCTGTATTCCTGTTCCAGCCCATTTCTCTATAACCAATCTCCCTCACATGCCTCGGCTTCCTCTGGGAACATTTGGAAGTCTCTGACGTCTATTTCCAAAGTTGGAAAAGGGGTGGTGTGGGTCACTCTGACTCAGCAGTTTCCCCTTCGCAACTGGTATCCCTAATCTCCAAAGGAGATTATTAAAGATCTACTAGGATGCTACTTGGACCTGAAGGTTTGAGTTATAAGGAGAGGTTGCACAGACTGGGAATTGTTTTCTCCTGGAGTGTAGGAGGCTGAGAGGTGACCTTATAGAGATCTATAAACTCATGAGAGGCATAGATAAGCCACAGCTTTTTCCCAGGGTAGGGGAATCTAAAACTAGAGGGCATAGGTTTAAGGTGAGAGGGGAGAGATACTGGAAGGTCCAGGGGGGGCAATGTTTTTCACACAGAGGGTGGTGAGTGTCTGGAACTGGCTGCTAGAGTTAGTAGTGGAGGCGAGTACAACTTTATCATTTGAGAAACTTTTAGACAGGTACATGGATGGGACAGAGAGGGAGGGATACGGACCAAACACAGACAAATGGGACTAGTTTAAATTGTGAAAACTGGGCGGCATGGACAGGTTGGGCCAAAGGGCCTGTTTCCATGCTCTAGATCTCTCTGACTGTATAACGATGTGTCTGTTTGGGGCCTTTCTTCTGTTTTTAAAATTCGGGTTTCAGCGAGTAAGCATGTCCCTGAGTTCAAAGGCCTGCTCCAAAATGCAACAGTTTATTCGGGGAAATGCGACAGGAGAATCCAGGAGCTGAACACTATTTAAATGGAGAAAGACTGCAGAAAGCTACAGAGTGGTGTGGTTAGGGAGTCCTCATCCATGAATACCAAAAACACATAGAGATGGACAGCACGGAAACAGACCCTTCGACTAGTCTATGCCGACCAGATATCCGAACCTAATCTGGTCCCATTTTCCAGCACTTGGCCCAGATCCCTCTGAACCCTTCCTACTCATATACCCAGCCAGATGCCTCTTAAATGCTGTAATTGTACCAGCCTTCACCACTTCCTCTGGCAGCTCATTCCATGCACGCACCATCCTCCATGAAAAAGCTGCCCCATAGGTCCCTTTTCAATCTTTCCCCTCTTGTTATCTGATTTCTGAAGGTTTCCCATTTTCCAGTGGTCCTTTCACCTGTGAATATCTGCCACCAATCAACTTTTGTAAGTTGCTGCCTAATCCGATCAAAATTGTCCTTTCTTCAATTGAGAACTCTGACCTTTAGATCCAGTCTATCCTTTTCCATCACTATTTTAATACTAATGGAATCATGATTACTTGCACCAAAGTGCTCCCCCATTGACACCTTGCCCTGCCTTATTTCCCAAAAGTAAGTCAAGTTTGTACCTGCTCTAGTAGGTACATCCACATACTGAATCAGAAAGTCTTCTTGAACACACTTAACAAATTCCTCTCCATTCAAACTCTAAACACTAGGGCAGGCCCAGTCAATGTTTGGAAATTTAAACTCCCCTACCATCACCACCCCATTATTCTTACAGATCACCTTACAAATGTGCTTCTCAATTTCCCATTGACTATTGGGAATGTCTATAATACAATCCCAATAAAGTGATCATCTCCTTCTTATTTCTCAGTTCCATCCAAATAACTTCCCTGAATGTACTCCTTGGAATTTCCTCCCTAATACTGCTGTAATGTTATCCCTCATTAAAAATGCCTGTCTTGCATCCCTTTCTAACTTTCCTGTACCATCTATACCCTGGAACATTAAGTTGCTAGTCCTATCCATCATGTTCTGTAACTGCTATGATATCCCAGTCCCACGCTCTCAGGTCATCTGCCTTTCCTGTCAGGTCTCTTGCATTGAAACAAATGCAGTTTAATTTATCAGTTCTTCCTTGTTCTCTGCTATGTTCCTGCCTGCCCTGGCTATTTGACTTGCTTCTTTTCCCAACTGCATTAGCCTCAGGCTGATCTTCCTCACTATCTCCCTGGCTCCCAACCTCCACTACTTTAAATCTCCCCGCCAGTATATTAGTCCCCTTCCAATTCAAGTGCAATCCATCCTTCTTGTACAGGTCACTTCTAACCCAGAAGAGATTCCAATGATCCAAAAATGTGAATCCTGTAGACACAATCATCAGTAATGTGGAAATTCCCCCTAATCTCACACACCTTGTACTATCTACAAGACACCCTGCAGAAACTCACCAAATATCCTCAGACGGCACCTTCCAAACCCATGACCACATCCATCTAGTTGGACAAGGGCAGCTGGTACTTGGGAGCACCACACCTGCAAGTTCGCCTCCGAGCCCCTCACCACCCTGACTTGGAAATATGCCTCCGTTCCTTCATAGTTGTTGGGTCAAAGTCCTGGAATTCCTACCCTACTTGCATTGTGGGTCAACCCACAGCAAGGAGACTGCAGCGATTCAAGAAGGCAGCTCACCACCACCTTCTCAAGGGCAAATATCAATGCTGGCCCGAGTCCCACAAACGAATAAAGATAAACATCTGACAGGAAGAGCTCATCACTCTACTCAAGGCCATCTGTGCACCTTAACAATCGACAGAAAATAACACAGTCTTACTGTTCTAAAAACACTGAGTCATAGAGAGTCATAGTACAGTACGGAAACAGACCCTTTGGTCCAACTCATCCATGCCGATCAGATATCCCAACCTTATCTAGTCCCATTTGCCAGCACTTGGCCCATATCCCTCCAAACCCTTCCTATTCATATACTCATCCAGCTTCCACCGAGTACAATTACACCATTTAAAAGGCTTCTGGATGATTATCTGAATAGGAAGGGTTGAGAGGGATATGGCCCAAATGCTGGATGGAAGTGGGAACAATTACAACACTTAAGAGACATCTAGCAGCTCATTCTATGCATGCACCATCCTCTGTGTGAAAAAGTTGCCCCTTAGATCCCTCTCTCCTAAACTTATGCCCTCTAGTTCTGGACTTCCCCACCCGATTTACCCAATCCATGTCCCTCATGATTTTACAAACCTCTAAAAGCCTCCGATGTTCCAGGGAAAACAGCCTCAGCCTATTCAACCTCTCCCTGTAGCTCAAATCCTCCAACCTAGGGAATACTCTTGTAAGGTCTTTTTGTTCAACAACACTCCTCAGGACCTTTCCATTAAGTGTGTAAGTCCTGCCCTGATTTGCTTTTCCAAAATGCAGCACCTCGCATTCATCTAAATTAAACTTCATCTGCCACTCCTCAGCCCTGGGATAACTTGGGATCCATGCTTTACATTTTAAAAAAACTTTAATCTATAGACAAATCTCAATAAAACAAAAAAAATTCACCCTCCTCACTATAATAGATTTGCAGTCAAACAGAGTATGATTAGACTGGATAAACCACTTAGCTGTTCGCCTGTTGTGAGTTTCTCCAAAGTCGGCTGTGAATTCCACTGTTTGTTTATTCTTCTTCAACCTAACTCCCAAGTCTAGAGATTCTTAAAAATAACAGGTGGCTGTGGAAGTTCACTGTCCGGACAGTCCAATGTGCAAGTTGACTGCTCCCTTTCATTCTCACTTCCCTCCGAGTCCCTGTTCTCTCCATTCTTTCAAAGTACCTTATTTTAATCTTCTTTTTCCAAAGTTCCAAAACAATGCATAGCTTATAAAACAGTGATTCCCGCTCAAGAATTTGAGGGAACCAGCTCCAACACAGAAAAAAAAACCTCAAAGTGGGGGCAATTCTTTACACGCACAATTTTCTTCCATCCTCCACCTTGGATTACCCAGAATCCAACAGGAAGGCAAACAAAATGCTGTACTTTCTTTCAAAGAGAATGGAATGTAAAAGCCAAGAGCTTTTGCTAAAACATTTATGAGGCACCAGTCAACAGCAGCTGGAATGCTGTGAAAAGTTTTGGGTTGTGTTTTCTAAGGAAAGGTGTACCAACATTGGAGGCAGTCCAGACAAGGTTCGTAGGCCGATCCTAGGTCTGGAGGGACTATATTATGAGGAGAAGTTGACTAGGTTGGGCCTGTACTACTTGGAATATTGAAGGAGGAGGGACGAATGGATTGGAACATACAAGATTCTTAGGGGATTTGAGACGGGAGATGTGGAGAGGTTTCTCCTTGTGAGAGAGTCTAGGGTGAGAGGGGCATCATCCCAGGATAACGGGTTGCATTGAAATGAGGAGGAGTCTTTTTTTTTGTCACTCTGAGTGGAGTGAATCTGTGGAATACTCTACCGCAGAGGGATGTCGAGGTTGGGTCATTCGGTATATCCAAGGCTGAGCGAGATTTTTAATGAGGTTTGGAAGCAAGAGTTGTGGGAGAAAAGGCACGAAAGTGGAGCTGAGGATTATCAGGTCAGCCATGTTCCATTGAATGGCAGAGCAGACTCAATGGGCTGAATGGCCTATATTTGCTGCTCCATCAAACAGTTTTATTATTTGATTTCTGTCAGTACGATCATCACACTTCAAAATGCTTCCTCCAGTGAATATCCACAGGTATTCGCAGTGTTTCATTTCTCCCCCAGAAACAGACAGGAGCAGGGTCAATCTCAACCTGTGCATCTTCCTTTCAGTCAATCTCTCTGGCTGCAGCAAAGGTCCTGAGCTCAACCAGCACCATGTTGCTATTGGCCTATGCTTCCTGCCCTGACCCATACACATGTTCTGACTGGCCAAGCTCTGCGATAGTGACAGTCTGTGATTGGTCAGTTCACCTACCCAGTCCCCACCCTGACAAGCCTCCCAGAAACAGAAAATTCACCTCCATGTCTATCTCCATGGGTTGTTTGCATGGGAACCAAGCTATGTTCTGGTGTGAGGTCAGAACCCCTCTCCCCTGACTCGCCTGATGATGGGAATGTGAAGTTGCCTCTCTCCCCAGATTCAGCAACAGCCTCTGAAACTTCCAGACAAATGCAAGGCGTTTCATTTAAAGGATCAAATTGAGGTGTACATTACACTATAAATGGCAGAGAATCCTTAAGAACATTAACAAACAGATGGAACTGGGCGTGCAGGTCCTGTGATGATGCTGCCCCTTTAACAAGGTTATTTTGCCCTCTTTTTTTTTTACGAGAGGAATTGTAAAGCCAGAGGTTCCAATAAGTTTTTTCTGATAGAGTATTGGCATTGGGAGGCCATATTGCGGCTGTACAGGACATTGGTTAGGCCACTTTTGGAATATTATGTGCAATTCTGGTCTCCTGCCTATCAGAAGGATGTTGTGAAACTTGAAAGGATTTACAAGGATGTTGCCAGGATTGGAGTGTTTCAGCTACAGGGAGAGGCTGAACAGACTGGGGCTGTTTTTCCTGGAGCGTTGGAGGCTGAGGGGTGTCATTACAGAGGTTTATAAAATCATGAGGGGCATGTATAGGGTAAATAGACAAAGTCTTTTTCCCTGGGGTAGGGGAGTGCAGAACTAGAGGGCATAGGTTTAGGGTGAGAGGGGAAAGATAAATAAGGGATCTAAGTCAACTTTTTCATGCAGAGGGTGTTACGTGTATGGAATGAGCTGCCAGAGGAAGTGGTGGAGGCTGGTACAATTACAACATTTAAAAGGCACCTTGATGGGCACACGAATAGGAAGGGTTTTGAGGTATACGGGCCGGGTGCTGGCAAGTGGGAATTGTTTGGGTTGGGATATCTGGTCGGCATGGACAGGTTGGACTGAAGGGTGTGTTTCCGTGCTGTACATCTCTATGATTCTATGAAACTAAAAAGCCTTGTACAATGAATGGGAAGTGGCCAGTTCGCCCAGCTCAGGGTTTTTTTTCTGGTTTGCTTTGGCTTGGTTTTAGCAAGCAGTTAGTTTGAAGTTGCTGGTCAAGTTTTAGCTGGGGACCCAAAGACATGGTTCCATGCTGATTTTCTCTCTCTGCAACCTCTCTCCTGTCATTGCCTGTGTTTGAATTTACCTTTTTGCCAAGGGGTGTGTTATGGGACATTGCGGGAAATCAAAACAGCTCTTCATTTTCACATAGTTATATTATTCTAAGCTTGGTTTTCTTTTGTTCATGTGAAAGTAAATTCTGTTGTGTTTAAAACCAAGTGGTTTGACCAGCTGCATCGCTCCTGGAATATTCACCTCACGACAGCTTAAAACAAGGGTTCCCTTGTTAAAATGTTTTGAGGGGTCTGGCCTGGGCCATAACAATACACAGTTCCCCAAAGGTGGCAACATAGGTGCCCAAAGTGATGAAGAAGGCATATGGTATGCTGGCCTTCGTTCACCGGGTCATGGAGTACAAAAGTTGGCAAACCATGTTGTATTCTGGATTAGTGGTGCTGGAAGAGCACAGCAGTTCAGGCAGCATCCAAGGAGCTTCGAAATCGACGTTTCGGGCAAAAGCCCTTCATCAGGAATAAAGGCAGTGAGCCTGGAGCATGGAGAGATAAGCTAGAGGAGGGTGGGGGTGGGGAGAAAGTAGCATAGAGCTTCAGGGCAGAGGAAATGACCTGGGAGTTGAAGTGTGATCTCTCCATGCTCCAGGCTCACTGCCTTTATTCCTGATGAAGGGTTTTGCCCGAAACGTCAATTTCGAAGCTCCTTGGATGCTGCCTGAACTGCTGTGCTCTTCCAGCACTACTAATCCAGAATCTGGTTTCCAGCATCTGCAGTCATTGTTTTTAAACCATGTTGTAGCTATATTGTTAGGTTGCATTTGGAGTATTGGTCACCACATTATGAGAAGGACATGGAAGTTTTGGAGAGAGTGCAGAGAAGGTTCACCAGGATGTCGCCTGGTCTCGCAGGCATTGACTGTGAGGAAAGGTTAAAAAGACAAGGATTGTTTTCACTGGAAAGACGGCGACTGAGGGGAGACCTGATAGAGTCTACAACATGAGATTAAAAATCACACAACACCAGGTTATAGTCCAACAGGTTTAATTGGAAGTACACTAGCTTTCGGAGCGACGCTCCTTCATCAGGTGATTGTGGAGGGCTCGATCGTAACACAGAATTTATAGCAAAAATTTGCAGTGTGATGTAACTGAAATTATACATTGAAGAATTGATTGTCTGTTAAGCCTTTCATCTGTTAGAATACAGTGATAGTTTCACTTCTTTCATGTGTAAATCACAAAACCCTTTTTTTAAAGTTGCATTCTCGGGTTAGCTGTTAACAATGGTGATAGCTAGACAATATGTTGAAGGTGTTAGCCCCCTGTGTTCTTTGTCTATGACCTGATGTTTAGATTGATTCCAATCTAAAACGTGAAATAACAAAGTTTTACATAAATTCATGCAGTTTTTGAGCTCAGAGTTCGACATGAATCTATGTGGTTTTTGAGCAAAGTGCTTACGCAGAGGGTGGTTTGTGTGTGGAATGAGCTTTGTTAAGAAGTGCTTGATGTGGGGACAAGAACATCAAGTGGGCTCATTTAAAATTCATTTGGATGGACACATGAATAGGAACGTTTTGGAGGGATATGGTCCAGGAGCAGGCAGGTGGGACTTGTTTAATTTGGGATTATGGTCGACACGGACTGGTTGGACCAAAGGGTCTGTTTCTGTGATGTAATGACTCGATCTAAAGCTGACCATGAAACCACTGTTGATTGTCGGAAAAATCCGTCTGGTTCACAAATGTCCTTCAGGGAAGGAAATCCACCATCCTCACTTGGTCTCACCAACTCGTGACTCCTGACCTGATGTGGGTTAAGTCTCAACAAGGACCTGGCTTCACCTGTGGAGAGGAAAGAGAATTCCTGTCTGGAGTACAGTCACCGGGACAGTTCTCAGAAAGGGTCACTGGACCCAAACTGTCAACTCCGAGATGCTGCCAGACCTGTTGAATTTCTCCAGCTATTTCTGTGTTTGTGTCAGATATTCAGCATCTGCAGCTCTTTGTTTTCTTCTGAAAATCCTTGGGTCTGGGTAAGTGATAATGAAGTGTCAACTGGGGAAGGGGCTAGAATTCTGAGCAGACCCCAGTCCTGATGGGTGTACTGTTTCCACCCAGCTGTCACTTCACAGTGTTAAAAAAAACTAAAGAAAAAGACCATCAGTTCTTCCTCCAATTCTACCAAACTGAAGTTGAGAACCAAGGGAAACAGGAGTTTAAAACTCATTTCCCAAACAAAAGATGAAATTCTGAATGTTTCCATGCACAAAGAACTCTTCCCCCAGGATGTAGAGTGGAGTTGAGAAACCACCTTATCACACTACAATCCTGCAGCTATTAGACACAGCCAGCCACAGCAGGATGGGTCCCAGCCCGTGCCTCAGAACCATCTCCTTCTATATCGGTGGTTGGCTACTTTCACAAATTTGCAAGCTGCAGACTTGCCCTCCCTCTCCCTTCCATTAGTAACCGACCCAGCTCTAGAGACTGCAACGTTAGCAATGCAACGGCCCCAGCAGCCAGTCAGTGTCCAGGAAAGGGTTTTGACAGTCACTGACTCTGTGAGTGAAGTTAAAAATCACACAACACCAGGTTATAGTCCAACAGGTTTAATTGGAAGCACTAGCTTTCGGAGCGTCGCTCCTTCATCAGGTGGTTGTGCCGAAGAGATTCTCACACAGGGTCCCATTGCCTGATACTATGGGAAGTCCTGGCGTGTTGGTTTTGGAAGGCAGTAGAAGTCGCCTACACAAGAAGTACGTGACATGAGGGTGCATAGGGAACTCTGAAGGACTGGATCCAAAGTCCTGATCAGTGTGTTTAATTCATGGGTGTGTTCTTTGGTCGGATCAGCTGATAGTCATCTGTAGTGTTCCTGGTTGTTCAGTTGTCGGTACACTTCCTTGCAGTAATCTGTTCTATTCTGAATGACAATGGCTCCTCCTTTATCTGCTGGTCTGATGACAATGTTGTGATTGGTTTTGAGAGCCTGGATGGCATTGCGTTGTGAACGGGTGATATTTTGCTCTATCTTGTGGGTACGGCTGATGAATCTGGCATTTGTCTATTTCCTGACGGTTTGAGCGTACATGTCAAGCCCAGGGCAGCGGCCCTCCGGTGGGGTCCAAGTTGACACCTTCGTTGGTCGCTCCTCTACAGATCCTGTGATGACTGTTCCAGTTCATCAGTGGGCTCATTGGGATCACTGCTGGCACCTTGAAAGAATTCCTGGAGTCTCATTCATCTGATGAACTCCTCCATGTCTGCTTCAAGAACCAACGGGTCCATTTTGGTGGTGGGGCAGAAGTTGAGACCCCTGCTCAGGACTTCAATCTCTTCCAGTCGAAGGGTGGTCCCATAAGTTGATAATAGACTTCCCCGCCTGATGAAGGAGCGGTGCTCTGAAAGCTAGTGCTTCCATATAAACCTGTTGGACTATAACCTGGTGTTGTGTGATTTGTAACTTTGTACACCCCAGTCCAACACTGGCATCTCCAAATCTGTGAGCGAAATGCTCCTAGATTTACACAATCAATGTTTAATTCGTTCAGAGAATCTGGGCAGCATTTATCACCATCCCGAATGAATCCCCTAGTTAAGAGTCACATGTAAGCCAGTCCAGGTGAGAATAGCAGACTTCCATCCCTAAAAGGCATTAGTGAACCAGATGGAACTTTACAATAGTCAACAAGTGGCTACATATCAGCTTTAGGCTGGAACAGCAGATGCTGGAATCTGTACTGAAAGCAACAAATGCTGGAGATCACAGCGGGTCAGGCAGCATCCAAGCTAACGTTTCAAGTCTGATGACTCGTCATCAGAGCACATTAGGCTGGATCGTATTCCCGATTTTATGGAATCCACACTTTGCTGCAGGATTCCTGGCCTCTAACCAATGTTTGACAGCAGCCATTGAGGGGTTCTCAATCAGGTATTACCCCTTCATATACATCATGCCAGACAAATCCAAAACTGGAATTATGTTTTAATTTCATAAGATGGGCACATGATATACATCCATTTTACACGGTGTGCCTTCTCATTTGTTGAAGGCTTTGTCCCTTGATGTAAAATCTGAAAGGAGCAAGTTCTTACTGAGAATTGCTACAGCAAAGCCGTAAACCTCATCAGGAAACTACAAGACATTCTTTGACTGCACACTCCAAATTAAAACCGTTAGAATCGGGAACTGTGATATATATCTCCATCTCAGAATGACGAGTGGCTCAGAGGGGAATGTGACTGATGCAGCAGCTGAAGACCTGAACAGGCCGGGTCCTGACAGTGGAGCGAACAAGCTGGGTCTCATGGCGGAGCAAATGTGCCAAGTCCCACAGCGGAGCGAATGGGTCAAGCCCCACAGAGGAGCAAACTGGCCGAGTCCAACCGCGGAGCGAACAGACCTAGTCCCACGGCAGAGCGAATGGGCTGAGCCCCACAGTGGAGCGAATGGACCAAGCCCCACGGTGGAGCAAACAGGCCAAGTCCCACAGTGGAGTGAATGGCGGAGCAGAATGAACAGGCCGAGTCCCTTGGTGGAGCCAACTAGCCAAGTCTCACAGCAGAGCGGGGAGAACAGTCTGAGCCCCACGGCAGACCGGAGCGAACGGTCTGAGCCCCACGATGGAGCGGTGTGAACGGGCCAAGCCCCACAGCGGAGCGAACAGGCTGATTCCCACGGAGGAGCAAACTAGCTGAGTTTCACGGTGGAGCGAATGGGCCGAGTCCCACGGTGGAGCGAATGGGCCGAGTCCCACGGTGGAGCGAATGGGCCGAGTCCCACAGTGGAGCGAATGGGCCGAGTCCCACGGTGGAGCGAATGGGCCGAGTCCCACGGTGGAGCGAATGGGCCGAGTCCCACGGTGGAGCGAATGGGCCGAGTCCCACGGTAGAGCGAATGGGCCGAGTCCCACGGTGGAGCGAATGGGCCGAGTCCCACGGTGGAGCGAGTGGGCCGAGTCCCACGGTGGAGTGAATGGGCCGAGTCCCACGGTAGAGCGAATGGGCCGAGTCCCACAGTGGAGCGAGTGGGCCGAGTCCCACATGGAGCAAACAGGCCAAGTCCCACGGTGGAGCGAATGTGCCGAGTCCCACGGCGGAGCAAACAGGCCAAGTCCCACGGTGGAGCGAATGTGCCGAGTCCCACGGCGGAGCGAATGGGTCGAGTCCCACGGTGGAGCGAATGGGTCGAGTCCCACGGTGGAGCGAATGGGCTGAGTCCCACAGTGGAGCGAGTGGGCCGAGTCCCACATGGAGCAAACAGGCTAAGTTCCACGGTGGAGCGAATGGGCCGAGTCCCACGGTGGAGCGAATGGGTCGAGTCCCACGGTGGAGCGAATGGGTCGAGTCCCACGGTGGAGCGAATGGGCTGAGTCCCACGGTGGAGCGAATGGGCCGAGTCCCACGGTGGAGCGAATGGGCCGAGTCCCACGGTGGTGCGAATGGGCCGAGTCCCACGGTGGAGCGAATGGGCCGAGTCCCACGGTGGAGCGAATGGGCCGAGTCCCACGGTGGTGCGAATGGGCCGAGTCCCACGGTGGAGCGAATGGGCCGAGTCCCACATGGAGCAAACAGGCCAAGTCCCACGGTGGAGCGAATGTGCCGAGTCCCACATGGAGCAAACAGGCCAAGTCCCACGGTGGAGCGAATGTGCCGAGTCCCACGGCAGAGCGAATGGGTCGAGTCCCACGGTGGAGCGAATGGGCCGAGTCCCACGGTGGAGCGAATGTGCCGAGTCCCACGGCGGAGCGAATGGGTCGAGTCCCACAGCAGAGCAGGGAGAACAGGCTGAAACCCTGAAACAGACCCTTCAGTCCAACTGGTCCATGCCGACCAGATACCCGACATTAATTTAGTTCCATTTGCCAGCATTTGACCAAGGTCCCTCCAAACCCTTCCTATTCATATAGCCATCCTTTTAAATGCAATAATTGGACCAGCCTCCACCACTTCCTCTGGCAGCTCATTCCATACACGCACCACCCCCTGCTTGGAAAAGTTGCCACTCAACCTTTTTAAATCTTTCCCCATGCACCTTAAATCTATGCCCTCTGGTTTTGCACAAAGTCAAATATCACCAGGTTATAGTCAAACAGGTTTATTTGAAATCACAAGCTTTTGAAGCACTGCTCCTTCGTCAGGTGACTCCAAAAGCTTGTGATTTCAAATAAACCTGTTTGACTATAACCTGGTGTCATGTGATTTCTGCCCTTTGTCCACCTCAGTCCATCACCAGCATTTCCACATCACCTCTAGTTTTTGACTCCTCCTATGCACCTTCGAGTGCAGTAACACTGCAATCTCCTGTGCACAGTAATGTCTGAAGATTCTGCTTATTGTATGGGCCAGTTTACCTCCAGGACGCGGTCAGGGAAATTGCCAAAACATCGCAGATATTTCAATGTTTTTAGTATTTCTGCTCACTCCTTACTTGAGGAAATAGGAAACTGAAACTGTTCGTCAGCACTGGCCAGTTCCGTAGTTGAATCAGAACAAACCCCAGCCACAGAGTTTCTGACTGAACGTGAGACTGCAGGGAATGATGATGAAGTTATTTATGGATCAAGAGAAAGGATGCAGACAGCTGCTGCCTGGAAAGAATAACTTTCGCTTTTGATTTATTTCAGTTCCTGAATTGGTGGATGTTCTTGTCACTGAGACAGAAGAAATGCAGGGTTCTGTTCTGAGTGCACCACACCACGGCTCACAATATCAATTTAACTATTCTCCACAGTTAGCAAAATGGCTAATCGATGTTTTTTTTAAAATTTATTCACAGGATGTGAGTGTTGCTGGCGGGGCCCAGCATTAATTGCCCGTTGAGAAAGTGCTTTTTTCTGAACCGCTACAATCCATGTGTTGCAGGTAGACCCACAATGCCCTTAGGGAGGGAGTTACATGGATTTGGTCCTTGTGACCCTGAAGGACCTGTGATAAAAATCTCCAACTCAGAATGAGGAGTGGCTCAGAGGGAAATGTGACTGATACAGCAGCTGAAGACATGAACAGGCCGGGTCCCGATGGCAGAGCAAACAGGCCAGCCACACAGTAGAGTGAAGGGTGGAGTGAATGGACCGAGCCCCACAGCGGAGCAAACAGGCTGAGTCCCACGGTGGAGTGAATGTTCCAAGTCCCACAGCGGAGCAAATGGGTCAAGTCCCACGATGGAGCAAAAGGAATGAGCCCCACAGCAGAGCGAACAGACCTAGTCCCACGGTAGAGCAAACAGGCCAACTCCCACAGTGGAGTGAATGGGACGGGTCCCATGGCGGAGCAGAATGAACAGGCCGAGTTCCTTGGTGGAGCGAACTAGCCGAGTCTCACAGCAGAGCGGGGAGAACAAGCTGAGCCCCACGGCAGACCGGAGCGAACGGTCTGAGCCCCACGATGGAGCAGAGTGAACGGGCCAAGACCCACAGTGGAACAGAGTGAACAGGCTGATTCCCACGGAGGAGCAAACTAGCCGAGTTTCACGGTGGAACAAATGGATCGAGTCTCACAGTGGAACAAATGGGTCAAATCCCACGGCAGAGCAGGGAGAAAGGGGTGAAACCCATGGCGGAGCAGAGTGAACAGGCCGAGCCCCACAGTGGAGTGATTGGGCTGAGCTCCATGGTGGAGCGGAGTAAATGGGCGGAATCCCACAGTGGAGCAGAGCAAATGAGCTGAGACCCACGGCGGAGAGAACAGGATAAGTCCCATGGCGGAGCGGAGTGAACAGACTGAGCCCCATGGCGGAGCGAGTCCTGGATGGAGGCCGGCATGTAGAGGCAGCGTGGCCTCATACCCTGGGGCCGACGTGCATGGACTGGAACTTTAATACTGATGGTCACTTATTATCATTCTGTATTTTGTGCTAATCTATATTTATTTGTACTCTGTAGCTGCACTTAAAAGTCTCTGTACCTTGGCTCTCTGTACCTAAGATGGCGCCAAAAGGCAATGTTACAAACTGTTTGAGTGCACGTGACAATAAAGGCTGTTCTATCTGTGTCCTGACCCTTACACTTGCCATGCCAATCCATGCCTGCACCATCTATCACAGACTGATCTCAGCACCCAGGCAGTGAAGTGGTCAAGTGGTTAGCACTGCTGCCTCACAGCATCAGAGACCCAGGTTCAATTCCTGCCTCAGGCAACTGACTGTGTGGAGTTTGCACATTCTCTCCGTGTCTGCGTGGGTTTTCTCCGGGTGCTCCGGTTTCCTCTCACAGTCCAAAAATGTGCATGCTAAATTGCCCATAGTGTTAGGTGAAGGGGTAAATGTAGGGGAATGGGTCTGGGTGGGTTGCACTTCGGCGGGTCGGTGTGGACTTGTTGGGCCGAAGGGCCTGTTTCCTGTAAGTAATCTAATTTAATCTAACGTCTGGATTCCAGGCCTGGAGGGAATGGTGGGCAGGCCGCAAAATCAGAAGTCCCATCTCGAACCATAGCAACTTGCCATTTCTGCCAGTCAGCCAATAGGGTTGGGTTGGGAGTTGCTGTTGTATATCACTGGAGATCTCACCATCACTTTCCTTTTTATATAGAGACCTGGACCCTCACCAGGCTCTTGCTGATGGGTTGAGCGAATGCCCAGTGTACTCCCACGGTGAGTAGATCTGAAGCTGCCCTGGTTGGCAACGTACTGAATGGCACAGAGACCTACTGCAGATAGAGTCACCTCAGGATTTGTAACATTGCTTAGAGCTGAGGGGGGAGCTGAAGAATCCATGTCCTGGGGATGGTCCAGCCCCCCCCCCCCACTCCATGTTAACGTGACCATCTCTCAAGGCAAAAGTGAGGACTGCAGATGCTGGAAACCAGAGTCTAGATTAGAGTGGTGCTGGAAAAGCACACCAGGTCAGGCAGCATCCAAGGGGCAGGAAAATCGATGTTTCGGGCAAAGGCCCTTCATCAGGAATGAAGACAGGGAGCCTTTGGGGTGGAGAGATAAATGGGAGGGGAGTGGGTCTGGGGAGAAGGTAGCGAAGAGTACAATAGGTGAATGGGGGTGAGAATGAAGGTGATAGGTCAGGGAGGAGGGTTGAGCGGATAGGTGGGAAGGGAGATTGGCAGGTAGGACAGGTCATGAGGACAGTGCTGAGCTGGAAGGTTGGAATTGGGGTCAGGTGAGGGGACGGGAATTGAGGAAACTGGTGAAGCCCACATTGATGCCCTGGGGTTGAAGTGTTCTGAGGCAGAAGATGAGATGTGACCAGCTCTCTGCTCAATCAGAACCAAGATCCTTCAAATTCCTTTGGACGTTGCATTGACACGTTGGACATAGAGGATCAGTTCGGTGTCAATTAGCCAATGCAAACCGTTGGAACTCAGAGTTATTCCATGTTCCCTTGCCTCCCCAATTGTGGTGCCCCTGCCCTCAGCCATCAGCACTGAATGGAATTCCATCCAGCTCTGTGTTTCTCTGGAGATTTTGCTGATGTCGGGAATGCAGACTTACCTTGTTGAGTGTGAGGATATTTTATGCTGAGACAGTGGAAAATAAAGCTCAGTGTTTTTCGAATGAAGAATCCTTGAGGCAATGAAAAATTAAATTACAGGTTGATTTGGTAATGTCTGACCTAATTGCTGTTCTAGGGACTACCTTGATAACACAGCGGGAAACATTGCTCTCTGGCAGGATAAGGCAATGTCTGAGCGGTATTCCCTGCATTTCAAAAACTGAAAAGTGATTTAATCAAAATTGACAGAAAGTAAGGATTTGTACTGATTGAGGATTGCAGGACTCAGAACACAGCCTGATAATTGGAGTCAGACCTTTCCAGGTGAATTGAGGCGACATTTCTATTTCCTGAATATTTGCAAGTCCCATCCGCTAATAGGGGTAAACTGTAAATCTGAAGTTGATGGAGCCTTAGTAAAGAAATGTGTTAAGACACATGGGACAATGGGAGTTACTGGGAATTGTGCTATATTAGCCATTGAAAAGTGGGATAGTTTTGAAGGGCTAAATGGCCTCCTCTCTCTCATGTCCTTCGACATATGAGGAAAAGAGACAAAAAGGGACATAACTTTGATGTATTTAAAGGCATCGTCATGATGGCACGAGCAGTAATTTAGTTGGAATATGTAATAAAGCAAAATCCATCATTCTGTTCTCAATCGTAATCCTAGTTCTAACCCTATCGTACTCCTAACCCTAATTCTCACTCTAACCCTAACCCAAACACTAAGCATAAACAAAATCCTAACATGAACTCTAACCCTAACCCTAACCCTAACTCTAGTACTAACATTAACTCTAGCCCTAACACTAACCCTAATACTAACTCTAACCCTAACCATAACCTTAACCCTACCCCGATCTCTAACCCTAACCCTAATACCAACCCTAACACTGACCCTAACTCTAGCCCTAACTCTAACTGTAACTCTAACTCAAACCCTAATACTAGCCCTAACACTAACCCTAACCTTAACCCTAACAAAGCAAATCCCATCCCTCCGTTCCCAGCTGTAATCCTAACTCTATCCTTAACTCTAACCCTAACCTGAACTCTAAGTCCAACTCTAACACTAACCCTAACCTGAACTCTAACCCTTTGGGTCTGGGTGGGTTACTCTTCGGAGGGTTGGTGTGGACTGGTTGGGCCAAAGGGCCTGTTTCCACCTTGTAGGTAATCTAATCTAATCTATATCCACTTCCTCAAGAAGTTCATTTCACACTCTGGGTAAAAAAATTGCTCCTTTTGTCTTTTTTAAATCTCTCTCCTCCTATTCAGGGTCCTGTGTGTTGTTGGAGGGGGTGGGTTATGATACAGTACAGTAGTGTGGACAGAGAGAGATGCCAGATTGGATTGGGTCAGAGAAATGTGACAGAGCTGGACTTTTGAAAAAAAAAGACAGAGGAAAGAACTGAAATGTAAAAAGTGGAATATAAGGCCCTCTGAAGTAGAGTGTTAAGGTTTGTAGAGTTTTTGGGTGGTTTATAAGTGTTAAAATCAACGAGGCAAAAGTGAGGACTGCAGATGCTGGAAATCAAACTCTAGATTAGAGTGGTGCTGGAAAAGCACAGCAGGTCAGGCAGCATCCGAGGAGCAGGAAAATCGACATTTTGGGCAAAAGCCCTTCATATGGCAGTCACAGATGTTAACCCTTTCTGCTCTGAAACCTGTGCGCTAAGAAATGTGTACTTTCAGTCCTCAAACTGAATTCCTGCTCCTGCACAGTTTTGAAACTATTACTGTCTCTGTAACAGTGTGAATGATGAAGGGGGTTATTTCAATCTCTATCAGTGTGTATCTTACCTTCCAGATGGATAATTGTTTTACAAATAGACAATATTACAACTTAAAACCTACAAGGCCAGTGGTGCTAACTACAATGGGCCTCAAGGGAGGAGGTAGGGAATGATTTTCCACATTTTTATGTTTTGAATAAACAGGAATGTTTATTGGGAAATGAAAGAAGAATAAGCTAGTGAAATTCTGTGAATGACTGCTCCTAATGTTGGAGAATAAGATTATATGTAGCCCCTCTGGTTAGTAATCCTTGTGTGTGTTATTACACTGTAGTGCAACTGAGTAAAAACCAAATCCATTAAACCCCTTCCACTGACACTACCAGCAATCTGATATAGTAACTTCACAGAGTGATGCTGTTCCAGATAGCAACATGACTCAAATTAACTGGGATTTTCATTATTCAAGGATTACACCTGATATTAATGTATCTCAGTGTAATTGAGAGTAATTCACTTGAACATTATTCCTGAGGTTGATGTATCTCAGTGTTATTGAGAATAATCCTCTCTGAGATTATTCCTGCTATTAATGTATCTCAGGGTCATTAGGAATAAATTACATTGAGATCATGACTGGTATTAATGCAATATGGATTATTGGGAATGGATTACCGCTCCAGGTTAGTAATTTAAATGGTTGGGAGATTAGGAGTCCTTACAGACATTAGAATAGAATAAATAGTCTTTATTGTCATGTGCACTTGTGCAGTGACAAGTTTCGAATGTTGTCTCTCGGGTCCATTTTAGGTTCAGGGGACCGAGGCATAGATACTTTAACTGTTGTTACAAATGGAAATGGTAAGAAAAGAAGACTAGCTTGGGAATACAGAGTTTACATAGTCCAGAATGAGACTAAAAATCATCTTTAAAGTATTCAAGTTGTAGCCCTTTATACTGAATCCATGCCCACCAGGTTTCTGAATACAAGGTATGAAACATTAATTCTATTGACCAGAAACTGAATTGAACTCAACACATAAGCACAGTGGTTACAAGAGACTGGCAATACTGCAGCGAATAACTCCTGACTTCCTAAAACCTGTCCCACCATCTACAAGGCACAAGTCAGGAGTGTGAGGGAATACTTCATACTTGCCCTGGATGGGTGCAACCTCAACAACACTCAAGAAGCTCGACACCATCCAGGACAAAACAGCCCCCGCTTGATTGGCACCACTTCCACAAACATACGCTCCCTCCACCCCCTGACGCTCAGTAGCAGCAGTGTGTACCATCTACAAGATACCCTGCATAAACTCACCAAACATCCCCTCCCTCCACCCCTGATGCTCAGTAGCAGCAGTGTGTACCATCTACAACATACCCTGCAGAAACTCACCAAACATCCCCTCCCTCCACCCCTGATGCTCAGTAACAGCAGTGTGTACCATCTACAACATACCCTGCAGAAACTCACCAAACATCCCCTCCCTCCACCCCCCGACTCTCAGTAACAACAGTGTGTACCATCTACAAGATGCTCTGCAGAAACTCACCAAACATCTCCTCCCTCCACCCCCCTGATGCTCAGTAGCAGCAGTATATACCATTTACAAGATGCACTTGCAGAAGTTCAACAGCAATCCTCAGACAGCACCTTCCTAACCCACAACCACTTCCATCTAGAAGGACAAGGGCAGCAGATACAGGTGGAACATCAGACGTGCACCTCCAAGTCACCCAATCACATGTTTATCACTGGGCCCTTGTCCTGAAATTCCATGATGAAGCAAAGTAGACAGAGGAAGATTCTGACAGAGTCTGTCATAGTGACAGTGAGAGCAGGATGACATGGGAAGAGAATTGACAAAGAGCAGGAAAAGGTTTTTGCTCTAAATATATCAACTTTCAATATCACAATGCGTGGATGGTGAAGGGATCAGCTAAATAAGAGAACTATTTGCTGGCATGGATTAATTTGTTCCATAAGTATATTTTTGTGGGACACAGAGAATACTTGGTCAGGAGTGAACTTTCCTTCCCTAAATGGCATCAGTGAACCAGACTGATTTACTGTTCTATAGACGAGTCTAAACTGACAAATGTATAAACTTTATTTAAATTCCCACCGAATGGTGTGGAATTGGAACCCATGTACCTAGGGAATGAAGCCTGATATCTTTGGGAGTACCAGTCCAGTGCTATACCACAACCCCACCATCTCCCACTACCTTCAGCTTCACGTGTTTGCCTGTAGCCTACTCATGTGTTTTGTCCAGCAGAGAGCTCTCTGGCTATACACACATGAAGACATAGACACATACAGGTAGACTGCAGTGGTTCAAGAATGCAGCTCACCACTACCTTCTCAAGGGCAACTAGGGACAGGCAATAGATACAGGCCCAGCCAGCGACACCCACATCCCACAACAGAATTTTAAAAACATTCAAAGATATATCCAAGAACACCCCACAGGCATGCACACACACGGATACACCAACAGTCAGACATAGATATACACAGACACACACACACTGACACACACATAGACACATACATATTCGCACACATACACGTACATTGGTATACATGCACACACACAAGTATAGGCATACACACACACACACACACAAGTGCACACATTTATTCACACACAGACAGACATGCACCAGTTCAGCTCCCTGGGTAGCTGTGAGAATGAAATGGCAGAACTTTCTGTCTGCACTTTAACTTTGAATAAGGCCTAATCCGGTCACAGTGCAGAAAGGAAACTCTGACTCTGGGTCGCAAGACCAGAGAGACACCAACTCCCCAGCCCCAAGTGAATGAATGGCAGAGAAACCTGTCATTCTCTGCTTTGTTTTTCTCCTGCCAGATTCTCATTTCTGCCCCAGCTGGTTCACCCCTCCCCACCTCCACTCCGCACTGAACAATACAATCACAATGAATCACAGTCAGAATCATTCCAGTCACAACCAGTATCAGTTACAATCACAGCCAGAATCTGTACAATCACAACCAGTATCAGTTACAATCACAGTCAGAATCAATACAGTCACAACCAGTATCAGTTACAATCACAGCCAGAATCAATACAATCACAACCAGTATCAGTTACAATCACAGCCAGAATCAATACAATCACAACCAGTATCAGTTACAATCACAGTCAGATCATTCCAGTCACAACCAGTATCAGTTACAATCACAGCCAGAATCAATACAATCACAACCAGTATCAGTTACAATCACAGCCAGAATCAATACAATCACAACCAGTATCAGTTACAATCACAGTCAGATCATTCCAGTCACAACCAGTATCAGTTACAATCACAGCCAGAATCAATACAATCACAACCAGTATCAGTTACAATCACAGCCAGAATCAATACAATCACAACCAGTATCAGTTACAATCACAGTCAGAATCAATACAGTCACAACCAGTATCAGTTACAATCACAGCCAGAATCAATACAATCACAACCAGTATCAGTTACAATCACAGTCAGAATCAATACAATCACAACTGGTATCAGTTACAATCACAGTCAGAATCATTACAGTTAAAATAAAGTGCAATTTATTTTTTATATGTTGTTTGAGCTGTATCGAGTTTCCAATATGTATACATAGATTGGATATGCGGAATGCTGTACCAGTTTCGAAGACTTGCTTTAAACACAGTAAATGTGACTGAGAGATTGCAAGGGCGTTCCCGCATTTTCTGCCGTTCCTGTCCGGGGCTGGGGCGAGATGGTGTACCTCCGCTCCCTTACACATACTGGCTCTCGCTGTAGTTTGCTTGGCCAGGCCTGTACTCTGTTGGACGAGCTGCCTGTGCCCTGGCTTTGGAACAGGAGAGCCACAGCAGCCCACTGGCTGCGGTGAACAGGGCAGTCGCGCCCATGCCAATGTACAGAGATTGCCCAAGTTCCCTCTTGACTCCCTCCGGGACGGACGGGCTGCGGAATTCCCTGACGATCTCGTTGGCTGTCCAAGCCACCGGGATCAGCTGCAGGATCCCGGAGAGCAGCAGCGAGCAGGCGGCGGCTGACAGGAGCCGGGCTTTGCAGGGCTCCCCCTCGACCAGCCGGGTCCAGCTGGCACCAGCGATGCTGGCCAGGATGCCCAGTGCCCCGAGCACCCCGGCCGTGGTGGTCAGAGCCCGGGCTACCTGTAACCCGTGGTCCAGGGCCAGCATGGAATCGAAGGTGCTGCAGATCATCTCGCCGGTATCCTGCCAGACACAGTCCATCCACAGCCCTTCCCAGGTCTGCTGGGCAGTCACTAGGTTGGCACCTTGAAAAGCGGGCACTTTCCAAAGGGGCAGGGCGCAGGTCAGGATGACACACAGCAAGCCATTCACTGAGAGAAAGAGAGCCACAATTTCTAGAAGGACGTGCCCCATCTTTACCCCCCTTCCCCAGCTCTCAATCCCCCTTGGGTTTGCAAAATTAACCACCGACCCCTCAGAGGAAAACAAAACAGTTGTGATATTAAAATGCTCCACTTAACCAACCCCAACACAATCCCTTTTTCTTTCGAATAAAACACATACACACGCGCGCACACACAGATGGACAAATCTTCAATAATCGAATCAAATGCTGATAATCAGAAACAAAAACAACTATTGCTGGAAAAGCACAGCCGCGTGTGTGGAAGGGAGAGAGAGAGAGAGAGAGATATCAAGAGTTAAAGTTTCGGCTCCAGCGATCCTTCTTCAAAATCTTCTGTGCTTTTTTCACCCAAAACCAATTCAATGAGGCTGGGCGTGTGTTTTAACGTCTTCCACCTGCCCACCCCCCCCCTTCCCCCCACCTCGCAGTCAGTTGGTATCCAGACTCTATGTCTTCTACTAAACAAAACAAAGTCACAATGTTTAATTAATTTGAGTCAAAGTTTGTTTTGCTCAGTCAGAGTTCACGCCGGGGCCAGTCTCGGTCTGGGTCCCGCAACCTTTCCCACAGCGTTCACACTCAGAGCTGTCCCTTGACAGAGCGCCTCCTCCTGGTCACCGAAACTCCCCCTGGCATGTTCCGCTCCGCTCCCCTCCCGAGGTGAGTCCTCCAGTGCCTGGCTGTAACCTTGGGAAGCTGAGCGCCTGAGGAGGATGGAGGGGGGCTGTCTGTGAAAGCGCACAGTCCTCTTCTGCCTCTGCGACTTGGTCTTTACACCAGCTTCAGGCTGTCCTTGAACCTCTCATTCCTCATTCAGGGATGTGACTCCCTCTGTCTGTTTGTTGCCAATCCAATGATGGAAAATGCGCTATGAATAGCTGAGTCCAGCACCTGGCTGCTGCTGTTAGGCAGTTGAGAGATTTCTGGAGTTTGGTCTATAGGCTGTCTGCTCTGGTGTCTCTCTCTCTCTCTCTCCCTTCTTCACAGCCTTTTACGCCACCCAACAGATCTCATTTACTCCCTCCTCCTCCTCCTCCTCCTAGCCAACCCACCCCCACACCCCCTGTTCAAAGCTTCACATCACTCAGTGTAGGGGCACAGGGAGGTGACTCGACATTTCCGAATAAGTTTTCCTTTCTGTTGGGAGATAAGGAGGAGGTTGTAAAATGAATGGGCAGCTGTTGCCACTCACTGCACTGGTTCCTCCAGCCTCCCCCAGCCCTCTGAAAGCTACAAACAACAGCGATCTGGATCAAACTCTCCCCTCCCCAACTTTACGTCAGCCCCTTATTTTACAGGCCAGCTGACATGGCAGTAAATCACACTTTCCACCTCCAGTGAAATGAATAACCTGATTTTTAATTAAAGACTAGAAATTGCTAGCTTCGCAAACTGGAGCCACACAAGAAGCTTTCTGATGGCATTTCATGTTTTTGCAGCCTCTGTCATAGAGTCATACAGATGTACAGCACAGAATCAGACCCTTTGGTCCAATTCGTCCATGCTGACCAGATATCCCTACCTAATCTAGTCCTATTTGCCAACACTTGGCCCTAAACCATCTAAACGATCTTCAGCAAGGCATTTGATAAGGTTCCCCATGGTAGGCTCGTTCAGAAGGTCAGGAGGAATGGATTACAGGGAAATGTAGCTGTCTGGATACAGAATTGGCTGGTCGACAGAAGACAGCGAGTGGTAGTGGAAGGAAAGTATTCTGCCTGGAAGTCAGTGGTGAGTGGTGTTCCACAGGGCCTCTACTCTTTGTAATTTTATTAATGACTTGGATGAGGAGATTGAAGGATGGGTTAGCAAGTTTGCAGATGACACAAAGGTTGGAGGTGTCATTGACAGTATAGAGGGCTGTTGTAGGCTGCAGCGTGACATTGACAGGATGCAGAGATGGGCTGAGAGGCGGCAGATGGAGTTCAACCTGGATAAATGTGAAGTGATGCATTTTAGAAGGTCGAACTTGAAAGTTGAGTACAGAGTTAAAGACAGCAGGATCTTGGGGTGCAGGTACATAGATCCCTTAAAATGGCCACCCAAGTGGACAGGGTTGTTAAGAAAGCATATGGTGTTTTGGCTTTCATTAACAAGGGGATTGAGTTTAAGAGTGGTGAGATCTTGTTGCAGCTCTATAAAACTTTGGTTAGATTGCACTTGGAATACTGTGTCCAGTTCTGGTCGCCCTATTATAGGAAAGATGTGGATGCTTTGGAGAGGGTTCAGAGGAGGTTTACCAGGATGCTGCCTGGAATGGAGGGCTTATCTTACGAAGAGAGGTTGACTGAGCTCGGACTTTTCTCATTGGAAAAAAGAAGGCAGAGAGGGCACCTAATTGAGGTGTACAAGATAATGAGAGGCATAGATAGAGTTGATAGCCAGAGATTTTTTAACACGAGGGGTCATAGATTTAAGCTGTTTGGCGGAAAGTATAGAAGGGATGTCAGAGGCGGGTTCTTTATGCAGAGAGTTGTGAAAGCATGGAATGCGTTGCCAGCAGCAGTTGTGGAAGCGAGGTCATTGGGGATATTTAAGAGACTGCTGGACATGCATATGGTCACAGAAATTTGAGGGTTCGTACATTAGGTTTACCTTACATGAGGATCAATGGTCGGCACAACATCGTGGGCTGAAGGGCCTGTTCTGTGCTGTACTGTTCTATGTTCTAAAACCTTCCATGTACCCATCCAGATGCCTTTTAAATGCTGTAACAGTACGGGCCTTCACCACTTCCTCTGGGCTCCTGCCCGAAACATCGATTTTCCTGCTCCTCGGATGCTGCCTGATCTGCTGTGCTTTTCCAGCACCACTCTAATCTAGACTCTGATCTCCCCAGCATCTGCAGTCCTCACTTTTGCCTAGTTAGGGTTCAACCCTTTCACACATGTAAGCCAGGCCATGTGAAGATGGCAGATTTCCTTCCCTGTAGGGGAGGAGTGAACGTGATGGACTTTGATCACAATTTATGATAAAACAGGACGATGTCCATCGCATGGTCAACATTCCTGAGTCCAGTTTTCAATCACAGATCTTTCTTTATTCATTGGACTGTGGGAAATCTTTGCCAGGCTGGAAATCTACCCTGGAACATGGCCCAAAGCCAAGAGAATGTGCAGAGATGGAAAGCTTCATTCTGCAAAGGTTAATCAGCAACCAATGACAAATGAGCATCTCGAAAGAGAGACAGAGAGACAATGCATGAGAGCATTATGTGAGTCCTGCCATTGGCACTACATTAGGCTGCCCCTGCCACATACACCATGGAGTATGGCTCCTGTGCAACTGTTAATAACAGGACCACAGACAAAGCATTATTTCCACATGTAGTCAGCAGGCTGAAGAAATCAATTGAATTGTAGCTGAGATAAACCAGAGGTTGATCATAATCACATCCTCATTTTATCAAGAAAGTTATGTTATGGAGAAAGACTGAGCGATTCATTGTTGATTTTAGGCTATTTGCCCCATTGAGCCTCCTCTACCATTCAATCTGATCATGGCTGACTCAGTTCCCTGTTCCTGATTTCCCTCCATACCTTTTGATGCCTTTAGCTCGAAGAATTATATCAAACTCCATCTTGAAAATGCTCAGTGTTGTGGCCTCCACCACTTTCTGTTGGAGCCAAAAAAATTGTCGATGTTGGAATCCAAGGTAGACAAACAGGAGGCTGGAAGAACACAGCAAGCCAGGCAGCAACAGGAGGTGGAGAAATCAATGTTTCAGGTGTACCCCTTCTTCAGGACTGGGGGTGGGTGTGGGGGGAGCTGCAGATGAAGGGATGGTGGGGGTAGGGTGATGAAGTGGAATAGGTGAAGACAGGTCAAGGGTACGACCTGGTTGGTCAATGGGAGGGATGAATCCAGTTGGTTGCAGGGAGGAGTGGAAGGGATGGGGAGGGGCTGGGAAGGGAATCAGGGGAAGGGAAGTGAGGTTATTTGAAATTGGAGAACTCAATGTTGATTCCTCCGGGCTGTAGGGTGCCCAGGGGGATGATGAGGTGGTGTTCCTCCAATTTGCGGTTTAGTTCATTGTGGCAATGGAGGAGTCCGAGGATGGTCATGTCAGAAAGGGAGTCGGAAGGGGAATTAAAATGGGCAGTGAAACTGGCTGTGATACTCAGCAAAACTATCCCTAAGGTTAAATTTGGTCTCCCCAATGTGGAGAAGACCACATCGGGGAGCACCTGATCCACATCCAACACATCATCCTTAAACATTTCCACCAACTCCAACTCAAACCCACCACCAAGAACATCTTCCCCTCCCCACCCCTCTCTGGCTTCTTCAAGGACTGTTCCTTTCACCAATCCATGGTTTGTGCCACACTCCCCACCAATCCCCCCTAACACCCAGGTACCTTACCCCTGCAACCAGAAAAGATGCAAAACCTGCTGGTACACCACCTCCCTCACCTCCATCCAGGGCCCCAAACAGTCCTTCCAGGTGAGACACAGGTTCACCTGCCTCTCCTCCAACCTAGTTTACTGCATCAGCTGCTCCCTTCCCTTCCTCTGACTCCCTTCCCAGCCCCTCCCCATCCTTTTCACAGCTCCCTGCCACCAACCGGATTCGCTCCTTCCATTGATCAACCATGCTGTCTTCACCAATCCCACTTCACCCCCCCGGCCCTCCCCATCCCCTTTATCTGCAGCTCTTCCCACACCCACCCCCAATCCTGAAGAAGAGTTAAAACCAAAATGGCGACTTCTCCAAATCCTAGTGCTGCCTGACTTGCTGTGTTCTTTCAGCCTCCTGCTTGTCCACAATATTCTGTGGCAGAAAATTCCAAGGCTCCTCACTACATTTACCCCTCCCCATAGTCCTAAATGTATCCTTTGATTCCAAACTCCCCCATCATCGGGAATATTCTTCCTTTATTTAACAAAGCTGAGTCCTGTTAGAATTTTATAGGGATATAAGCGATCCCTATTCATTGAAGAGAAAAGATTTATAGGGCTACAGACCAAACACAGGAAAATGGGATTAGTGTAATTTGGGAAATCTTGTCAGAATGGACAAGTTGGGCCAAAGGATCTGTTTCCATACTGTATGACTCTATGATTATGATTCGTCAAAACTCAACTGAATATAGTCCTGACCAAACTGTCTCTCTTCAGGTGTCAATCCTGCCATCCCAGGGAAATCTATCTTGCACCCCCTCAATAACCAGATCATCCTTCAAGGACATACAGTCAGAGAGGTGTACAGCACAGAAACAGATCCTTCAGTTCAACTTGTTCATGCTGACCAGATATCTTAAATTAATGTAATCTCATTTGGCCCATATCCATCGAAGCCCTTCCTATTCATATACCCATCCAGATGCCTTTTAAATGGTGTAATTGTACCAGCCTCCACCACTTCCTCTGGCAGCTCATTCCATGCATGTACCACCCTCTGTGTGAAAACGTTGCCCCTTAACTCCCTCTTATATCTTTCCCCTCTCATTTTAAAACTATGTCCCCTAGTTTTAGACTCCCCTATCCTGGGGAAAAGACCTTGGCTATTCACTCTTTCCTCACCCCTGATGATTTGGTCACCCCATAGTTTCTAATGCTCCAGGGAAAACAGCCCCAGCCTATTCAGTCCCTTCCCATAGCTCAAACCCTCCAACTCTGGCAATATCCTTGTAAATCTTTTCTGCACCCTTTTAAGTTTCCCAACATCTTTCCTATAGCAGGGGTCCAGAACTGGGCATTTCAAAAATCGCCTCATCAATATCCTGTTGAGCTGCAACATGACCTTCCAACTCCTGGACTCAATGCATTGGCCAATGCAGGCACATCAGAGTATCCGCAAGCTCACTGCTGAGGGTAGGCAGTGGTATTGGTGTACATTAGCAGCTTTCACTCAATTTGAAAAACCAGCAGAAACACCTCAACTTGCACTGAAACTGACCAACCCAAAAAACTAAACACTGAATCTAAACTCTGAAATGTTGTGCAATTCTAACTCGTAGAGGTATACAACATGGAAGCAGACCCTTCAGTCCAACTCATCCATGCCAACTAGATATCCTAAATTAATCTAGTCCCATTTGCCATGATTAGGTCCATATCCCTCTAAACCCTTCCTACTCATACACCCATCCAGATATCTTTTAAATATTGCAATTGTATCAGCCTCCACCATTTCCTCTGGCATTTCATTCCATACACGCACCACCCTCTGCCTGAAAAAATTTCCATTAGGTCCCCTTTAAATCTTTCCCCTCTCACCTTCAACCTATGTCCTCTAGTTTTACACTCCCGAACCCTAGGACCTTGACTATTCACCCTATTCACGTACCCCATTATTTACAAACATATCGAATGTCGCCCCTCAGCTTCCAGTACGACAGAGAAAACAGCCCCAGCCTATTCAGCCTCTCCTCATAGCTCAAATCCTCCAACCTGTTCTGAGGAAGGGACATTGGACCCAAGACATTAATTCTGATTTCTCTGCAAAGATGCTGCCAAACCGACTGAGCTTTTCCAGGAATTTCTGCTTTTGGTTGTTCAAGGACATCCAGTACTGGTTGCACTCGACTCCCCCTTCCCAAACTATCATTATTCAGATAAAGTGCCTTGTTCTTGCTATTTGGCAGCACGACGATGATACCAAAATTGGAGGTGTAGTGGACAGCGAAGAGGGTTACCTCAGATTACGACAGGATCTGGACTAGATGGGCCAATGGGCTGAGAAGTGGCAGATGGAGTTTAATTCAGATAAATGTGAGGTGCTGCATCTTGGGAAAGTAAATCTTAGCAGGACTTATACATTTAATGGTAAGGTCCTAGGGAGTGTTGCTGAACAAAGAGACCTTGGAGTGCAGTTCATAGCTCCTTGAAAGTGGAGTCACAGGTAGATAGGATAGTGAAGAAGGCGTTTGGTATGCTTTCCTTTATTGGTCAGAGTATTGAGTACAGGAGTTGGGAGGTTATGTTGCGGCTGTACAGGGCATTGGTTATGCCACTGTTGGAATATTGCGTGCAATTCTGGTCTCCTTCCTATCGGAAAGATGTTGTGAAACTTGAAAGGGTTCAGAAAAGATTTACGAGGATGTTGCCAGGGTTGGAGGATCTGTGCTACAGGGAGAGGCTGAACAGGCTGGGGCTGTTTTCCCTGGAGCGTCAGAGGCTGAGGGGTGACCTTATAGATGTTTACAAAATTATGAGGGGCATGGATAGGATAAATTGACAAAGTCTTTTCCCTGGGGTCGGGAAGTCCAGAACTAGAGGTCATAGGTTTAGGGTGAGAGGGGAAAGATATAACAGAGACCTAAGGGGCAACTTTTACACGCAGTGGGTGGTACGTGTATGGAATGAGCTGCCAGTGGATGTGGTGGAGGCTGGTACAATTGCAACATTTAAGAGACATTTGGATAGGTATATGAATAAGAAGGGTTTGGAGGGATATGGGCCGGGTGCTGGCAGATGGGACCAGATTGGGTTGGGATATCTGGTCGGCATGGACGGGTTGGACCGAAGGGTCTGTTTCCATGCTGTACATCTCTATGACTCTATGACAACACAGTGGTTAGCACTGCTGTCTCACAGCATCAGGGACCCGGGTTTGATTCCAGCCTCAGGGTGACTGTCTGTGTAGAGTTTGCACATTCTTCCTGTATCTTGCGTGGGTTTCCTCCGGGTGATCTGGTTTCCTTCCACAATCCAAATATGTGCAGGTTATGTGAATTGGCCATGCTAAATTGCCCCATAATGTTCAGCGATGTGTAGATTAGGTGCATTAGTCAGGGGAAATGTAGAATAATAGGTGTAGGGGAATGGGTCTGGGTGGGATACTCTTTGGAGGGTTGGTGTGGACTTGTGGGCCAAAGGGCCTGTTACCAAACCATAGGGATTTGGATTCTAATTCTAAAGTAGATAAAATCATATTATCCACAATATACTGCCTTTTCCAGGTATTTACTCACTCACTTTACTTGTCCAAATTACACTGAAATATCTCTACGTCTTTCTCAGAGCTCAGGGTTGACTCCAAACTGCTGTTTGAGGTAGGACAGTAAGACACTGATTTGAAGGGGAAAAGTAATTGCTGGCCATTTCCCAGGGGAAAGCGAAAAACATATGGAGGTCGCAGGCCCTGTCCAGCTTAAACTTCTTTTGCAACTAAAAAGGTGAGACATTTCTGAAGATTAAATGGGAATGGTCACACTGCTGGATTTTGTGCTGTGACAAGGGGACAGCACGCTCCCAATATTTCACTGACATTATATCATTTCGGGAAGCGATTTTCCCTTTTCTGCCTCACCTTCGGCTTTCGCAGCCCGGGATGGGAAGGAGGAAATGGAGGGAATTAACTCTGAGACAGCTGGAGTGATTGATGAGCGGTTAAGCAACTTCTGTATTGCCAATAATGCTGACAGTTTCTCGTTAAAGTGTGAGGGGGCATTTATTCTGTAACTGCTTATCTCAAAGCGATAGCTGCAGAAACCATTTGCAGTTGGCAACAACGTCTCTTGCATTATGTTTCTGGCAGCGAATGGTGTCAAATCCAGGCCTGATTCGAAAAGCTAATGGATTCTCCACCGATAAAGTTTGGGGGTGTAGGGAACAAGAGGTGAGACTCGGGCTGATATGTACCACAATTCCATTTAACTGCCTTTGATCCTTATCGCTCGATGCTTGTAACTAATAAATGTCTCCTCTTTAATTGCTGCGGGTCCGACAGATAGTTGGCTCTAAGTGTTCCAGATGTCTCCCACCCTTTGAGAGAAAGATTACTTTGCGGTTTCACTCCTCAATGCAATTAGTCAGGTTTACACCACAATGAGAGGCTAGTTGCATCTTCAAAAGAACTATCAATTAGCCCCGTCCCATAAACTTTCCCCTTACCCGTCCAACCATTTCCAATTCAAGTGGTTGAAAATTATCTTTCAACCTGCTTCTGCCACCCTTCCAGATCTCAACAACCCACTGCTTTTCTCCCAATTGGCTGGTAACTAACATCAGGACGTACAAATGTACAAATCTGGAGCAGAAGTGGGTCGCTCGACCCTTTTTGAGGCTGCTGTGTCCGGTTCTGGTGGCCCATTTGCAGGAAGAATGTTACTAAGCTGGAGAGGGGTCAGAAGAGATCAACCAGGGTGTTGCTGAGTATGGAAGGTTGAGTTGTAGGTTGGGACATTTTTCGCTGGAGTGTAGGAGGTTGAGAGAAGACCTGATAGAAGTTTCTAAAATCATCAGAACTACAGGATGGAAGATTTCAAGACGAGGGGGCACATTTTAAAGTGAGAGAATGATTTTAAAAAGGCATCAAGGGCAATTTTTTTACATGAGAGTGGTTGATGTGTGGAATGACCTTCCTGAGGAAGTGATGGACATTGGTACTATTCAACATTTAAAACACATTTGGATAGGTACCTAAATAAGAAAGGTTTGGAAGGATATGGGCCAGGAGGCAGACAGGTGAGATTATGCTCTGCATGGACTGGTTGAGCTAAAGGGTCTGTTTCCATGCTGTTAGACTCTGTAACTCTGTGACTGCTGAACTCCATGTTACCTTTGGACTCCCTTGTTAGTAAAAAAAAACCTTCCAGTCGCAGCTTTGGAAATATTGAATGACCTGCCTCCACTGCTTTCTGGATAAGAGAACTCCACAGTTTCACAACTCTGTGAAAAGAAAAGTTAAACCACCTAATGAAGGAGCAGCACTCTGAAAGCTAGTGCTTCGAAATAAAAATGTTGGACTATAACCTGGTGTGATGTTATTTTTAACTATGAAAAGAATAGATCTCCCCACATCTGCCTTAAATGGGAGATCCTTTATGTTTTAAACGGTGTCCCCTATTTCTCGTATCTGCCTTGGAGTTAAGTATCTTTTCAGCATAACACGACCCCACAGGAGTAAACATTTCAATAGCACACTTCAAATCTCCACCCTGCCCAATCTTTCTTCATTATTAAACATCCCCATCCATGGGAACAGTTGAGTGCACCATCTCTGAGCTACTTCCAATGCAATTATAGTCTTTCTTAAATAGAAAGACCAAACCTTGACACAATGTTCCAGTTGTGGTCTCACCAAGACCTGAGACAGCTGGAGTAAGACTAGTCCCCTTTCAACAACTAGCAATGTTCCCATTTCCCTTCTGAACCACTTGATCTTTGCTGGTTGTGGTCATTGCTAGAAAGGATATTAAATACTGCCCATCCCTATTTGCCCCTGAGCTAAGCAACCTGCCAGACCATGGGGCAGACAAGAATCAATCACATTGCTCTGGGGCTGGAGAACAGAGTTTTTTAAATTCATTAATATAATGTGGACATTGCTGACTGGACTAGTAATATTGTCTGTCCCTAGTTGCCCCTTGAGAAGATGGTAGTGAACTGCCTTCTTGAACTATTGCAATCCATGATGGTCTAGTGGTATTCTTGCTGGACTATTACTCTTGAGAGCCCTTCTTCTTTCCTGAAGAAGGGCTCATGCCCAAAACGTCGATTCTCCTGCTCCTTGGATGCTGCCTGACCTGCTGCGCTTTTCCAGCAACATATTTTCAGCTCTGATCTCTAGCATCTGCAGTCCTCACTTTCTCCTATTACTCTTGAGACCCAAATAACATTCTGGGGACCCAGTTTCAAATCCCACCACAGCCAATGAAACTTGAATCTAATTTTTTTTTAAATCTGAAATTAAGAGTCGAAAGGTGACCATAAATCCGTTGCTGATTGTCAGGGAAAGCCCATTAGGGTTCACCAATGCCTTTAGGGAAAGAGATCTGCCATCTTTACCTGGTCTGGTCCACACATGACTGCAGACCCACAGAAATGTGGGTGACTCTTTAGTTAGGGAGGGGCAATAAATGCTGGCCTAGCCAGTCACTACCCTCATCCCACGAATGAATTTGAAAAAACTCGAGGGGTTGCCAAGGTTGGAGTGCTTGAGCAACAGGGAGAGGCTGAATAGACTGGGGCTGTTTTCCTGGAGCATCGGAGGCTGAGGGTTGACCTTATAGATTTTTATAAAATCATGAGGGCATAGATAGGGTAAATAGACAATGTCTTTTCCCTGAAGTGTGGGAATCCAAAACTAGAAAACCTGTGTTTAGCATGAGAGGAGAAAAACTTAAAAGGGACCTAAGGGGCAACTTTTTCACGCAGAAGGTGTAAAGAATGAGCTGCCAGAGGAAGTGGTGGAGACTGGTACAATTACAGCATTTAAAAGGCATTTGGATGTGTATATGAATAGGAAGGGTTTAGAGGGATATGGGCCAAGTGTTGGCAGATGGGACTAGATTAGGTTGGGATATCTGGTCAGCATGGATGAGTTGGACCGAAAGGTTTGTTTCCATGTTGTACATCTCTATGACTCTATGACTGCCTGAGGCAAAAAAAAATGGGAATCCTGGGAAGAGCAGCGAGGATCCCATAATTCAAGGAAAGCCAGGATTATCTTCAGGGAGTCTCTGGGCAGACTTGAATGTGGAAACTTTGATCAGTGTGTTTTCAGAATGCATGAAAATAGATGGAGTGGGAAACAGCAAGGAGGACAGCTTTAGTCTGGAGTATAGTATGGTTGGGATACTGGCTTTATTAAATACCAGTGCAGGGAGGTTATGATGGAGCAGTATATTAACATTAGTTAGTCCACAGCTGGAATTCTGTGTGCAGTTCTGGTCACCACTCTATAGGAAGGACGTGATTGCACAAGAGAAGGTGCAGAGGATGTTGCCTGGGACACAATGACTCAGCTATAGAGAGAGACTGGGATTTTTCCCCTGGAGCAGGGAATGGGGATCTGACTGAGGTGTACAAGGTCCTGAGGGGCACAGCCAGGGTAGGTAGGGAGAAACCTTCCCCTGGAATAGAGGAGTTTTAACAGCAGAAGGTGCAGGGGTAGAGGCAGCCCATCGGGTCTGCTCCACTGAGGGAAGGGAAGGAGGACGAGATTCCGAAGGGTCTGAGGAGAAAGGTTTTCACCCAGAGGGTGGGGGAAGGGGCGGTTGCTGTCTGGAACTCACTGCCTGAAAGGATGATAAAGGCAAGAAATCTCAAAAACAATCCAAAAGCAATCACGTGAAACGCCACAGAATACAAGGTCAGCGATTGCTGGAAAATGGAATGAGATTAGATTGATGTTTCGTGCCCGCATGGATCCCATGGGCTGAAGGGTCCCTTTCCATGTTGTAAAATCTCAAGCCTTGGGTACAGCTAGCTGTCCTTTCTGTGTTTTTTTCGGTCATCGTATTGTCAGTATTAAACATCCTGTGACATATTTACAGCACTGAACTACAGAGGCCCCTCCATTCTCATCAAACTTTGTAAAATGAAAGAGGAACAACCTTTTGCCAGACTTGTGTTCGTCTGGCACACCCTCAGTCATAATTATACTCTTGTTTAATGCAATTGCCTAGGTTTTAATCAGCAGAGGAGTCATTTATTATCTTCAGCACTCCTTTCAGCGAGGAAGCCAGGGCTTAGCTGAGCTTTGTGGAAAATATGAGCTCAAACTCCCATTATTTCATGACTAATGATTCATCCACAGCCCATCAATGTTTACACAAACACAGAACTTGGATTACTGTGTCCATGTGCTGCTTTCTCCCTCATTTTCTCTCACTTCCCCTTCCCCTGGGGAAACTAGCTGCCCACTTTGCACTGTTGGATTTTCTGCTCCAATCAATGAGTGCCCCTCTTTCTTCTTCCCTCTTCCAATTTGTTAATGAAATCCCAGTGGGATCAAAGGGACAGGGAGCAGCTGGGTATGAGATTAGTGGAGGGAGTAGATTGCCAAGACTGGTGGTAAAATGACAATTCTCAGGATTTTTCTCCTGGGACCTCTTATTTTTAAGAATGCTGCAAACAATGAGGAGGGTAGTACAAACTACGAGGGAGGATTGCCGATGCAAACAGGCACACGGCAGATTTACTGCAGGGAGATTTGCAGGCAGGCTTTGGAGAAAGAGCGGGTATGCGAGACAGATTGGACAAAGAGCTAGTACTGGTACAGTGGGCAGAATGGCCTCCTTGTGCACTGCAACATGACTCCATGGCCACTCATTTTCCACGTCACTGTTTGTTGCTGTCTGCCCTCTTGACATCAGCCAGCTGCCTTATGGACAGCTGGTTCACGATGCAGAGAGACCTCAGCAGAGTGGGTTCGATTCCCCCACTCACTGAGAAAGTTCCCACCCCCTCCAGCTGTCCCCTTGCCTGAGGCATAGTGACCCTCAGGTTAAACTCAGCACCAGTTGTCTCTCTCTCTCTGTAATGAGACAGCAGCTTATGGGCTGTGGAGACTGTACCTTTATCTGGATGTAATTTGATGTAAGATGGTTGTTGGGGAATGAATGGGATTAAGGACAGTGCTCAGTGTATTCCCTCGGTTGGAATTTCCAGCCCCATTTAACAGTGCAATATTGGGCAGGTAGGTAGCAGAGTAAAGCTACTGTTGCCCCTGACCTTACAGCCTTGTTTTCTTGGATTCTTTCCAACTTTGCTTTTTAATGTTTCTTAACTCCCAGTTTTGCTGTCCCTGCCCTTAGTTCCTTCCTGTACCTCTTTTTATCTGGATTTACACAGGTTCCTGTTGCCTGTCTGCATGTTTTACTTACCCTCTGATCTTTTATTTTCTCTGTTTCCCTGCCAGCTGTCATTGGCACAGTGCCGTGACATATTGGAATATCCAGGCATTGGCTAACAACCGGCAAGTAACATTTGTGCCATACAAATGACAGGCAATGACCATCTCCACTAAGAGGCAATGTAACCACCATCCCTTGACATTCAATGGCATTCACCATCACTGAATCCCTCCTATTATCAACAGCCTGGAGGTTACCATTGATCAGAAACTCAATTGAACTAGCCATATAAATACAGTGGCTAAAAGGGGAGGTCAGAGGCTAAGAATCCTGCAGCGAGTAACTCACCTCCTGACTCCCCAAACCCTGTCCCACCATCTACAAAGCACAAGTCAGGAGTGTGAGAGAATACTCCCCACTTGCCCTGGATGGGGGCAGCTTCAACAACACTCAAGAAGGTCAACACCATCTAGAACAAAGCAGCCCCTGCTTGATTGGCACTATATCCACAAACATCCCCTCCCTCCAACCCCCGACGGTCAGTAGCAGCAGTGTGTACCATCCACAAGATGCCCTGCAGAAACTCACCAAAGATCCTCAAATGGTGCCTTCCAAACCCATGACCACTTCCATCTGGAAGGACAAGGACAGTCGATATATATCTTAACACCACATCCTGCAAGTCCTTCTTCAAGCCACTCACCATCACAACTTGGAAATAGGTCGCCATTCCTTCAGTGTTGCTGGATCACAATCCGAGAATTCCCACCCTAAAGGCATGCAGCACATGGACTGTCAAAAAGACAGCTTACTACCAACTTCTCAAGGGCTAATAAATGCTAGGCCCAGCCAGTGACACCCCGAATTAATGAAAAAGAACTTAAAACCTCCACGTCAAAGGAGACTATATTCTCTTCTCCATAGTCTAGATCTACAATGGCTCCTGAACCAGGCACAGGGCAGAGATGTGCTGAGACCATGTCAATAATCTCAATACTGCCATCGACTGCTCCCTGGCATCTCATCACCAGCTTCCCCAGGGCACGGTGCCCTCAGTAACATACATATCCCATTCCGAACCAGAGAAGTTATCAGAAAAAATCATGAGGGGGCATGGATTAAGGTCATGAAAATTTGATTCTTCAGTGACCCTCACTTTCACTTGAATACTCTCACCCCCTCCCCCACCATGAGATAGTCTCCCTCACCTCCCCCAGCCCTCCTCCCCTGTTCCTTCTCCTCTGGGTGCCCCTCTGGCATGGGATGACTTGGTGCTATGGCTTTTGTGACCTCCCCCTATAGTTGGAGAGTACATACCACGTTTGTGCCAGAGAATAACTCTATTGTAAACAAACTAAGGAAAGAGGGATACATGAATCACTGGTGATCCCTCACAAATGAGGATGACTCTCTCCCACTCTCAGGGTGAGTCTGTAGGTGGCTGGACAGACCGATGGGCTCTGTTATACTTGGTAAAAACAATGACTGCAGATGCTGGAAACCAGATTCTGGATCAGTGGTGCTGGAAGAGCACAGCAATTCAGGCAGCATCCGAGGACAGGCAAAATCGACGTTTCGGGCAAAAGCCCTTCATCAGGAATAAAGGCAGAGAGCCTGAAGCGTGGAGAGATAAGCTAGAGGAGGGTGGGGGTGGGGATAGAGTAGCATAGAGTACAATAGGTCAGTGGGGGAGGAGATGAAGGTGATAGGTCAGGGAGGAGAGGGTGGAGTGAATAAGTGGAAAAGGAGCTGGGCAGGTCGGACAAGTCATGGGGATCATGTTGCTGGAGGTTAGAAACTAGGATGAGGTGGGGGAACAGAAAATGAGGAAGCTGTTGAAGTCCACATTGATGCCCTGGGGTTGAAGTGTTCCGAGGCGGAAGATGAGGCGTTCTTCTTCCATGCATCTGGTGGTGAGGGAGCGGCGGTGAAGGAGGCCCAGCACCTCCATATCCTCGGCAGAGTGGGAAGGGGAGTTGAAATGTTGGGCCACGGGGCGATTTGGTTGATTGGTGCGGGTGTCTCGGAGATGTTCCCTAAAGCGCTCTGCTAGGAGGCGCTCAGTCTCCCCAATGTAGAGGAGACCGCATCGGGAGCAACGGATACAATAAATGATATTAGTGGATGTGCAGGTAAAACTTTGATGGATGTGGAAGGCTCCTTTAGGGCCTTGGATGGAGGTGAGGGAGGAGGTGTGGGCACAGGTTTTACAGTTCCTGCGGTGGCAGGGGAAAGTGCCAGGATGGGAGGGTGGGTCGTAGGGGGTGCGTGGACCTGACCAGGTAGTCACGGAGGGAACGGTCTTTGCGGAAGGCGGAGAGGGGTGGGGAGGGAAATATATCCCTGGTGGTGGGGTCTGCCTTTATTCCTGATGAAGGGCCCCTGCCCGAAACATCGACCCTGCCTGTCCTCGGATGCTGCCCGAACCGCCGCGCTCCTCCTGCATCTGCAGTCATCGTTTCTACCTCGTTACTTTCCTCTGTTGCCTGTCCCAAAGTCCACCCTGGAGGATGGCCACCTGAAGGTCCGAGGCTGAATGTCCTGGACCACCGAAGTGCTCCCCAACTGGGAGGGAACCCCCCTGTCCGTCGACTGCTGTGCAGTGCCCATTCATCCGATGTCGCAGCCCCTGCTTGGCCTCCCCAATGCACCATGCCTCCGGGCATTCCCGCCCGCAATGCACAAGATAGACAACGTTGGCTGAGTCACATGAGCACCTGCCATGTACAAGGTGGGAGGTGCTCCCACGCGCAACAGTGGTATCCATGTCCACAATCTGACACGCCCTGCAGCATCCACCACGACAGGGCTGCATGGAGTTGTCCCGAAAGCCGGGCAGTCCGCCACGATCAACGATCCGTTTGAGATTTGGCGGTTGCCCAAAGGCAAGCAGTGGAGGTGTGGGGAAGGTCCCGGTGAGGCGCTCATCCCCATCGACAATGTGCTGCAGGTCACGAAGAACATGCCGCAATTCCGCAGCCCCTGGGAAGCACCGAACAACGAAGGGCACCCTGCCAGCCGCAGCCCGCGTCTGCCTCCCGAGGAGGTCACCACGGCTCCCCGCCGCGGCACGTCGGAACTGGCGGCCGATGAGCCGAGCATCGCACCCCGTTCCCGTGAGGGCATCCCTGAGCACCTCCAGGTGTCCGCCACATTCCTCCTCATCTGAGCAGATCCGGTGCACGCGCAGGGCCCGTCCACAGGGAATGGCCGCTCCAATATGGTTTGGGTGGAAGCTGGAGAAGTGCAGCACCGTGAGGCCGTCTGTGGGCCTGCGGTAGAGTGTGGCGCCGAGGCGTCCATCCTCGATGGAGACGCACGTGTCCAAGAATGAGACAGACAGCCGAGAGCAGTCCATGGTGGGCCTGATGGTGGGACGAAACCCGCCGACGTCTCCGTGTAGCTCCACCAGTGACTCCTCGCCATGGGTCCAGAGGAAGAAAACGTCACCAATGCACAATGTCGGCTGGAGACCCTGCACAGAGAAAAAATCCTGCTCGAACCTGCGCACAAAAATGTTGGCACACTGGGGCGCAAATTTGGTCCCCATGGCTGTTCCGTGTGTATTGGGGTGCAAATTTGCACCCCAATATGCCAACACCTCCATGCACAGGCTCGAACAAGACCTCCCCTCCATGCAGGATCTCCAACCGACACTGCCCACCAGGTACACTGAGGACACCCTTCTCCCCGGACCCATGGCGAGGAGCCACCGACAAAACCACACAGTGACATCAACAAGCTTCATCCCACCATCAAACCCACCATGGACCACTCTCGACTGTCTGTCCCACATGGGATGGTCATAGTAAGGGGGTGGGTGTGGCGTTGGTGTGGCAGTGCGGTCCTTTCCCCTGGATTCCACTTTTTCCCAACAGCAAATCTCCAGTTTCCCGACAGCTTCTCGGATGCTCCTCCTCCACTCTGGACTGTCTCAGGTCAGCGATTCCCAGGTTTCTGTGGGAATGCTGCATTTCCCCAATAAGGCCTTCCAGAATCCACCTGGGGCTTGCCTGCTGTTTCAGAGCTGGGAGGAGAGCAATTGCTTGGGGAGTCTCGTATCGGTCATGGGGACAATGTGCCCAGCCCATCGCAGCCGATCAAGGAGGGGGTCAGTGCCTCGATGCTGGGGATGTTGGCCTTGTCAAGGACACTGGTGCTGGTGTGTCTGTCTTCCCAGCAGATTTGCAGCATCTTGCGCAGGCAGCGTTGGTGGGACTGCTCCAGCACCTTGAGGTCCCTGTTGTAGACAGTTGTCTCAGAGAGATACAGGAGGGTGGGAACCACCACAGCTCTGTGTAAACTATGAACTTGGTGTCGGATCGGATGTTGTTGTCGTCAGGCGGCTGAAGGCTGTGCTCACACACTGAAGGAGGTGCTGGATCTTTTCATCAATAACTGCTTTGGCTGACAGGACACTCCCGCGGTTTTGGAAGTGGCCAATGTTCTCTAGGATGTTGATGATTGGGGGCTTCACTCCACAGTTTTGGGCCAGGTTGCTGATGGATGTTGTGGATGCTCAGGGTGAGATCCATAAATCTGCTGACAATGCTCTGGAGTACATCCTCTGAGATTGCACACACGCAACTATCACCTGCGTACTGCCGCTCAATGACACATGATACTTGAATGGCCAACGCATCACTCTCAATAACTTATACACCATTCCTTTTTTTCATTTTCCCATTCATATGCAAACAGAAAGATACAAGACTTAAATACAATGGGTGGGAAAGGAAAATCCATTCAGAGAAGTTAGTTTGGGCTCCAGTCTGGATCACAAACATCGATGAGATATTTTCTTTTAGTTTTCTCTCAACTCCTTCTGATAATGATGTAAGGTCGTGGGTAGACTGATTCTTGGGGGAGTCTTTCATTCACTCTTGAGGATTTGTTCTTCCGTGTCCCTGAAGATGGTTTCTTCCTGCCTTTTTCCTTTCAATGGGGCATCTGCGGAGAAAGCAGTTTGCAGGGAAGTAGTGAATTCTTTGAGGAAAGGTTGCTGGAACCCGAAACATTAACTTCTGCTTTCTCTCTCTCCACAGATGCTACCTGTTGAGTTTCTCCAGCAATTTCTGTTTTCGTTTCACCTGGTATGGGGAGAGCTGGAAGGACAACAGTTCCGTGGGAAATAGAGTTGAGAGAGCAGGAGATGGGTCTCATGGATGGATCGAGCCTAGAAAGAGTGTGAAGGAAGTCAGGAAAATATCTATGGAGGATATGGTGTGGGGCAGGGGTGACCTAGCAGGCAGTGTCAGAGGCTGCTGAATTAATGGTCTCTAATGTGGTGAAATCGATGGATTCCTTGCATGTATTGATGAATGGGGAGGGGAGGGTGAGTATTGGAGGATCCAAGAGGATATTAACTGGGGATTCAGCTGAGTCCCTATCAATAAACCAAGTCTAAAAATGTGATTATTGAATTTGGAGATCTACGCTTGTAATGCACAGCTCTGTCAATAAGTATAGAGCTAGGCAAAGATTGGCTCCAGTTGATCTTTTGTTGCCTTTTCTTTCTGGAATGGATAACTTTAAGGGAATTAGTCCCCCCCATCCCACCCCATTTTGGGAACCCATTGCAAATCATCCAAACTCTGATATCAGCCAATTTTCGATTCTTGAAAGAACAATAGCTGCTCTGAGCTGAATGTTGCTTTCACATATTCATTACTTTGTAAAACTTTATTAGTGACTGATTAATTTTATACATGTATGCTCCAGCCCAATGCTTACAGTTAAATAACAAATAAGTGTAGCAGAGCTGGTCAAACAAATAATCGCAAACTGATTGCAACCTTACGAACGCCAGGATTTTGAAAGTACATCAGGCAGTTCCATTCTTTCAATAGAGCAATGACAGATCTAAAAGCAGAATGTGCAGTCGAGCTGAGATGAAGTGTGCATTTCATTAATCTGTTGTTGACTGACGAAAGAATATTGCTCAGGGCAATGGGAGAACCAATTCTCTTCTTCTGTGGGATCCTTAATATGTACCTGCACGATTTAATATTGGCCTTCTGCGATGACAATTCCCCTGATCATGCAGCACTCCCTTTTGCATTGCAATGTCAGCTCTGTGATCTCTGAGCCTCAGGATCAGTGGATATCTGGCACACAGCCCAATGTGTGAGCCAGGGTGTGTTTCAAGGCCCCATGGAAGTCTTGACCTTCATGGGAATCATGGGAAGTTGACTTTCCAATGTCCACTCTGCAAAGGTCTCCAATTCTGAGTTAAAGTCAGACAGTTTCTCAAGATTCATCTGATTAACTATCTGACAGAAACATTTGATTTGAATTCCTGAGGGACTGGAGAATTGGCTCTAAAATCATGACAGCCAACTCCTACCAAGTCATGACCCCATTCCTCCCAAACACTCCCCGTAATGCTGCTACCTCATGAGAGAGAGGTAGGTAATTGGTGGTGGCTTAACTGGAGGTCACCGCACCTCAGGCAAGGCTGAGAAGACAGGATCATTAACAGAGGTCCCAGTCGAAACAGGGATTGAACCCACGCTGTGGGTGTCGCTCTGCCTGGCAAACCCAGCCACTGGAACTATTGCACAAGCTCGATAGGCTTTGGAAACAAAGGAAGGTGATTAGATTTCATAGACGTCAGCCTTTGACGTTTGCAATGATCTACCTGCAGGGAGATTATTGAGAACTGGCAGTCGTGTTTCCTCAGTTTCTGGACAGTTACATCTGCGGCTGGCACAGGCGGAGATAAAGAAATGCAGCAAACCACCCAGAGAGAGAGGAAACAAAGATAAAAGCATCAACTAATTAATGTCTTTCATGTGTCCATTTAAACAGTTCATGAAAATACATAGAAACCTGCCAAGTAGGTGAGATAAGCCCCTCGTTATCGTTGTTTCTAAGAATAGTTAATGTTCTGAATTTTACGTATTGCAACACCCCTACTGTCGGAAGCTGAATGCTTCCAAAATCCCTCCATGTTTTCTCCCCCTTTCCATAGCTATCTCCTCTTCCAGCCCAACAATCCTCAAGTTATCTCCACTCCCCTAATCCCACTCACCTCTTGACCATCTCCAATATCAATTGTCCCGCCATTTCTGGTCATCATGGAACAATGGATCTGAAATGTTCCAGGACAGAAATTAAGGCAGAATACTGCAGGTGGAGAAAATCCCAAACAAACACAGACGTGGTAGAGAAGCTCATCAGGTCTGGCAGCATCTGTGGAGAGAGAAACCAAGTTAACATTTCCAGTCCAATATGACTCTTCCTCACGAAAATTCAATTTTGCGTTGATTACAACACTTTAACAACAACTCCCAGGATTTCTCTGGCTGTGGGATTCCCCCATGTCTTATAGGGAAGGAAATCTGTCACCCTTAGCTACATGTGAGATCCACATGTGAATCCAGACCCATAGCTTTGTGGTCAGTATTTAACTTGCCCTCTGAAATGGCCCAGCATGTCCCCTTCAGATACAAACTATTAGGAAACAACTCAAGTGCCCAGTGAAGTAGCTGAGGCTACCTCATTGAATATCTTTAAGACAAAGATAGATCGGTTTTTGAACAGTGAAGGAATTAAGGGCTACGGTGAGCATGAGAATGGGGTCTACAAAATCATGAGAGGTGTAGACAGGGTGGATAGCAAGAAGCTTTTTCCCAGAGTACAGAACTCAATTACTGGGGGTCACGAGTTCAAAGTGAGAGGGGAAAGGTTTAGGGGAGATATGTGTGAAAAGTTCTTTATGCAGAGGGTGGTGGGGGCCTGAAACGTGTTGCTAGCAGAGGTGGTAGGGGTCGGAATGATAGCATCATTTTTGATGTATCTAGACAGATACATGAATGAGCAGGGAGCAAAGGGATACAGATCCTTGGAAAATAGATGGCAGGTTTAGATAGAGGATCTGGATTGGTGCAGGCCAAGGGTTCAGAAAATATTTAAAAGGATGTTGCCAGGGTTGGAGGATTTGAGCTATAGGGAGAGGCTGAACAGGCTGGAGCTGTTTTCCCTGGAGCGTCAGAGGCTGAGAGGTGACCTTATTGAGGTTTATAAAATCATGAGGGGCATGGATAGGAAAATAGACAAAGTCTTTTCCCTGGGTTTGGGGAGTCCAGAACTAGAGGTCATAGGTTTAGGGTGAGAGGGGAAAGATATAAAAGAGACCTAAGAGGCAACTTTTTCACTCAGAGGGTGGTACGTCTATGGAATGAGCTGCCAGAGGAAGTGGTGGAGGCTGGTACAATTGCAACATTTAAGAGGCATTTGGATGGGTATATGGATAGGAAGGGTTTGGAGGGATATGGGCTGGGTGCTGGCAGGTGGGACTAGATTGGGTTGGGAAATCTGGACGTCATGGATGGTTTAGACCAAAGGGTCTGTTTCCGTGCTGTACATCTCTATGACTTTTATGACTCCATCTGTCTCTGACTTGCAAATATTTAAAGTGGTACCAAATCGATACAGAAATTTTGGATCAGAAATTGGCTAGTTGAAAGAAGACAGAGGGTGATGGATGATGGGAAATGTTCATACTGGAGCTCAGTTACCAGTGTTTTGGGGCCACTGCTGCTTGTCATTTTAATAAATGATCAGGATGTAGAAGGATGGGTTAGTAAATTTGCGGGTAACACTAAGGTAAGAAGAGTTGCGGATAATGCCAAAGGATGTTGTGGGTTACAGAGGGACATAGATAAAATGCAGAGCTGGGCTGAGAGGTGGTAAATGGAGTTTAATGCAGCAAAGTGTGAGGTAGTTCACTTCAGAAGAAGTGACAGGAATGCAGAGTCCTGGGCTAATGGTAAATTTCTTGGCAGTGTCGACGAACAGAGAGATCTTGGTGTCTAGGTCCATAAATCCCTGCAAGTTGCCACCCAGGTTGATAGGGTTGTTAAGATGGCATATGGTGTGTTGGTGTTTACTGGGAGGGGGATTGAGCTTCGGAGCCACGAGGTCATGCTTCAGCTGTACAAGACATTGGTAAGGATACACCTGGAGTGTCGCGTGTAATTCTGGTCACCGCATTATAGGAAGGATGTGGAAGCTTTGGAAAAGGTTCAGAGGAAATTTACTAGGTTGTCGCCTGGTATGGAAGGAAGGTCTTACGAAGAAAGGCTGAGGGAACTGAGGCTATTTTTGTTGCAGAGAAGAAGGTTGAGAGGTGACTTAATCGAGATGTATAAGATAATCTAGGGTTAGATAGAGTGGACAGTCAAAGCCTTTTTCCTCGGATGGTGAAGGCTAACACAAGGGGACATAGTTTTAAATTGAGGGGTCACAGACTTAGGACAGATATGAGGGGTAGGTTCTTTAATCAGAGACTAATAGGCTCGTGGAATGGCCTGCTTGCAACAGTAATAGACTCGCCGACGTTAAGGGCATTTAAATGGGCATTTAACATACATATGGATAATAGTGGAATAGTATAGGTTAGATGGGCATCAGATTAATTTCACAGGTCAGCGCAACATCGAAGGCCAAAGGGCTGTACTGCGCTGTAATGTTCTTTGTTCTATGTTCTGTAGGAAATAAAATGGACAGGACAGACCCAGTTGGGATGATCGTACAGAGGAGAGTAAGTCCTTTGCATTAACCTTACGGAATCTCTTGGCATTTGGTCAAACATGGGCAAGGAAACCTCCCACTGATTTCTGCCCATTGCCCTCTCTCAGCTAATTCACCAGTGCCCCTCATCCATTGGAAACCACGTGGGTGATGCACTCAGGGTGAGACTAGGGCAGTGTTAGCTGGGTCATTTGCTTGATAAATCTGTGGGTGGAATAATGTGACGAGACCATCTATAGTCTACATTCCTCCTACAGCCCACAGGGAAAGTCAGGCAGAAAACAAAAGTCACTGAACGGATGCTGCTTATCAGAGAATCCACCCGTAAAGCAAAGTGAGTCAGCGTCTTCGTTAAAGCCAATCAATTAAGGTAACATTTACTGGAGGTAGTAGTCATAGGGTCATAGTTCAAAGTTCGCATGGAGAATAGAGACAGGCCCATGGATATGACCAAGGGAAAGGATAGAAAGAGAAAGAAGTCAAGGATGTGAATTGAAAGTATGAAGGAAGTAAGAGAAATAAATTGTTCTTTCTGTTTCTTGTTGGTTAATTGGGCGGGGTGGCCTGTCTGCTGGGGAAAGGTTGGTGGAGTAGCAGAAAGCATAAGGGACTGTCAGAGAATACAGGAGGATATAGATAGACTGGAGAGTTGGGCGGAAAAGTGGCAGATGGTTTTCAATCCAGACAAATGTGAGGTGATACATTTAGGCAAGACTAATTCGAGGGCGAATTATACAATGAACGGAAGAGCCTTGGGAAAAGCTGATGGGCAGAGAGATCTGGTCCATTGTACCCTGAAAGTTGCTGCACAGGTGGGTATAGTATGTTTGCCTTCATTGGACGGGGTATTGAGTATAAGAGCTGGCAAGTCATGTTAACATTGTACAAGACATTGGTTCGGCCGCATTTAGAATACTGTGTACAGTTTTGGTCACCACATTACCCAAAGGATGTGGACGCTTTGAAGAGGGTGCAGAGAAGGTTTACGAGGATGTTGCCTTGTATGGAAGGTGTTAGCTATGAAGAAAGGTTGAGTAGATTCGGTTTATTTTCATTAGGAAAAAGGAGGTCTACAAAATCATGAAGGGAATAGACAGGGTGGATAGAGACAAACTTTTTCCCAGGGTGAGAGGTCACGCTTTCAAGGTGAGAGGTGGAAAGTTTAAGGGCGTTACACGTGGCAAGTAATTCACACAGAAGGTAGTGGGTGTTTGGAACGCGTTGCCAGCAGAGGTGGTAGAGACAGGCACGGTAGATTCATTTAAGATGTGTCTGGACAGATGCATGAGGTGGGGAGCAGAGGGATACAGATGCTTAGGAATTGACTGACAGGTTTAGACAGTACATTTGGATCGGCTCAGGCTTGGAGGGCTGAAGGGCCTGTTCCTGGGCTGCAAATTTTCTTACTTTGCAAATTGGACCAGTTTTCACTGGAGTTTAGACAGTGAGGTGCGAATTGATTGAAGTATATAGGATCCTGAATATTTTACAAGGAGAAGATTATAGAACAACTACAGGGCAGAAAGAGGCTGTTCTGCCCATTGAGCCTGCACTGACCCTCCAAACAGCATCCCACACCCACCCCTGTAACTATGCTAATCCACATAGCCTGCACAGCAATTTCCCATGGCCAATCCACCTAATGTGAATGCCTTTGGATTGCAGGAGGAAGCCCATGCAGACACAGGGAGAATGTGAAAACTCCACACAGACGGTCACCTGAGGGTGGAATCGAACCCGAATCCCGGGCGCTGTGAGGCAGTAGTGTGAACCACTCAGCCACCCTGTTTGCTCATGTGAGTCAATCCCGAACCATGGGGCAGTGTTTTAAACTGAGGGCTCACCCAGGGATGAGGAGAATTGTTTTCTGTGATTTGAGTTTCAAACTCTGTGCTCCAGAACAGGATCATTTCACATTTGTGGGACAGAGGAGGAGGGATTTTGTTTGACAGAGAATCCAGGAGTTAACAGTGGGTTGAGATTTCGCAACTATGTTGTCGTTGAAAGCAAGCAGCTAAATTAAGGGGGAGTGCATTAGCCTCATTGTTGGTGCATAAATGTACGGCTTTTGCTGTTTCTCTGTGAGTACTGGGACAATGTCAATGTCAATGTCAATGCTTCATTAATACCAGCTCTCAGTTTCAACGTTAGCTGTTAATGTGTATGCCAGATACGAGACAACCACTTCAAATATCAGAGTACATCAGCCTCCTTCATTCAAGAAAGACTGAAGAACATTGGTACATCATGTTATACTGAACAGGACATTGGCGAGATCAACTTTGGAATATTCTATGCAATTCTGGTCTCCCTCCTATCATAAGGATATTGTGAAACTTGAAAAGATTTACAAGGGTGTTGCCAGAGTTGGAGGGTTTGAGCTACAGGGAGAGGCTGGGGCTATTTTCCCTGGAGTGTCAGAGGCTGAGGGGTGACCTTATAGAGGTTTAGAAAATCATGAGGGGCATGGATTGGGTAAACAGACAAGGTGGGGGAGTCCAAAACTGGAAGGCATGGGTTTAGGGTGAGAGGGGAAAGATATAAAAGAGACCTGAGGGATAACATTTCACCACAGAGGGTGGTGCGTGTGTGGAATGAGCTGCCAGAGGAAGTGGTGGGGGCTGCTACAATTGCATTTGGATGGGTATAGGAATAGGAAGGATATGGGCCAAATGCTGGCAAATGGGGCTAGATTAATTTAGGATATCTGGTCAGCATGGATGAGTTGGACCCATTTCCGTGCTGTATGACTCTCTGTCACTATAAGTGGGCCTTGTTTCTAATTCTAACACAGCTAGGCAAGGTAGTTAGAGAAAGGATGCTCCAGGCATTGAGAGAGTCCAGAAACAGGGGGTCACAGTCTAAGGATAATGGGTAAACCATTTAGGATTGAGATGAGGAATAATTTCTTCACCTAAGTGTGGGTCCCTGTGGAATTCACCACCAAAGCAGGCAAAGTCAAAACATTGCAGGATTTCAAGAAGGAGTTGAAAATAGAACTTGGGCCTGAAGGGATGAAAGGAAATGGAGAGAAACAGGAACAGGTTATTGGGTTCGCTGATCAGCCATGATCAGAATGAATAGCATAGCAGGCTCAAAGTGCTGAGTGTTTCTGTGTTTATTAGACTGTGCAGAGAGAGATTGCTAAGACTGAAGCTCACAGTGATGTTCTGGTGTTAGCCATCAAAATACAGGTGGCACAGTGGTTAGCATTGCTGCCTCACAGCGGCAGGGGCCTGGGTTTGATTCCAGCCTCAGGTGACTGTCTGCGTGGAGTTTGAACATTCACCCCATGTCTGCATGGGTTTCCTCCTACCATCAAAAGATAAATTGACTATACTGTGGGTTAGGTGCATTAATCAGGGGTAAATATGAGGGGGGGGGGGGGGGTATGGGATGCTCTTCGGAGGTATTGACGTATAGAGTCATAGAGATGTACAGCATGGAAACAGACCTTCAGTCCAACCCGCCATCAGGAATGGAGGGCTTTTGCCTGAAACATCGATTTTCCTGCTCCTCAGATGCTGCCTGACCTGCTGTGTTTTTCCAGCACCACTCTAATCTAGACTCTAGTTTCCAGCATCTGCAGTCCTCACTTTTGCCTTGCAGTCCTCTAGTTGTTGACTCCTCCAACCCAGGGAAAAGACTTTGTCTATTTATCCTATCCATACCCCTCATAATTTTGTAAACCTTTATAAGATCACCTCTGAGCCTCCGATGCTCCAGGGAAAACAGCCCCAACCTGTTCAGCCTCTCCCTACAGCTCAAATCCTCCAACCCTGGCAACATCCTTATCAATCTTTTCTGAACCCTTTCAAGTTTCACAACATCTTTCCGATAGGAAGGAGACAAGAATTGCATGCAATATTCTAGCAGTGGCCTAACCAATGTCCTGTACAACCGCAACATGACTTCCCAACATCTTACTCAATACTCTGACCAATAAAAGAAAGCATACCAAACACCTTCTTCACTATCCTATCTACCTGCGATTCCACTTTCAAGGGCTTATGAACCTGTACTCCAAGGTCTCTTTGTTCACCAAAACTCCCAGGACCTTACCATTAATTGTATAAGTCCTGCTAAGATTTGCTTTCCCAAAATGCAGCACCTCACATTTATCTTGTTGGGCCGAAGGGCTTGATTCCATACTGTAGGGATTCTGTGATTGTTAAACCTCTTGTTAAACCATTACTGCTGGGTAGAGTAACAAAAGGCCAATTCTAGACTCATCTCAGGGACGTTTCCAACATTCAGTTGGTGTGAGGGCTGAATAATGGAGACGAGAAGTTTTGAATCACATAAGACATTGTGTTTGATGGAGTGTGGGCACTTTCTGAAAGAATGGTCTGTGTCAGGAAGATAACTTGCTTCGCCATCATCTACTTTGTGATTATCTATGATTTGAACACTTCCACTTCCCAATCAGCCTCTGACCCCTCTGGAGAAGGGCTATGCTTTTCCCTCAGACTAATTGTCAGGAAATCATACTGTGAAAATAAGAAGTAGGCCATTCAGCCCATCAAGCCTGTTTTGCTATTGGATAGGATCATGGCTACTGTGCTCCATCAACTCCACCTTCCCACCATTTCTGTTAATGGACCCAATAAACCTGATCATTCTCAGTGGGGAGCACATTTCAGGAAGAGAATTCCAACCTTGGCATACTCTGATTGGTGAGGTCTGGCAACATCCATGGAGAGGCATGGTGGCTCAGTGGCTAGCACTGATGCCTCATAGCACCAGGGTCCCAGGTTCAATCCCAGCCTCGGGCAACTGTCTGTGTGGAGTTTGCACATTCTTCCTGTGTCTGCGTACTCCTCTGGGTACTCCAGTTTCCTCCCACAATCCAAAGATGTGCAGGTTAGGTGAGTTGGCTATGCTAAATTGTCCAGAGTGTTAAGTACATTAGTCAGAGGGAAATGGGTCTGGGTGGGTTACTCTTTGGACTTGTTGGGCTGAAGGGCCTGTTTCCACACTGTAGGGAATCTAATCTAAAACAGTGTGAACCTTTCGAGTCCAGTGATCATTTGTCTGAACTGATTAGGAATACCTGGAGATATTTCTTCCGGGGACTGGGATGGGGAGACAGCCCATTACCAAAATGATCCCTCGCCTGTCAATCTGGGGTAAATTTGAGTCTAAGTGTCGCTGATTCCTCAAGTTGCCTTCAGCCTTCACAGCTGACTGAATCCAGTTTGTTTGTCTGGAAACAGTTTGTCTAGTTGTGAAGTGGGAGATATGGGTGAAAGTTTTACTGACATTCGGGAACAGGATGTTAATGCCTAACCACAAGTTGGAAAGGCGAGACGAATGGCTCACGTTCTTGGTTTGGCCTTGTCGTCTTGGCAACAAGGGTCATGTTTTAATGTTCTCCTTGTTTCCCTCTCTTTGTGCATCTCACAAACAACTCCAGCCTCTGAGTCAGACCATTGAAGAATTGTGATAGACAGGCAGATATATAGCCAGTGATATATAGAAAGCTGACATTAAAATAATGGAGCATTAGAATAAACTAAGACTTGAATTTATAGAGAGGCTTATTAACTGGTCACAGACTATTTGGCTTTCTGTCCATTAAGTGTAAAGCATTCTATCTTGCAAAGTTCAAACTCCACAAAACCTGTTAGTGAAAGTATTTAAGGCCAGGAAATAGGCTGATTCCTGACCCTCGAGGAGTGAGGAAATGGGGAGAGGGTGGGAAAATGGGGTTCGAGCTGATGGTCAGCCATGATGGTGTTGAATGAGGGAGTAGGCTAGGCTAGCTGAGTGGCCTCCTGCTGCTTCAGTAACTTCTAATCTTCAAATCCGCCATCTTACACACAGGAGGGGAAAGATAGTTTGTTTTTAAATTCAACAAATTTTGGTCCAACACTCTCAGCAGATAAATTTGGGGTTATGTCTGACAGAGCATGCAGGACCTCAATGAGGATGAGCCCATCAAGTTCTCATCAACCATCCCATCCACACCCACTCCAACTCTGTAACCCTGCATTTCCCTTGGCTAACCCACCTCGCCTGCACACCCTTGGACACTATGGGTAATTTAGCATTGCCAATCCACCCTAACCTGCACATCTGTGGATTGTGGGAGGGAACTGGAGCACCTGGGGGCAACCCAGACACAGGGAGAATGTGCAAACTCCACAAGACACCCGCTTGATGGTGGGTCCCTGGCTTTGAAAGGTAGCAGTGCTAACCACTGGATGGAAGGATTTTGCCAAAGTCAACATATCAAAGCTTGCAGGGTGCCTAGATTCTAATCACATCCAGTGTTTGTCCAACCCCTTGATTAATGTTTCCTTTCTTGGATTTAAAGGGTCCTCATGCTGCTCTGTTCTGCCTGGGTTAGACGGCCTGAGCCAGGCTGCTGCTGCTGGTGCCTTTGCAGTCACAAACCCCTCCCCCCCCAGGTTTCCCACTGCAGCTCGGAACCAGCAATTCCATGGAAGGTCACTGAGACTGTTGTCAACCAAGGGACAGTTGGCATCTTTGAGGAAAGGGGAGCATTACAATATAATAGAACTTACAGCAGAAATAGGCCATTTGGCCCTTCAAACATGCTCTGCTATTCAATAAGATTGTGGCTGATCTGACTGTGGCCTGCACCCCATGCTCCTGTCTGCACCCCATAACCAGTAACTCTGTCTATCCAAAATCTACCTCACGTTACCTTCACCACCTCCACTTTTCTCTGGAGAAGAGAATTCCATGGACTGAAACGCACTGCCTGAGAGTGTGGTGGAGGCTGGTTCAGTCAGGGGAGCATTATGTAAACAGGAAGAACGTTAAGTTTGCGGACAATACAAAGGTGGGTGGAGGGACAGGCAGTATTGAGGAGGCAGGGAGGCTGCAAAGGATTTGGACAGGTTAGGAGTGTGGGCAAAGAGGTGGCAGATGGAGTACAATGTGGGAAAGTGTGAGCTCATGCACTTTGGTGGGAAGAATAGAGGCATGGATTATTTTCTAAATGGGGAGAAAATTCAGAAGTCTGAAGTGCAAAGAGACTTGGGAGTTCTTGTCCAGGATTCTCTCGAGGTAAACTTGCAGGTTGAGTCAATAGTTAGGAAGGCAAATGCAATGATACATTAATTTTGAGAGGACTTTAAATATAAAAGCAGGGATGTATTTCTGAAGCTCTGTAAGGGTCAGGCCAGACCACATTTGGAGTATTGTGGATGATTTTGGGATGTGCTGGCATGGGAACAGGCTCAGAGGAGGTTCACAAGAATGGTCTCAGGAATGAGAAGCTTCACATATAAGGAACGTTTGAGGAGTCTGGGTCTATACTCAATGGAGTTTAGGAGGATGGGAGGGGATCCAATTGAAACATACAGAATACTGAATGGCCTGGATGTTGGGAAGATGTTTCTATTGGGAGGAGAGACTAGAACCTGAGTGCACAGCCTTAGAGTAAAGGGAAGGCCTTTTAGAACAGAGATAATGAAAAACTTCTTCAGCCAGAGAGTGGGGAATCTGTGGAATTCATTACCACAGAAGGCTGTGGAGGCCAGGTCATTGGGTATATTTATGACTGAGATAGATAGGTTCCTGAGTATCAAGGGAGTCTAGGGTTACAGGGAGAAAGCGGGAGAATGCGGTTGAGAAACTTATCAGCCATGATTGAATGGTAGAGCAGACTCGATGGGCTGAATGGCTTTATTCTTTCTCCTGGATCTTATATTCTTAACGTGCAGTGCTCAGGGGGAGAAGGCAGGGCAGTGCACCTCACGGAATCACTCTTAAATATTTCAGAAAGCTAGCAAGAGCATGGCAGGCTGAATGGCCTGTGATTCAAAGGTATGTGATTCTACTGCGATGTGGCTGGCACTCCATTGCCCTCTGGCATATCGAAGGGTAGTGCCAGCTATGGAGGGAAAGTAAGGCAGGGAACAATCGAGACTGACTTCAGCAGGGATGGTCGCCCCCTCCAAATGAACTTTAAGGAGCCTGGGGAGTGGGGAGCGCCCACAGAAACTAACTAGCGGGAAGACTCAGCACCTTCAGGGAAACCACGCCAGGAATTAGACTCCGCTGCCAACTGACACAAACTGTCATGTCAATCGCAGGCCGTAAGGGCTTTGAGATGTAGCAACACATGACATTTTTCTCTGTGCGCACAGCTTCCACCTTATCTCCCACTCAGCCTGGTACGGACCGATTAGACACTTTTGGAGGAACATCAAAGGCTTTGTAACTTTCATTTATGTCCAGGCTGATCTCAGTAGCACCCCCTATTGGCAGGGCTACCTCTTTGGTCACAACGGAGTCTGTATTTTCACCTGGGCTTTCCTCAAGAGTTTTACAGCAACTGCAATAACAAGTTGTGTTTATATAGCTGCCTTTTATGGAATCGAACATCACAAAGTACTTCACAGGGGCATTGTGCAGCAGAGTTTGATACCAGGCTGTAACGGGTAGTGTTAAGCCAGATGATCAAAATGCTGCTCAAAGATTTCACTTTTAAAGTAGAGTGCAGTGATAATGTCACTGGATTATTAGTCCAGAAACTCAGGTTAACCCTGGGCACGTGGGTTCGAATCCCAGATTAGCAGTAACTGGTGGAATTTGAATTCAATGGTATTTATAGATCAGGAACTGAAAGCTAATCTCAGTGACCGTGACCTTCCAGTGAACCCATTTGCTTCTCAAATGCCCTGCAGGCAAGTAAATTTGCCATCCTTACCCAGTCTAACTTCCACGTGACTCCAGGACAACAGCAATGCAGGGGTGACTCTTCCCTGCCCTCTGTAATGGCCGAGCAAGTCAAGGGGCAGTTAGGGACGGCCTACATATGCTGGCCTTGCTATGAAAAAATAAAGTGGGGGAGGGGGTGATGGTGATGGAGAAGCAGGGCTGGGTCCAATAAGGTCTCAAGCCGCGGAGATTTGGATGGCTTCGTGTTAATAGGACCGAAAGGGACCAGCGTTTGCAAGAGAAACGGGCGAATGACACTGTTTGTGGAAAATTAATTCAATGTCTTCACAGCGCTGTTTGAAGAAATGCTCCCAACAACTAGGGGATAATCTCACATTGATGCCCCATTATTACCAACTCTCCACCTCCCAACTAGCCACTGACTGCTGTTATTCACACAATCCATCTACTGTAGATGGTAAATTATTGAACCTCATCTCAGGTCGATATCTGTCTGGTTCGCAATCCCTTAGAGTTGAAGATTAAGGGGAAAGCGTGAACAGGGATTGATGTGACACGCTGCTGTCAGTCCTTGGATCCCGACTGATTGGAATGAGAACGTTGCTTTTGCTTTGCTTTTCCAAACAGGTTAGGAGCAGGAGTTAGGCCCCTCGAGTTCCTGTCTGATCACAGACCCTCAGAGGGAAAACCACAATTCTCCTCATCTTCACCTTAACCGGAACATCCTTTTCCATTCCCCCTTTAATAAGCAGCAACATCCCATTGGGATTCCCAGTTTGTTCCTGGACACTAACCTTTTGTGATTCATGTAGAAGGTTCAGAGGTGATCTTGTCGAGGTTTATAAAATCATGAAGGGTATAGATAAGATGAATGGCAAGTGTCTTTTTCCTTGGGTGCCAGATTTCAAGAGTAGGGGCATATTTTTAAGGTGAGAGGAGAAAGATTTTAAAAAGATATGAGGGGAATTTTTTTTACACAGAGAGTGGTTTGTGTGTGGATTGAAGTTCCTAAGGAAGTGGTAGATGTGGGTACAGTTACAATATTTAAAAGACATTTAAGTAAGTGCATGAACAAGAAGTATTTAGAGGGATGTGGGTCAAGTGCAGGCAGGTGGGATTAGTTTAGTTTGGGACTATGGTTGGCATGGACTGGTTAGACTGAAAGGTCTGTTTCCATGCTGTACGACTCTATGACTATGTTCACTAGGGTAGCCAGATACCACTGTAACACAGCATTCTGCCATTTTTCTCTCTTCAAATAGTAGAGCAGCTTGTTATCCTTCCTGTCAAAGTAGACAACTTCATCCCTTCCCACATATTACCCCAATTTATTTACTTGTGTTGAAGAGGTGGCAGTGTTGTGCTGAGCAGAGATTTGTTTGAGATTTTCAAAACCATGAGCGGGGTCTGGACTGAACAGAAGCTGTTTCTGCTGGTTTTGTGAAAAAAACGACCATGAGATGTAAAGTGAGGCGCATATGAAGCAAAAGCTGATGTGAGAGAACATTTTTTCAGAGTGAGGGGCTAGAAATATAGTGAAGGCATTCCAGAGGGGCATGGAATGGCTATGGTGAGCAGGGATAGGGGAAAGGACAGGAGATTGGCACGAGGGGATAGAACCAGTGCAGGAACTATGGGCCAAATGCCTTCCTTCTGGGCCATAACAATCAATGTGACAATCAATATCCTTTTGCAGACTCTTCATTTTTTTGCTCGAAAGCAGAGCCCCTGTGGAACGGAGGCCTGAAGCTTGTTCTTCTCTGGAGTGGGGGAGGGTATCTGTCTCCTGGTCAGACATCCCGACCCCCAACACCCCCAGCCTCACTCCTCCTTGACAGTCTCTATGTGGAACCCCTGCATTGAGGACGGGCTTTGTGAGGGGCTAGCAGGGGCGCTGAGTGAGATGCCAGAGTATCCCAGGAGCAGAATCAGAGAGTTCTACGGCACAGAAAAAGATGATTCAGCCCATCAAGTGAGCGCTGGTCAAAAACAACCGTCTCATTAATCGAATCCCACTTTCAAGTCAGATGTAATGAGGAACGAAGGGATGGCTCACTGCTACCTCACATCGCCAGGGACCTGGGTTCAATTCCAGCCTCGGGTGACTGCCTGCGTGGAGTTTGCACATTCACCCTGTGTCTGCATGGGTTTCCTATGGGAGCTCCAGTTTCCTCCCACAATCCAAAGATATGCAGGTTAGGGTGGATTGGATGTGCTAAATTGTGTCCAAGGATGTGCATGCTAGGTGGGCCAGCCATGGGAAGTACAGGGATAGGTCTGGGTGGGATGCTCTGCGGAAGATTGGTGAGGACTTAATGGGCCAAATGGCCTTCTTCCACACTGTAGGGATTCTAACCATATACAGGGTAAAAACAAAGACTGCAGATGCTGGAAACCAGATTCTGGATTAGTGGTGATGGAAAAGCACAGCAATTCAGGCAGCATTCGAGGAGCAGTAAAATCGACATTTCAGGCAAACGCACTTCATCAGGAATACAGCATACAGTCATACAGCATGGAAACAGACCCTTTGGTCCAACACGTCCATGCCAACCAGATTACCTAACCTTGTCTCGTACTCGGGAACAGGACTGTTTCTACCCCCTTTTTAAATTATATCTATGGAATGAATCCACATCAGAGAAATGTCAAAAGGTTATCTGCGGTTGGAGCTCAGGCATCACCTGGTTAACCCTATAGCAGCCGGTGCCCTCTCTGCCAGCCAGAAACCCTCACATCATCAAGCCTTGTTTCACCCCATCGCCAGGAGTGCCAGGCGACACTGGCAATATGAGTTATGATAGACACGGTCGATTGCCAAAACCTAAACTGCCTCACAATCTGGCAGTGATCCCAGTTAGGAATTCTTGTGTTCGGAAATCTAACCTTCCACTCTCTCTAATCTCCTGCTTCTAAGATCCCTGGCCTCCTCCAATTCTGGCCTTTTGAGTATTCCCTGTTTTTAATCCCATCGAAGTTGGACACCATGATTTCAGCAGCCTAAGTCACAAGCTCAGGACTTCTCTCAGTGGCTCAGTGGTTAGCACTGCTGCCTCACAGCACCAAGGTCCCAGATTCGATTCCAGCCTCGGATGACTGTCTGTGTGGAGCTTGCACGTTCTCCCTGTATCAGCATGGGTTTCCTCCCACAGTCCAAAGATGTGCAGGTCAGGTGAATTGGCCATGCTAAATTGCCCATAGTGTTAGGTGCATTAGTCAGAGGGAAATGGGACTGGGTGGGTTACTCTTCGGGGGGTTGGTGTGGACTTATTGGGCCGAAGGGCCTGTTTCCACACTGTAGGGAATCTAATCTTCCCCATTCCTCTTGCGCTCCATCTGTGTGTGTGTGTGTGTGTGTCTCTCTCTCTCTCCTCTTTGAGGATGCCCCTTGATAATCTACCTCCCTGACCAAGTTATTGATCATTGCCTTCTGTGGCTCAAACCGCATCAGAGATTCAAGTCTTCAGCGATTTTATCACGTTTACGTTCAAGATTATTCTAAAGGATCTAACAGCAGATTATTTAGAAATGCATAGGTGGGAGTGAGTACTGTAGATGCTGGAGATCAGAATCAAGATTAGAGTGGTGCTGGAAAAGCAGAGCAAGTCAGGCAGCATCCAAGCAGCAAAAAAAAATCAATGTTTCGAGCAAAAGCCCTTCACCAGGAAGCCCTGCCTGACCTGCTGTGCTTTTCCAGCCCCACTCTAATCTTGACTATTTAGAAATACAGTTTAACAATTTTTATCGATGATCATAGAAGGCATTCAATTTAGCTGCATCTTGGCTTGGGACAGGGACTGCTCTGCCCAGGGCCATAAACAACCACAGAGGGTTGTGAACACAGCCCAGACATCACGCAAACCAAACTTCCATCCATTGACTCCCTCAACAATTCCCACTACCTCAGAAAGGCAGCCAACATCATCAAAGATCCCTCCCACCCCAGTTATAATCTCTTCCAAATTCTTCTGTCAGGCAGAAGATACAAAAGCTTAAATACATGTATTTAAGATTCAAGAACACCTGCTGTTATTAGACTTCTGAATGGACCTCGCAAATTTTAAACGTTGATCTCGCTCTTTGTGCACCTTCTCTGCAGCTGTAACATTGGATTCCTCAGTCGGCTCTGTAAGGTAGTACTTACAGAGTATACTTTGTAAGGTATAATCTCCCCGTAATGCATGCAAAACAAAAACTTTTCCCTAGGTACATGGGACAATAATAAATAAAATCTATAAAATATCATATGATCAAAGACAGTCAGCATGACTGCATGAGGGGAAATCATCTCGGACAAATAATTTTGTCATCCCTGACAAATTTACTAAATTCTTTGAGAAGATAACAGGCACGATAGATAAAGGGGAAGCATGGATGGAATATATTTGGATTCTCATAAAGCGTTTCATAAGGTACCACACGTGAGGTTCCTTAACAAGATTCGAGTCCATGGTGTTGGAGGTCATGTGTTAGCCATGGAGAGAGGATTGGCTAACTAATATGAGACAGAAAGTTGCGATGATAGGGGCTTTTTAAGGATGGCGGTCTGTAGTTAATGGAGTGCCACAGGGATCAGTGCTCGGGCTACAATTATTTATAATGTATAATAATGCCTTGGGTGATGCAAGTGAATCTACTACAGCCCAGTTTGTGAATGACACAAAATTAGCTGGGAAGGTAAATGGTGAGGATAATAGAGAGCCTGCAGAGAGATACAATCAGGTTAGATAAGGGGGCAAAAACCTGACAATGGAATAGAATGTGGGGAAAGATGAGGTTATGCAGTTTAGCAGGAAGATTCGAGGAGCTGAATATGATTTAAATGGAGAAAGACTGCAGAAAGCTACAGGACAGAGGGACCCGGGAGTCATCATCCCTAAACCAGAAAACACGAGTGATCAAGTACAGCGGATAACTGGCACAGCGAATGGAATGCAATGCCTTTATTACAATGGGGATTGGGTATAAAAACAGGAAGGTCTCGCTCAAACTAAACAAGGCACTAGGCAGAGCCCAGCTGGAAAATTGTGAGCAGTTATGGTTCACTTATCGAAGGAAAGAGAGACTGACATTGGAGGCAGTCCAGAGAAGGTTCACTCACCTCATACCCAGTGCAGAGGAATTTTATTTAATCACTCATGGGACGTAGTGTCACTGGCTGGGCCCAGCATTCCTTTCCCGTCTCTAGTTGCCCCCCTTGAGAAGGTGGAGCTGAGCTGCCTTCTTGAACTGCTGCAGTCCATGTGCAATAGGTTGGCCCACAATGCCCTTAGAGAGGGAATTCCAGGATTGTGACCCAGTGACACTGAAGGTATGGCAATATATTTCCAAGTCAGGAAGGTGAGTGGTTTGGAGGGGAACTTGCAAGAGGGAGGTATTCCTACTTATCTGATGTCCTTGTCATAGAGTCATACATCTCGGAAACAGATCCTTCAGTTTAACAAATCCACACCGATTAGACATCCTAATCCGACCCAGTCCCAGTTGCCAGCATTTGGCCAATATCCCTCTAAATCCTTCCTATCAAGATGCCTTTAAAATGTTGCAATTGTACCAGCCTCCACCACTTCCTCTGGCAGCTCATTCCATGCAAAACCACCTGCTGTGAGAAAAAGTTGCCTCTTAGGCTCTTTTTAAATCTTTCCCCTCTCACCTTAAACCTATGCCCTCTAGTTTTGGATCTTCCCGATCCTAGGACCTTGTCTATTAATCCGCTCCGTGCCCTTCCTGATTTTACAAACCTCCATAAGGTCTCCCCTCAGCCTCCGACGCTCCAGGGAAAACAGCCCCAGCCTATTCAACCTCTCTCCATAGCTCAAATCCGCCCAACCCTGGCAACATCCTTGTAAATCTTTTCTGCACCCTTTCATTTTCTTACAGAAGGGTGACCAGAATTGTACACAATATTCTTAAGGGCTTCAACAATGTCAGAACAAAGAATAAGGAACAGTACAGTACAGGAACGGGGCCCTTCGGCCCTCCAAAGCTGGGCCTACACACTTTGCCGTTCCACACTACAACTAAAATGTCCTGTACAGCCGCAACATGACCTCCCATGCCTATGCTCGATGCTTAGATTAGATTAGATTACTTACAGTGTGGAAACAGGCCCTTTGGCACAACAAGTCCACACTGACCCGCCGAAGCACAACCCACCCAGACCCATTCCCCAACATTTATCCCTTCACCTAACACTATGGGCAATTTAGTATGGCCAATTCAGCTAACCTGCACATTTTTGGTCTGTGGGAGGAAACCGGAGCACCCGGAGGAAACCCACGCAGACACGGGGAGAATGTGCAAACTCCACACAGTCAGTCGCCTGAGGCGGGAATTGAACCCGGATCTCTGGTGCTGTGAGGCAGCAGTGCTAACCACTGTACCACCGCACCGTGCCGTGATGCTCTGACCAATGAGGGCAAGCAGACCAAACACCTTCTTCACTGTCCTATCTACCTGTGACTCCACTTTCAGGGAGCTATGAACCTGCACTCCAGGGTGTCTTTGTTCAGCCACACTCCCCAGGACCATACCATTAAGTGTAAGTCCTGCCCTGGTTTGCGTTTCTAAAATGCAGAACTTCACATTTACTGGTATCTGAATTAAACTCCATCTGCCAATCCTCAGCCCATCTGATCATGGTCCCATTGCACTCTGAGGTAACTTTCTTGACTGTCTACTACACCACCAGTTTTTGGTGTCATTTGCAAATGTACTAACCATATATTCACATCCAACCCTGCCAGAGGCAAGTAGCGTGGAATTGGAAGGTTCTGTCTCAGGATATTTGGTGAGTTTCTGTCGTGCATCTTGACGATAGAATGTCTTATGTGGGGAGACTCAGTAGATTGGGCCCGTATTTGGTGAAGTTAAGAAGTTAGGGGCAGCACAGAGGCTCCGTGTTTAGCACTGTTTAGCACCTTTTATCTTAGTCTGCTTGGCACATCCTCCTCATTCCTGAAGAAGGGCTTATGCCCGAAACGTCGATTCTCCTTCTCCTTGGATGCTGCCTGACCTGCTGCGCTTTTCCAGCAACACATTTTTAAGCACACACTCAGACAGTCAAATACACACATTCACACAGACAGACACGGAGACAGACCGTCAGATGCATGCACACACGGACAGTCAGATACACACATTCACACAGACAGACATTTAGATACACACACACACACACACACAGACAGTCAGATATACACAAACACGCAGACAGGCATGCAGAGAGACAGTCAGGTACACACACATAGAGACAGACACTTGGACAGGCAGTTAGATACACACACTCACATAGACAGACACACATGCAGACAGACAAACAGATACCCATACACTCGTATGAACATAGACACATGAACACAAGCAGGTACACACACAGACAGTACCCAACCAGGGGCACACCCTGTCACAAGCAGACAGACTCGTAAACACACACACACAAACTGTCACACATGGACACACAGACAGAAACATACTCAGACAGACACACACAGACAAACTTATACCCAAGGAGATGACACAAGTCTATATTAACTGACTCACATAAACATGCACACAAAAATACACACAGAAGCACACTCTCACAGAGACTCACACTGACAAACAAACACACACTCAAACCAACTCCTTTCACCAATGGAAACTCCATAAAGTGGTGAGAAAAAGATCGGAGAAGGCGGAATTTCAGATTTCTATCTGTGTTCCCACTCACTGGCAGCTGTGATTAATGGGGGTTATTTGTGGTTAGGTTTTCCATCTCAGTGCCTCTGCTCCAGTTGAGATATCACTGAGTTGGCCAGTATTCCTGGAGGTAAATATTCCATCTTCTGAATACTCCATTGTGTGTCCTCTGAGGAAAAGGAATTCTTGGGCAAATGCAGCAGGAAGGCCTCATGGAGTGATGCCTCCCCTGGCTGTCTATCACCAATACTTTGAGAATGGTGCCAGGAAGGAGAATGGTGGGAATTGGTCGGATTTGGAAGACGAGGTTTGGTTTGGGGAAAATTGGTCGGAAAATCACTGATCCAGAAAGGTACTGGTGCAGGTTTAGGTGCGACATGCACTGAAACTGGGATCCTAGTGGAAATCTCCCATCACACTGCAGTTACAGCAACAACCTACATTGAGATATCTTCTTTGAAAGCATAAGGTGTGGGAGCAAAAGTAGGCCATTCAGTGAGATCATGGCTGATCTGATATTCCTCAACTCCACCTTCCTGCCTTTTCCCCATACTCCTTCATTCCCTTCTTGGTTAAACATCTATCCATCACAGCCTTGAATATACTGAGTGCACCAGCCTCAACAGCCCTCTGCAGTAAAGAATTCCACAGATTCACACTCCTTGGAGAGAGAAGAAAATCCTCCTCATTTAATGGGTAAGATCTCAATCTCAGATAATACCCTCTGGTTCCAGACTCTCCCACAAGGGAAAACAATCTCTTTACATCTCCTCTGCCAAATCCTCTAAGAGTTGTGTATGTTTTTATAAGGTCATCTCTCATTCTTCTTAGCATAGAATCTCTACAATGCAGAAACAGAAGTCCACGCTGACCCTCTGAAGAGTATCCCACTCAGAACCATTCCCCTATTACTCTGCATTTACCCCTGCACCTAACCTACACGTCTCTGAACACTGCAGGCAATTTAGCATAGCCAATTCACCAAGCCTGCACATCTTTGGACTGTTGGAGGAAACCGGAGCACCCGGAGGAAACCCACGCAAACACAGGGAGAATGTGCAAGCTCCACGCAGACAGTCGTCCAAGGTGGGAATTGAACCCAGATCCCTGTGCGGTAACAGTGATAGAGATGGAGAGGTCTAGGAAGGGGAGTGAGGAGTCTGAGACGGTCCAGGTAAATTTGAGGTCGGGGTGGAAGGTGTTAGTAAAGTGGATGAACTGTTCATAGCAACACATTTTCAGCTCTGATCTGCAGCATCTACAGTCCTCACTTTCTCCTAGCTGATCAGAGATAGTCAACATGGCTTTGTGCATGGGAAATGGTGTCTCACAAATTTGGCTGAGTTTTTTGAAGAAGTAACGAAGAGGGTTGATGAGGGCAGAGAGGGGGACGTGATCTATATGGACTTCAGTAAGGCACTCAACAAAGTTCCTCATGGGAGACTGGTTAGCAAGGTTAGATCTCACGGAATACAGGGAGAACTAACCATGTGGATGCAGAACTGGCTGAAGGTAGAAGACAGAGGGTGGTGATGGAAGGTTGCCTTTCAGACTGTGACTGGTGGTGTGCCACTGGTGCTGTGTCCACTACTTTTCCTCATTTATATAAATGATTTGGATGTGAACATTGGAGGTATAGTTAGTAAGTTTGCAGACGACACCAAAATTGGAGATGTAGCGGACAGCGAAGAACATTACCTCAGAGTACAATGGGATCTTGATCAGATGGGCCAATGGGCTGAGGAGTGAAAGATGGAGTTTAATTTAAATAAATGTGAGGTGTTGCACTTTGGAGAGGAAATTCAGGGCAGGTTATACACACTTAATGTTAAGGTCCTGGGGAGTGTTGCTGAACAAAGAGACGTTGGGATGCAGGTTCATAGTTCATTGAAAGTAGAGTCGTGGTTAGATAGGATAGTGAAGAAAGCATTTGGTATGCTTTCCTTTATTGGTCAGAGCATTGAGTATCGGAGTTGGGAAGTCATGATGCAGCTGTACAGGACATTGGTTAGGCCACTTTTGAAACATTATGTATAATTCTGATCTCCCTCCCATCGGAAGGAAGTTGTGAACCTTGAAAGGGTTCAGAAAAGATTTACAAGGGTGTTGCCAGGGTTGGAGGATTTGAGCTACAGGGAGAGGCTGAATAGGCTGGGGCCGTTTTCCCTGGAGCATCAGAGGCTAAAGGGTGACCATATAGAGGTGTATAAAATCATAAAGGGCATGGATAGGGTAAATAGACAAGGTATTTTCCCTGGGGTGGGGGAGTCCAGAACGAGAGGGGCATAGGTTTATGGTGTCATAGAGTCATAGAGATGTACAGCACAGAAACAGACCCTTCGGTCCAATCTGTCCATGTCGACCAGATATCCCAACCCAATCTAGTCCCACCTGCCAGCACCCGGCCCATAGCCCTCCAAACCCTTCCTATTCATTTACACATCCAAATGCCTTTATCACAATCCCTTCCATGGCTAAAAACTTTTCTTTTAAGTGCAATGAGCTGAGGTGATCAGGAGCAGACATTTTCTAAGCATCTTGCTGAGAGATGTTATTACACACCTCTGAGAGGGGTAAAATTTAAAAGGGATCTAAAGGGCAACTTTTTCATGCAGAGGGTGGTATGTGTATACTCCCCACTTGCCTGGATGACTTCAGCCCCAACAACGCCCAAGAAACTTAACATCGTCCAGGACAAAGCAGCCGCTTGATTGGCACCACATCCACAAACATCCCCTCCCTCCACCATCGACGCTAAGTAGCAACAGTGTGTACCATCTACAAGATGGCACTGCAGAAATTCACCAAAAATCCTCAGCCAGCACCTTCTGAACACATGGCCATTTCCATCTCGGAGGACAAGGGCAGCAGATGCATGGGAACACTGTTCCCATTAAGCCAAGCACCATCCGGATTTGGAAATATATTGTCGTCCCTTCAGTGTAACTGGGTCAAAATTCTAGAACTCCCGAATGATCTTGTGGGTTAACCCACGGCACATAGACTGCAGCAGTTCAAGCAAGCAGCTCACCACCACCTTCTCTGCAGTCAAGTTCGATTCCCTACAGTGTTAAAACAGGCCCTTCAGCCCAACAAGTCCACACCAACCCTCCGCAGAGGAACCCACCCAGATCCATTTCCCTCTGACTAATGCACCTAACATGGGCAATTTAGCATGGCCAATTCACCTGGCCTATTCATCTTTGGACTGTGGGAGGAAACACATGCAGACACAGGGAGATATACAAACTCCACCCAGGTAGTCACTCAAAGCTGGAATCAAACCTGGGAACCCAGTGCTGTGAGGTAGCAGTGCTAACCACTTTGCCACCGTGCCGACCAAGCTGTTGTGTGTCTTCACAGACCTGGGATGTGACATGTTAGATATGCACACTTAAATACACACACTCAGACAGGACTGCAGATGCTGGAGATCACAGCTTAAAAATGTGTTGCTGGAAAAGCGCAGCAGGTCAGGCAGCATCCAAGGAGAAGGAGAATCGACGTTTCGGGCACAAGCCCTTCTTCAGGAATGAGGAGGATGTGCCAAGCAGGCTAAGATAAAAGGTTAGGAGGAGGGACTTGGGGGGAGGGGCGTTGGAAATGCGATAGGTGGAAGGAGGTTAAGGTGAGGGTGATAGACCGGAGAGGGGGTGGGGGCGGAGAGGGCGGGAAGACGATTGCAGGTTAGGAAGGTGATGCTGCGTTCGAGGGTTGGAACTGAGACAAGGTCTGGCGATGGAGGAATCCAAGGACCTGCATGTCCTTGGTGGAGTGGGAGGGGGAGTTGAAGTGTTGAGACATGGGGTGGTTGGGTTGGTTGGTCTGGGTGTCCCAGAGATGTTCTCTGAAACGTTCCGCAAGTAGGCGGCCTGTCTCCCCAATATAGAGGAGGCCACATCGGGTGCAGCAGATGCAATAGATGATGTTTGTGGAGGTGCAGGTGAATTTGTGGCGGATATGGAAGGATCCCTTGGGGCCTTGGAGGGAAGTAAGGGGGGAGGTGTGGGCGAAAGTTTTGCATTTCTTGCGGTTGCAGGAGAAGGTGCCGGGAGTGGAGGTTGGGTTGGTGGGGGTGTGGACCTGACAAGGGAGTCACGGAGGGAGTGGTCTTTTCGGAACGCTGATAGGGGAGGGGAGGGAAATATATCCCTGGTGGTGGGGTCCGTTTGGAGGTGGCGGAAATGACGACGGATTATATGATGTATATGGAGGTTGGTGGGGTGGTAGGTGAGGACCATGGGGTTCTGTCCTGGTGGCCATTGGAGGGGCGGGGTTCAAGGGCGGAGGAGCGGGAAGTGAAGGAGATGCGGTGGAGAGCATCGTCGATCACGTCTGGGGGGAAATTGTGGTCTTTGAAGAAGGAGGCCATCTGGGTTTTTCGGTATTGGAACTGGTCCTCCTGGGAGCAGATGCGGCAGAGACGAAGGAATTGGGAATATGGGATGGCGTTTTTACAGGGGGCAGGGTGGGAAGAGGTGTACTCTAGGTAGCTGTGGGAGTCGGTCAGTTTATAGTAAATGTCCGTGTTGATTGGGTTGCCCGAGATAGAAATGGAGAGGTCTAGGAAGGGGAGGGAGGAGTCTGAGACGGTCCAGGTAAATTTGAGGTTGGGGTTGAAGGTGTTGGTAAAGTGGATGAACTGTTCAACCTCCTCGTGGAAGCACAAGGCAGCGCCGATACAGTCATCGATGTTGCAGAGGAAAAGGTGGGGGGTGGTGCCAGTGTAGCTGCGGAAGATGGACTGTTCCACATGTCCTACGAAGAGACAGGCATAGCTGGGGCCCATGCGGGTGCCCATGGCTACTCCTTTAGTTTGGAGGAAGTGGGAGGATTGGAAAGAAAAGTTGTTCAGAGTGAGGACTAGTTCAGTCAGTCGAAGGAGGGTCAGTGGAAGGATACTGGTTGGTACGGTGGGAAAGGAAGAAGCGGAGGGCTTTGAGTCCTTCGTGATGGGGGAATGGAGGTCTACAGGGACTGGATGTCCATCGTAAAGATAAGGCATTGGGGACCGGGGAAGCGAAAATCATGGAGGAGGTGGAGGGCGTGGGTGGTGTCCCAAACGTAGGTGGGGAGTTCTTGGACTAAGGGGGACAGGACCGTGTCGAGGTATGCAGAGATGAGTTCGGTGGGGCAGGAGCAGGCTCAGACAATGGGTCGGCCGGGGCAGTCAGGTTTGTGGATATTGGGCAGGAGGTAGAAACGGGCGGTGCGGGGTTGTTGGACTATGAGGTTGGAGGCGGTGGATGGGAGATCCCCTGAGGTGATGAGGTTATGGATGGTCTGGGAAATGTACACCTCCATCCCCCATCACGAAGGACTCAAAACCCTCCGCTTCTTCCTTTCCCGCCGAACCAACCAGTACCCTTCCACTGACACCCTCCTTCGACTGACTGAACTAGTCCTCACTCTGAACAACTTTTCTTTCCAATCCTCCCACTTCCTCCAAACTAAAGGAGTAGCCATGGGCACCCGCATGGGCCCCAGCTAAGCCTGCCTCTTCGTAGGACATGTGGAACAGTCCATCTTCCGCAGCTACACTGGCACCACTCCCCACCTTTTCCTCCGCTACATCGATGACTGTATCGGCGCTGCCTCGTGCTCCCACGAGGAGGTTGAACAGTTCATCCACTTTACCAACACCTTCCACCCTGACCTCAAATTCACCTGGACCATCTCAGACTCCTCCCTCCCCTTCCTAGACCTCTCCATTTCTATCTCGAGCAACCGAATCAACATGGACATTTACTACAAACCGACCGACTCCCGCAGCTACCTAGACTACATCTCCTCCCACCCTGCCCCCTGTAAAAATGCCATCCCATATTCCCAATTCCTTCATCTCCGCCCCATCTGCTCCCAGGAGGACCAATTCCAAAACCGTACAACCCAGATGGCCTCCTTCTTCAAAGACCGCAATTTCCCGCCAGACGTGATTGACGATGCCCTCCACCGCATCTCCTCCACTTTCCGCTCCTCCACACTTGAGCCCCACCCCTCCAATGGCCACCAGGACAGAACCCCACTGGTCCTCACCTACCACCCCACCAACCTCCATATACATCATATAATCCGTCGTCATTTCTACTACCTCCAAACGGACCCCACCACCAAGGATATATTTCCCTCCCCTCCCCTATCAGCATTCCGAAAAGACCACTCCCTCCGTGACTCCCTCGTCAGGTCCACACCCCCCACCAACCCAACCTCCACTCCCGGCACCTTCCCCTGCAACCGCAGGAGGTGCAAAACTTGCGCCCACACCTCCCCCCTCACTTCCATCCAAGGCCCCAAGGGATCCTTCCATATCCGCCACAAATTCACCTGCACCTCCACACATATCATTTACTACATCCGCTGCACCCGATGTGGCCTCCTCTATATTGGGGAGACAGGCCGCCTACTTGCGGAACGTTTCAGAGAACACCTCTGGGACACCCAGACTAACCAACCCAACCACCCCGTGGCTCAACACTTCAACTCCCCCTCCCACTCCACCAAGGACATGCAGGTCCTTGGACTCCTCCATCGCCAGACCGTAGCAACACGACGGCTGGAGGAAGAGCGCCTCATCTTCCGCCTAGGAACCCTCCAACCACAAGGGATGGACTCAGTTTTCTCCAGTTTCCTCATTTCCCCTCCCCCCACATTGTCTCAGTCCCAACCCTCGAACGCAGCACCACCTTCCTAACCTGCAATCTTCTTCCTGACCTCTCCGCCCCCACCCCCACTCCAGCCTATCACCCTTACCTTAACCTCCCTCCACCTATCGCATTTCCAATACCCCTCTCCCAAATCCCTCCTCCTACCTTTTATCTTAGCCTGCTTGGCACACTCTCCTCATTCCTGAAGAAGGGCTCATGCCCAAAACGTCGATTCTCCCACTCCTTGGATGCTGCCTGACCTGCTGCGCTTTTCCAGCAACACTTTATCCCTGATCAGCCTCAGGATGTTGGTACTGGAAGATTCAGTGATGGCAATGAGTGATGGACAGATTCTCTCTTGTTGGAGACAATCATTGCCTGACACTTAAATAAGTGGAGTCACTTGTTTAGCCAACTCAAAACTCCAAACGTAGGCCAGCAAATGTACTTTTTTGAAGGGCCTCAGTAAACCAGAGGGGTGTTTACAATGATAGCTGTGTGGTCAACATCACTGACAATTAGTTGTTAAATTAGAGATTGATTGAATTCAAATTCTGTGGAGATGCTATGGTAGGACTTGAACCCCTGTCACTGCAGTAATTAACTAGGACTTCCAGCTCATGGCTGTTACCATTACACCACACTCTCTCCCTCTGGCCCTGGGCCCTGTTGTGTGTGATTCTGCTCATTGTCAGTAGATGGCAGCATTGTCACGGGGTGAGGTGTGGGGTGTGGTAGTGAATATAAATTTCAGTCTCGGTATCATTGTCTCAATCTCTGTCAGTCTCTGTACTCAGGCCCCTGAGCTGACTGGGGACTGCAGGCTGTTCCAATGGAAGTGACCAGACCCTAAACCACCAAGAAGCTGGAAAGAAATGTGGGATAACCAGGGGCTTTTTTCATCAAATAGAGAGAATGAAAGGGAAACCTGAACTTTAAAAGGCAAAGGCCACACCCACCCCCTCCCCCAATCAAATCGACAGAGTTTCACAGACTCAGGAACACTGACAGGATAGAAGCTGGATATGTTCCTCAATGTAGCTGTGACAAGGGTGGGAGGAATACACTGTCTTACTCTAGTCCCCCTCTCGCCTGGGCCACAACATCAGTTGAACTGCTCGACCTGAGTCCCGATGTGGCCAGGCTTATTGTTTCTCTAACAATAAAAATCAACCACATTCTTTACTGAATACAAGATGGTTTATTATCAAACAAAACTAAGTCCACTCAGATACAAAGAAACCCAGTTTGCAAAGTGGATATATAAATGTTTACCACTCAAAACAACTCAAAACAGACATCCATGCACACGCACACCATTACACACAGAGACACACATCACATGCAGGCACAAACACATACAGAAATACAGACACACACAGAGTCACACCACATACAGACATAAATATACTAAAATACACACACACACACACATGCATCACATACAGGCATGAACATACTGAAATACAGACACACAGATATGCATCACTCACACACACACACAAATACTCTCATAAGTGTGAGGCTATTGAGGTAGAGACTATATTGTTTCTCAACAAATCCAAATGGACCTTACCCTGAGCTGCTGAGGCTGTTTCTTCACAGGGTGTGGGTATCAGTGGCCATGCCAGTATCTACCCGTCATCCTTAAAGGCCTTGAAGCTGAGGAGCTTGCTCAGCCATTTCAGAGGAAAGTGAAGTGTTAACCATGTGAATGTGGGCCTGGAGTCCCGTGTAGGATCAGACCAGGTAGGAATAGCAGATTTCCTTCTGTTTTTACCAACAATCGATGATGGTTTCATGGTCACTACTGAAACCAGCTTCACATTCCGGATGTGTTCAGGTGTGAATGCCTTGATGGGATTTGAACCTGTGACCCAGAGCAGTAGCCTCGGCCTTCAGATTACTAATCGAAAGAAATTCCCACCACACAGCCCTCCCCCAGCACCCACATTACCCCACAACTTCCACCACCTTATCCTGCTAACACTTTATAGAGTCATAGAGATATACAGCATAAAACAGACTCTTCGGCCCAACCCGTCCATGCCGACCAGATATCCCAACCCAATCTAGTCCCACCTGCCAGCACCCGGCCCATATCCCTCCAAACCCTTCCTATTCATATACCCATCCAAATGCCTCTTAAATGTTGCAATTGTACCAGCCTCCACCACATCCTCTGGCAGCTCATTCCACACACGCACCACCCTCTGCGTGAAAGAGTTGCCCCTTAGGTCCCTTTTATATCTTTCCCCTCTCACCCTAAACCTATGCCCTCTAATTCTGGACTCCCTGACCCTAGGGAAAAGACTTTGCCTATTTATCCTATCCATGCCCCTCATGATTTTGTAAACCTCTATAAGGTCACCCCTCAGCCTTCGGCGCTCCAGGGTAAACAGCCCCAGCCTGTTCAGCCTCTCCCTGTAGCTCAAATTCTCCAACCCTGGCAACATCTTTGTAAATCTTTTCTGAACCCTTGCAAGTTTCACAACATCTTCCGACAGGAAGGAGACCAGAATTGCACGTAATATTCCAACAGTGGCCTAACTAATGTCCTGTACAGCCACAACATTACCTCCCAACTCCTGTACTCAATACTCTGACCAATAAAGGAAAGCATACCAAACACCTTCTTCACTATCCTATCTACGTGCGACTCCACTTTCAAGGAGCTATGAACCTGCACTCCAAGGTCTCTTTGTTCAGCAACACTCCCTAGGACCTTACCATTAAGTGTATAAGTCCTGCTAAGATTTGCTTTCCCAAAATGCAGCACCTCACATTTATCTGAATTAAACTCCATCTGCCACTTCTCAGCCCATTGGCCCATCTGGTCCAGATCCTATTGTAATCTGAGGTAACCCTCTTCGCTGTCCACTACACCTCCAATTTTGGTGTCAGCGGCAAACTTACTAACTGTACCTCTCAATGCCCACATCCAAATCACTTATGTAAATGACAAAAAGTTGAGGACCCAGCACTGATCCTTGTGGCTCTCCACTGGTCACAGGCCTCCAGTCTAAACAACAACCCTCCACCACCACCCTCTGTCTTCTACCTTTGAGCCAGTTCTGTATCCAAATGGCTAGTTCTCCCTGTATTCCATCAGCCAGTTCTGCATCCACATGGTTAGTTCTCCCTGTATTCCGTGAGATCTAACCTTGCTAACCAGTCTCCCATGAGGAACCTTGTCGAACGGCTTACTTAAGTCCACATGCTCTGCCCTCATCAATCTTCTTCATGTCTTTTTTAAAATCTTTCTCCTCTCACCTTTAAAATATGCTCCCTGGTCTTGAAATCCCAGACCCTAGAGTAAAGTACCTGCCGTTCCTGCCAAACCACACGGTGACGCATCCAGATAGGAAGCTCTCTATGATGCATCTATAAAAATTGGTAAGAGTCCTTGAGGAATTTCCTTCACCTGCTGAGGAAGTAGAGATGTTGTTGTGCTTTGTTGAAGTGGATGGACCAGTCAGATCGTTGGTGATAGTCATTCCCAGGGACTTGATGCCCTTGACCATCTCCACCTCAGCACCATTGATGCAGACATGTCCTTCACTTCACTTTCTGAAGTCAATGTCCAGCACCTTCGTTTCAATTGATTGATTGATTCTCACACGTACTTAAGTGGAAAGCTTTGTTTATGAGCAGGACAGGCAGATCACAGGAAGCAAGAACATACAGATCTAAAGATTTAGACTGAGGCATACAGGTTACATTGCACAGGCCGTGCACGAGGTAACATGAGCAAGATCAGCATTATTTGAGGCGAGAGAGTCCATCCAGCAGTCTATCAACAGCCGGGAAGAAGCTGATATTGATGGAGAGATTATTGTTTACATACCATGCCACTGAGCACTCAACCCCTTTCCTGTCATCTGTCTCACTGTTGTTTGTGATCTAGCCTCCTGCCACACTCCCACTGGTACCCGTGTCACCCTGGAACTTATTCATTCCCTGTAGCTAAGTGCAGAGCTGCCCCCTTTCCCTCGTAGGCCTCTCTCGGCCCTGGGCTGGGGGGATGGGGTGGGGGGAGGCTGCCGAATATTTCCAGTTTTTGTTTCAGAATTCCAGCCCCTGCAGTGTTTTACTTCGAGTGGAGGGAGTAACTCGAAGGGTTAATATCCCCAATGGGAATGGGGCAACACTGAGAACAGGACCGTTGATTTTCCCGCTCCTCGGATGCTACCTGGCCTGCTGTGCTTTTCCAGCACCACTCTGATCTAAACTCTGGTTTCCAGCATCTGCAGTCCTCACCTTTGCTTGGGAACAGGATGGAAGGAGTGGGTGAAAGGGCTCACTCGGAATCCTGGGATTGAAAACAAATCCACAGAGAAACCACTTACTCCGTTTACCACAGACACACTGACCTTCCAAAGGAGCTGTGAACTACGCAGTGAAACCACTTACTCCATTCACCACAAACACACTGACTCAGTCACACAGTTTCCTTTGTATTGCAAGGCACAATTACATTCACCTAGCGCCTATTATCATGCTAATCATCCATAGTGGCTGTATTCGTGTTGAGGAAGCAGGGAGGCTGCAGAAGGACTTGGACAGGTTCAGCAAATGGGAAAAGAAACGGCAAATGGAATACAGTGTGCACAAGTGTGAGGTTACACACCTCGGTAGGAAATGTAGACGTGTCGACTATTTTCTAAATAAGGAAAGGCTTTGGAAATCTGAAGCACAAAGGGGCTGGGGAATCCTAGTTCAGGCTTCTCTTCAGGTTAAGGTGTAGGTTCAGTTGGCGGTTAGGAAGGCAAGTACAGTTTGACTATCCATTTGAGAGGGTAGAGATTCATTTCAGCATTTCAGCGTTTCAGAGAGAGATAGGGAGCTTCAGAGGTCTGAGTCACCCCATCCACCAGCCTCAACCCTGCCTCCCTCTGCCATCCTGAACGCTCCCTGTGCCACACACAACCCAGCCTCCCTCTGCCAGTCTCCACACATCCACTCTACACCACCCACAACTCACCCTCCATCCGCCAGCTTCCACACTCCCTCCCTCAAACAGCCTTCACACTCACTTGCTCCGCCAGCTTCCAAAGTCCCTCCCTCCCCCAGCCCAAATACATTCTCCCTCCGCCGGCCCCCACGCTCCCTCCCTCCGCCAGCCTCCACACACCCTCCCTCCGCCAGCCCCCATGCTCCCTCCCTCCGCCAGCCTCCACACTCTCTCCTTCCGCCAACCCCCACACTCCCGCCCTCCGCCAGCCTCCACACTCCCTCCCTCCGCCAGCCCCCACACTCCCTCCCTCCGCCAGCCCCCACACTCCCTCCCTCCCCCAGTCCCCACACTCCCTCCCTCCAACAGCTTCCACACTCCCTCCTTCCACCAGCTTCCACACTCCCTCCATCCACCAGCCCCCACACACCCTCCCCCCGCCAGCCCCCACACTCCCTCCCTCCCCCAGCCTCCACACTCCCTCCCTCCGCCAGCCTCCATACTCTCTCCCTCTGCCAGCACCCACACTCCCTTCCTCCCCCAGTCCCCACACTCCCTCCCTCCCCCAGCCTCCACACTCCCTCCCTCCGCCAGCCCCGACACTCCCTCCCTCCCCAGCCTCCACATTCTCTCCCTCCGCCAGCCTCCACACTCCCTCCCTCCGCCAGCCCCCACTCTCCCTCCCTCTCCCAGCCCACACGCTCCCTCCCTCCGGCAGCCCCCATGCTCCCTCCCTCCACCAGCCTCCACACTCCCTCCCTCCGCCAGCCTCCACACTCCCACCCTCTGCCAGCCTCCACACTCCCTCCCTCCGGCAGCCTCCACACTCCCTTCCTCCCCGAGCCCCTACACTCCCTTCCTCCCCGAGCCCCCACACTCCCTCCCTCCCCCAGCCTCCAAACACCCTCCCTCCGCCAGCCCCCACACTCCCTCCCTCCGCCAGCCCCGACACTCCCTCCCTCCCCAGCCTCCACATTCTCTCCCTCCGCCAGCCTCCACACTCCCTCCCTCCGCCAGCCCCCACTCTCCCTCCCTCTCCCAGCCCACACGCTCCCTCCCTCCGGCAGCCCCCATGCTCCCTCCCTCCACCAGCCTCCACACTCCCTCCCTCCGCCAGCCTCCACACTCCCTCCCTCTGCCAGCCTCCACACTCCCTCCCTCCGGCAGCCTCCACACTCCCTTCCTCCCCGAGCCCCTACACTCCCTTCCTCCCCGAGCCCCCACACTCCCTCCCTCCCCCAGCCTCCAAACACCCTCCCTCCGCCAGCCCCCACACTCCCTCCCTCCGCCAGCCCACACACTCCCTCCCTCCGCCAGCCTCCACACTCCCTCCCTCCGCCAGCACCCACACTCCCTCCCTCCGCCAGCCCCCACACTCCCTCCCTCCACCAGCCCCCACACTCCCTCCCTCCGCCAACCCCCACACTCCCTCCCTCCCCGAGCGCCCACACTCCCTCCCTCCGCCAGCCTCCACACTCCCTCCCTCCGCCAGCCCCCACACTCCCTCCCTCCGCCAGCCTCCACACTCCCTCCCTCCGCCAGCACCCACACTCCCTCCCTCCGCCAGCCCCCTCCCTCCGCCAGCTCCCACATTCCCTCCCTCCGCCAGCCTCCACACTCCCTCCCTCCCCAGCCTCCACACTCCCTCCCTCCACCAGCCTCCACACTCCCTCCCTCCACCAGCCTCCACACTCCCTCCCTCCGCCAGCCTCCACACTCCCTCCCTCCCCAGCCTCCACACTCCCTCCCTCCACCAGCCTCCACACTCCCTCCTTCCACCAGCCTCCACACTCCCTCCCTCTGCCAGCTTCCACACTCCCTCCCTCCGCCAGCCTCCACACTCCCTCCCTCCGCCAGCCCCCACACTCCCTTCCTCCGCCAGCCTCCACACTCCCTCCCTCCCCCAGCCTCCACACTGCCTCCTTCAACCAGCCTCCACACTCCCTCCCTCCCCCAGCCTCCACACTCCCTCCTTCCACCAACCTCCACACTCCCTCCCTCCGCCAGCCCCTACACTGTCTCCCTCCGCCAGCTTCCACACTCCCTCCCTCCGCCAGCCCCAACACTCCCTCCCTCTGCCAGCCCCAACACTCCCTCCCTCCCCCAGCCTTCACACTCCCTCCCTCCGCCAGCTTCCACACTCCCGCCCTCCGCCAGCCCCAACACTCCCTCCCTCCCCCAGCCTTCATACTCCCTCCCTCCGCCAGCCCCCACACTCCCTCCCTCCGCCAGCTTCCACACTCCCGCCCTCCGCCAGCCTCCACACTCCCTCCCTCTGCCAGCTACCACACTCCCTCCCTCCACTAGCCCCCACACTCCCTCCCTCCGCCAGCCCCAACACTCCCTCCCTCTGCCAGCCCCAACACTCCCTCCCTCCACCAGCCCCCACACTCCCTCCCTCCCCCAGCCTCCACACTCCCTCCTTCCACCAGCCTCCACACTCCCTCCCTCCGCCAGCCCCAACAATCCCTCCCTCTGCCAGCCCCAACACTCCCTCCCTCCCCCAGCCTTCACACTCCCTCCCTCCGCCAGCTTCCACACTCCCGCCCTCCGCCAGCCCCAACACTCCCTCCCTCTGCCAGCCCCAACACTCCCTCCCTCCCCCAGCCTTCACACTCCCTCCCTCCGCCAGCTTCCACACTCCCGCCCTCCGCCAGCCCCAACACTCCCTCCCTCTGCCAGCCACAACACTCCCTCCATCCCCCAGCCCCAACACTCCCTCCATCCCCCAGCCCCTACACTCTGTCCCTCCACCAGCCTCCACACTGCCTCCTTCCGCCAGCCTCCACACTCCCTCTCTCCGCCAGTCCAAACACTCCATCCCTCCGCCAGCCTCCACACTCCCTCCCTCTGCCAGCCTCCACACTCCCTCCCTCTGCCAGCCTCAACACTCCCTCCCTCTGCCAGCCTCAACACTCCCTCCTTCTGCCAGCCCCCACACTCCCTCCCTCCACCAGCCCCCACACTCCCTCCCTCCGCCAGCCCCCACACTCCCTCCCTCCGACAGCCCCCACACTCCCTCCCTCTGCCAGCCCCAACACTCCCTCCCTCCGCCAGCCCCCACACTCCCTCACTCCGCCAGCCCCAACACTCCCTCCCTCTGCCAGCCACAACACTCCCTCTATCCCCCAGCCCCAACACTCCCTCCATCCCCCAGCCCCTACACTCTGTCCCTCCACCAGCCTCCACACTCCCTCCTTCCGCCAGCCTCCACACTCCCTCTCTCCGCCAGTCAAAACACTCCATCCCTCCGCCAGCCTCCACACTCCCTCCCTCTGCCAGCCTCAACACTCCCTCCCTCTGCCAGCCTCAACACTCCCTCCTTCTGCCAGCCCCCACACTCCCTCCCTCCGCCAGCCCCCACACTCCCTCCTTCCGACAGCCTGTACTCTCACAGATCAAACATGATTAAATGGTGGCGCAGACAGAATGGGCTGAATGGCCTTGATCTGCTCCTCCATCTTATTGTCCTCCGTTGAGACACATCTCTGATGGAGGTATTTGTCACCTGCCCCATAGCTGTTTATGTCAAATTTTATCTGACGTGGAAGCTCTCTCTCATGTTTTAGTATCGTGTTTTAAAGGTGCTAGGTAAGTGGAGGTTGTTGTTGGATGAAGTACAGTGTAAAGGCCAATGTCAGGAATGGCTGCTGTCGTTATTTTTTGAAGTGGACGAACACCTAATTGTTCCTGGAAGTGATCGCCATGCTGAGTGTTTGAACGGGGCTCTTTGCTGTGTTTGGTCTCACATTTCAGTCAGGCAGGCTGTGCAGGACTGAGTCAGTGATGAGGTCAGCATTTCAACAGGAACCGAGGGGGAGGATGCTGGGATATTGTCAGACAGGCTAATCTGATTAGGCAGCAGTGGGATCAGACAACTACCTCAATGGAGGCGGCTGGTTGGGGGGGGGGGGGAGGGTTTAAAGGATTTGAGTGGGCCGTGGCCTTTTGTGAAGCGACACTTCAATAAACAGCAAACACACAGAGGCTGGGCCGAGGTTGTGGCTAACTGTTCTACAGCGCTGAAAATGTGTTGCTGGAAAAGCGCAGCAGGTCAGGCAGCATCCAAGGAACAGGAGAATCGACGTTTCGGGCATAAGCCCTTCTCTACCCACTGCCAGGAAAGTGGATCTCCTGGTGACTGATTCACTGATCTCAGGACAGACGAACCACACCAAACTGAAAGTAAATCTGCAAACTGCACTTGCCTGCCCCCAAATACACTATGATTCAGTTCGCTGTTCCCATCAATGCTTTTCACTTGAAATATAACCACTAAATCCATTGTAATGTCACTACTCTATCTATTTTTGCCACCTTCAAGGCACCCAACACTCTCTCAGTGTAAAATCTCACCTCGCACATCTCCTTTAAACTTTGCCCCCCCCCCCCCCCCCACATGTTTGCTATTTCCAGCTGGGACACTAGACCCCCTATCCAGGCCTCTTATAATCCTACATACTTCAATCAGGTTGCCCCTCAGCCTCCGATGCTCTACTGAAAACAATCCAAGTTTGTCTAACTTCCCCATACAGCTAACACATTCCAATCCAGGCAACATCCTGGGAAACCTCTTTTGCACCCTCTCCAAAGCCTCCACATCCTCCTGATAGTGTGGCGACCAGAACTTCATGAATATCAGGGGCATTGGTTTAAGGTGAGAGGAGGCAAGTTTGTGGGAGATATGTGCGGCACCTTTGTTGCACACATGCTGCCAGGGAAGCTGGTAAAAGCAGATACAATAGCAGTGTTGAAGAGGCATTTAGTCCAACAGGCAGGGAATACAGGGATATAGACCATGTGCAGGCAGGTGGGATTAGAATTAGAATTAACTTTATTGTCACATGAGTACAGTGAAACTTTTACACGTCAACACTTACAGCACCAACTCAGCTATGAGGTACCCAGCGACAGATTCTTAAGTACAAATTCTTCAGGAAAAAAAAGAAATAAAAAGTCCAGCAATAAATTAGAAAAGTAGACAAATAAGAGTTTCACAGTGAGGCCAAGAGTTCTGGGAGTTCGGGTCCACGCTGAGGCCGGAATCCGAGTCCAGGCTGAGGCCGGGAATCCGAGTCCAGGCTGCGGCCGGAATCCGAGTCCAGGCTGAGGTCAGGAATCCGAATCCACGCTGAGGCCGGGAATCCGAGTCCACACTGAGGCCGGGAATCCAAATGCACGCTGAGGCCAGGAATCCGAGTCCAGGCTGAGGCCAGGAATCGAGTCCAGGCTGAGGCCGGGAATCCGAGTCCACACTGAGGTCAGAATCCGAGTCCAGGCTGAGGCTGGGGATCCGAGGCTGGGAATCCGAGTCCACCCTGAGGCCGGGAATCCGAGTCCAGGCTGAGGCCGGGAATCCGAGTCCACACTGAGGTCAGAATCCGAATCCACGCTGAGGCCGGGAATCCGAGTCCAGGCTGCAGCCGGATTCCGAGTCCAAGCTGAGGCTGGGAATCAGAGTCCACACTGAGGTCAGAATCCGAGTCCAGGCTGAGGCCGGGAATCTGGGTCCACGCTGAGGCCTGGAATCTGAGTCTACCCTGAGGCCGGGAATCTGAGTCCACGCTGAGGCTGGGAATCCGAGTCCACACTGAGGCCGGGAATCCGAGTCCACACTGAGGCCGGGAATCTGGGTCCACACTGAGGCCGGGAATCTGAGTCCACCCTGAGGCCAGTAATCAGAGTCCAGGCTGAGGCAGGGAATCTGAGTCCAGGCTGAGGCCGGGAATCCGAGTCCAGGCTGAGGCCGGGAATCCGAGTCCACACTGAGGCCGGGAGTCCGAGTCCACACTGAGGCCGGGAATCCAAATGCATGCTGAGGTCGGGAATCAGAGTCCAGGCTGAGTTTAGAATGACATCATGGTCAGCACAGACAGGGTGGGCTGAAGGGCCTGTTCCTGGGCTGTACTGTTCTGTGTTCTACGTATATGGAGCATGACTCTGAGGAATTCTTTCCACAGAGAACTGGCCTAGGGTTCCGGGGAAGAGGCGGGGAGTAGAGTTGAGGATTATCAGTACAACTGTGCTGTCAATGAATGGTGGAGCAGATTCGATGGCCGGAATGGCCTACCCTTGCTTCAATGCCTTATTGAGGCAGGCAGCTGTGCAGCGATGACTGTCAGGAGGCTGAGATTTGAACGCAGATATCTGGGTAGAAATGTCAGGTCTGAGTTACTTGGGAGCGAGGTCAGTGTTAACTGAAATGACCCTCACGCTGCCCTCTGTCACCGGGAAGGGGCCTGAAGTTTGCCAAAGAGGTTTATTTTAGGGAGACCTTGCCCCTTTAAAAGCCTGTACCACCCACAGTCAAACACACACAGTTTCTGCACAGCCTCCGAGACAGCGTGTACTAAGATGTGAAACATTCGCAGTGGGTTACAGCTCTGACTCTATCCTCATCCATCTGTTTTTCTTTCCCTGAAAAATTCCTCAAATTAATCCCAAACCCTGCATGCTGTCCTCATCACCCTGCCCCCACACTCACTTCTCACTCCTACAGCAGAATCACTCAGTTCTGAAGGGAAAAGATTAGATCAAAGCGAGTGGGGGAGGGGAGCTGCATTGCCTCCTTTATTTTTTACTGGAGCTCTCCTTCCTTTCTTCAGTTTGAAGTGTTTAAAATGACAAAGGGGCTTGAACACGGAGGAGCTATTCCCACTGGCCTCAGGGTCCACAGCCCAGGGACACATTGAGGATTAAGATCTGGGGTAAAGGACTGAAATGTAGTAAGTGGGATTCATAGAATCCCTACAGTACGGAAACATGCCCTTTGGCCCAACAACGGTGACTTAGTGTTTAGCACTGCTGCCTCACAGCGCCAGAGACCCAGGCCTCAGGTAACTGTCTGTGTGGAGTTTGCACATTCTCCCCGTGTCTGAGTGGGTTTCCTCCAGGTGCTCCGGTTTCCTCCCATGATCCAAAGATGTGCAGGTCAGGTGAATTGGCCATGCTAAATTGCCTGTATTGTTAGGTGTAGGGGAATGGGTCTGGGTGGGTTGCTCTTCGGAGGGTCAGTCTGGACTTGTTGGGCCGAAGGGCCTGTTTCCATATTGTAGGGAATCTAACCTAAAAGTCCATATTCAAAGAGTATTCCACCCAAACCCATTCCCCATTACTCTACATTTACCCCTGACTAATGCACTTAACCTACACATCCCTGAACACTGTGGGCAATTTAGCATAGCCAATTCACCTAACCTGCATATCTATGGACTGTGGGAGGAAACTGGAGCTCCCAGAGGGAACCCATGCAGACACAAGGAGAATGTGCAAACTCCACACAGCCAGTTGTCTGAGGCTGGAATTGAACCCAGGTCCCTGTCACGGTGAGGCAGCAGTGCTAACCACTGAGCCACCATGCCGCCCCGGACAACTTTACCAGGCAATGAGCTGTTTCAATTCCGAAGGAATTCCTGAACTGCAGGAAACCATCCCATCCCCTCTCTCATCAGATACTGAAGTTTACTGGGTTAATCCTGAAGACTGCAGGGACTGTCTGATGAGTAGGTTGGGACCTATACTCATTGAACTTTAGAAGAATGAGAGGAGACTTTATTGAAACATTGAAGATCCTTAGGGGACTTTGACAGGGGAGATGTGGAGAGGTTGTTTCCCCTGTGGGATAGTCTAGGACCAGAGAGACATCATTGCTGAGTAAAGATTTGCTCATTTTAAGAAAGAGATGAAGATTTTTTTCCCTCAACAGAGGGTGGTGACTCTGTAGACTTTTTTTAACAGCTGTCCAGGCTGGGTCATTAAGTATATTCAAGGCTGAGATAGACACATTTTTAATCAGGAAGAGGATCAAGGATTATGGGGGAAAGGTAATTAAGTGTAGCTGAGGATTAGCGGATCAGCCATCATCTCATAGAATAGCACAGCAGCCAATGATGGGCTGAATGGTCTACTTCTATCGCTCCATCTTCTGGTATCAATCCTTGTCCAAACGCAGCAGCACCTGGACCTAGCCCTTTGGGGAGGTGATGGCCTAGTGGTATTATCACTGGACTGTTAATCCAGAGACCCAGGTAATGTTCTGGGACCGACGTTTGAATCCTGCCATAGCAGATCGTGGAATGTGAATTCAGTAAAAAAATTGGAGTTAAGAGTCTAATGATTAAAAATTCCAATGTCTTTTTGGGAAGGAAACTGCCATCCTTACCTGGTCAAGCCTACACGGGACACCAGACCCACAGCAATCTGGTTGATTCTGATCTGCCCTCTGGGCAATTAGGGATGGGTAATAAATGGGACACCCTCACCACATGAGTGAAGACATTTTTAACAATTCGGGTTTGAGCTGACAAATGTCAACTAACAATCGCACCACACAAGTGCCAGGCAATGTCCGTTTTCAACAACAGAGAATCTAACCATTACCGTCAACATTCAATGGCATTAGCATCATTGAATTCCCTACTGTCAAATCCTGGGGTTACCTATTGACCAGAAACTGAACAATGCCCAGCTATATAAATATTGTGCCTACAAGACCTCAGGACAGAGGCTGGGAATACTGGGGTGAGTAACTCCCCTCCTGACTCTCCCAAGCATCTCGAAGGCACAAGGCAGGAGTGTGAGGGAATACTCCCCACTTGCTCAGATGGGGGAAACCCCAACAACACTCAAGAAGCTCAACACCAGCCCCCACTTGACTGGCATCACATCCACAAACATCCACTCCCTCCGCCACCAACACTCAATAGCATCAATGACCACCAACTTCTACAAAATGCACTGCAGTAACACATTAAGACACGTTTGAAAACATCAACATCTGCGATTAAGAAGGACAAGGGCAGCAGGTACATGGGAACACCACCCCCCCTGCAAGTTCCCCTCCAAGCCAGTCCCCATCCTGACTTGGAAATATATCACTGTCCCATCAGTGTTGCTGGGTCACAATCTTGGAATTCCCTCCCTAAGGCACTGTGGTCAACCCAAAGCAGGTGGACTGCAACAGTTCAAGAAGGCAGCTCACCCCCTCCTCCTCAAGGGGGCAACTAGGGACAGGGGCAGTAAGTGCTGGGTCCAGCAAGCAATACCTACGTCCTGTGAATTAATAAAAACAACTCCCTATAATTGAGAATGACATTTTGAGGCGTGGTCTGTTTAGAGAGTGGAATAATGGCAGGGATTTGAGCATAGCAAGATCACACACAGAATGGTGGCCATTGGAGAGATGATGTGCTTTAATGATATTGATTGGGGGTTATAGATTGCCAGGATATTTCTTCCCAGAACTTGAAGCACAACACCCATCCTGCAGGGAATCATAGATCCAGCTGAAGTTCAATCCATAGCCTGTGGTGCCCAGTCCCCTAATCCCTGTGGGACCCAATCCCCTATCACTGTGGTACCCAGGTCCTTATGCCTGTAGGACTCAGACCTCTATTCCTATGGGACCCAGTCCCCTTATCCCTATGGGACTCAATCCCCTATCCCTGTGGTACCCAGGTCCTTATCCCTGTGGGACTCAGTCCCCCTATTCCTGTGGGACCAGTCCCCTTACGTCTGTGGGACACAGTCCCCTGCTCCCTGTCAGACCCAGTCCCCTTATTCCTGTCAGACCCAGTCCCCTTATCCCTGTGGGACCCAGTCCCCTTATTCCAGTGGGACCCAGTCCCCTTATCCCTGTGGGACCCAGTCCCCTTATCCCTGTGGGACCCAGTCCCCTGATCTCTGTCAGACCCAGTCCCCTTATTCCTTTTGGACCCAGTCCCCTGATTCCTGTCAGACCCAGTCCCCTTATTCCTGTTGGACGCAGTCCTCTGATCTCTGTCAGACCCAGTCCCTTTATCCCTGTGGGACCCAGTCCCCTTTTCCCTGTGGTACCCAGGTCCTTAATCCTGTGGGACGCACTCCCCTTATCCCTGTGGGACTCAGTCCCTTATCCCTGTGGGACCCAGTCCCCTTATCCCTGTGTGACACAGTACCTTTATCTCTGTGGGACTCAGTCCCTTATCCCTGTGGGACTCAGTCCACTTATCCCTGTGGTACCCAGGTCCTTATCCCTGTGTGACGCACTCCCCTTATCCCGGTCAGACCCAGTCCTCTTATCCCTGTGGGACCCAGTCCCCTTATCCCTGTGGTACCCAGGTCCTTATCCCTGTGGGACGCACTCCCCTTATCCCTGTAGGACTCAGTCCCCTTATCCCTGTGGGACTCAGTCCCTTATCCCTTTTGGACTCAGTCCCCTTATCCCTGTGGGACCTGGGTACTTATCCCTGTGGGACCCGGGTCCTTAGCCCTGTGGAACCCAGTCCCCTTATCCCTGTGGGACTCAGTCCCTTTATCCCTGTGGTACCCAGTCCCTTATCCCTTGGTACTCAGTCCCCTTATCCCTGTGGGACTCAGTCACCTTATCGCTGTCAGACCCAGGTCCTTATCCCTGTGGGACTTAGTCCCCTTATCCCTGTGGGACTCAGTCCCTTATCCCTGTCAGACCCAGTCTCCCTATTCCTGTGGCACCCAGTCCCCTTATCCTGTGGGATGCATTACCTTTATACCTGTGTGACACAGTCCCTTTATCCCTGTGGGATCTTGTCCCCTTATCCCAGTCGGACCCAGTCCCCTTATCCCAGTCGGACCCAGTCCCCTTATCCCTGTGGTACCTAATCCCTTATCCCTCTGGTACCCAATCCCTTATCCCTGTGGTACCCAGTTCCTTATCCCTGTGGGACTCAGTCCCCTTATCCCTGTGGGACCCAGTCCCCTTATCCCTGTGGTACCCAGGTCCTTATCCCTGTGGGACGCACTCCCCTTATCCCTGTAGGACTCAGTCCCCTTATCCCTGTGGGACTCAGTCCCTTATCCCTGTGGGACTCAGTCCCCTTATCCCTGTGGGACCTGGGTCCTTATCCCTGTGGGACCCAGTCCTCTTATCCCTGTGGGACTCAGTCCCCTTATCCCTGTGGGACTCAGTCCCTTATCCCTGTGGGACCCAGTCCCCTTATCCCTGTGGGACCCAGTCCCCTTATCCCTGTGGGACCCGGGTCCTTATCCCTGTGGGACTCAGTCCCTTTATCCCTGTGGTACCCAGTCCCTTATCCCTGTGGTACTCAGTCCCGTTATCCCTGTGGGACTCAGTCCCTTATCCCTGTGGGACCCAGTCCCCTTATCCCTGTGGGACCCAGTCCCCTTATCCCTGTGGGACCCGGGTCCTTATCCCTGTGGGACTCAATCCCCTTATCCCTGTGGTACCCAGTCCCTTATTCCTGTGGGACTCAGTCCCCTTATCCCTGTGGGACCCAATCCCCTTATCCCTATGGGACCCAGTCCCCTTATCCCTGTGGTACCCAGGTCCTTATCCCTGTGGGACGCACTCCCCTTATCCCTGTGGGACTCAGTCCCCTTATCCCTGTGGTACCCAGTCCTCTTATCCCTGTGGGACTCAGTCCCTTATCCCTGTGGGACCCAGTCCCCTTATCCCTGTGGGACTCAGTCCCCTTATCCCTGTGGGACTCAATCCCCTTATCCCTGTGGTAACCAGTCCCTTATTCCTGTGGGACTCAGTCCCCTTATCCCTGTGGGACCCAATCCCCTTATCCCTATGGGACCCAGTCCCCTTATACCTGTGGTACCCAGGTCCTTATCCCTGTGGGACGCACTCCCCTTATCCCTGTGGGACTCAGTCCCCTTATCCCTGTGGTACCCAGTCCCTTATCCCTGTGGTACTCAGTCCCGTTATCCCTGTGGGACTCAGTCCCTTATCCCTGTGGGACTCAGTCCCATTATCCCTGTGGGACTCAGTCCCCTTATCCCTGCGGGACCCGGGTCCTTATCCCTGTGGGACTCAGTCCCTTTATCCCTGTGGTACCCAGTCCCTTATCCCTGTGGTACTCAGTCCCGTTATCCCTGTGGGACTCAGTCCCTTATCCCTGTGGGACTCAGTCCCATTATCCCTGTGGGACCCAATCCCCTTATCCCTGTGGGACTCAGTCCCTTATCCCTGTGGGACTCAGTCCCCTTATCCCTGCGGGACCCGGGTCCTTATCCCTGTGGGACTCAGTCCCCTTATCCCTGTGGTACCTAGTCCCTTATTCCTGTGGGATGCAGTCCCCTTATCCCTGTGGGACCCAATCCCCTTATCCCTGTGGGACTCAGTCCCCTTATCCCTGCGGGACCGGGTCCTTATCCCTGTGGGACTCAGTCCCTTTGTTCTTGTGGACTGCGAGCGCCATTTAAAGTCACAGAGTCATAGAGTCACAGAGATGTACAGCAGGGAAACAGACCCTTCGGTCAAACTAGTCCATGTCGACCAGATATCTATACTAATCTAGTCCCATTTGCCAGCACCCGGCCCATATCCCTCCAAACCCTTCCTATCTGTATACCCATCCAGATGCCTTTTAAATCTGTAATTGTACCAGCCTCCACCACTTCCTCTGGCAGCTCATTCCACACACATACCACTCTCTGTGTGAAAAAATTACCCATAAGTCTCTTTTATATTTTTTCCCTCACCCTAAACTTATGCCCTCTAGTTCTGGACTCCCCCACTCCAGGGAAAAGACATTGTCTATTTATCCTCTCTATGCCCCTCATGATTTTATAAACATCTTTAAGGTCACCCCTCAGCCTCCGACACTCCAGGGAAAACAGCCCCAGCCTGTTCAGCCTCTTCCTATAGCTCAAACCCTCCAACCCTGGCAACATCCTTGTTAATCTTTTCTGAACCCTTACAAGTTTCACAACATCCTTTCGATAGGAAGGAGACCAGAATTTCACGCAATATTCCAACAGTGGCCTAACCAATGTCCTGTACAGCCTCAACATGACCTCCCAACGCCTGTACTCAATACTCTGACCAATAAAGGAAAGCATACCAAATGCCTTCTTCACTATCCTATCTACCTGTGACTCCACTTTCAAGGAACTATGAACCTGCATTCAAATGTCTCTTTGTTCAGCAACACTCCCTAGGACCTTAACATTAAGTGTAAACTTTCTGCTCTGATTTGCTTTCCCAAAATGCAGCACCTCACATTTGTCTAAATTAAACTCCATCTGCCACGCCTCAGCCCATTGGCCCATCTGGTCAAGATCCTATTGTAATCTAAGGTAACCTTCTTCACTGTCCACTACACCTCCACTATTAGTGTCATCTGCAAATTTTCTCACTCTACCTCCTATGTTGACATCCAGATTATTTATATAAATGACAAAAAGCAGTGGAGCTAGCAGCATCCTTTTGGTACTCCACTGGTCACTGGCTTCCAGTCTGAAAAGCAACCTTCCACTACCACCCTCTGTCTTCTACCTTTGAGCCAATTCTGTATCCAAATGGCTAGTTCTCCCAATATTCCATCTTCATCTTCTGAAGAGTTGTTCTGGACTGGAAATGTTCACTCAGTTTCTGCCAGACCTGCTAGGTTTGACTTTGTCAGCAGTTTTATAAATAAATACTCAAATAAGTCTCTGATTTATTGGTATCTTCTTTATGTGATGGCGAATTAAAAGATAATTCTGGGCTATTGTAATAACAGTGGGGTGGCATGGTTGCTCAGTGGTTAGCACTGCTGCCTCACAGCACCACGGTCCCAGGTTCAATTCCAGCCTTGGGTGACTGTCTGTGTGGAGTTTGCACATTCTCCCCGTGTCTGCGTGGGTTTCCTCCGGGTGCTCCAGTTTCCTCCCACAGTCCAAAGATGTGCAGGTTAGGTGAATCGGCCATGCTAAATTGCCCATATTGCTAGGTGCATTAGTCAGAGGGAAATGGGTCCAGGCGGGTACTCTTTGGAGGGTCAGTGTGGACTGGTTGAGCTGACGGGCCTGTTTCCGCACTGTAGGGAATCTAATCTCACAAAAAAGTGTCAGAACATGTCAGCGACACTCAGTAAAAATAGAAAATGTTCAAAAGTTTTACGTTTCTGAGGTGATTGAAATTATTGACAGTCTTTCAGCCAGCTCATTCAGTCTCACTGCGCACTGTTATTTCCATAACCACTAGGAACGGTGTTTCTAAAGATAATGCCTTTCACTAGCAGCTGTCATAACACATACCCACAAACACATAAACAACATCCTGACTGGTATAAAGAGGAAGAGAACAATAACAGATTCCCCTTCCTGGACATCACAGTAGAACGAAAAGCCAATAGAGAGCTGCAGACCAGCATCTACAGGAAAGCCACACACACTGACCAGATACTCAACTACAGGAGCAATCATCCCAACACTCACAACTGGAGCTGCATCAGGTCTTTATTTAAACAAGCCACAACACACTGCAGCCCCCAGGAACTATGAGAAACTGAGGAAGAACACTTATACAATGCATTAGGGATAACGGGTACCCGATAAGCAGAGTCCACCGATTCCTAAACAACAGACCTAAACAAGAAGACACAACACTTCGAGAGACTCTCGACATCTCGGAGATGATGACCAGACTACTCCTGCCTCAAGGCATCATGGTAGCCCAGAAACCTACCACTACACTGAAACAGCTCCTGAGAAGTTTAAAGGTCCCTGTACAAACAACCAGCAGAATGAACATCATACTTGTCTCTTTGTTGGCTACGTAGAACAGTCCATCTTCCGTAGTTACACCGGCACCACTCCCCACCTCTTCCTCGCTACGTTGATGACTGCGTTGGCGCCACCTTGTGCTCCCACGAGGAGGTTGAGCAATTCATCAACTTCACCAAAACATTCCACCCTGACCTTAAATTTACCTGAAAAATGTGTTGCTGGAGAAGCACAGCAGGTCAGGCAGCATCCAAGGAGCAGGAGAATCGACGTTTCGGGCATAAGTCCTTCTTCAGGAATGAGGAAGGTGTGCCAAGCAGGCTAAGATAAAAGGTAGGGAGGAGGGACTTGTGGGAGGGGCATTGGGAATGCGATAGGTGGAAGGAGGTTAAGGTGAGGGTGATAGGCCGGAGAGGGGCTGGGGGCGGAGAGGGCGGGAAGACGATTGCAGGTCAAGAAGGCAGTGCTGAGTTCGAGGGTTGGGACTGAGATAAGGTTGGGGGAGGGGAAACGAGGAAGCTGGAGAAATCTGCATTCATCCCTTGTGTTTGGAGGGTTCCTAGGTGGAAGATGAGGTGCTCTTCCTCCAGGTGTCATGTTGCCATGGTCTGGAGATGGAGGAGGCCAAGGACCTGCACGTCCTTGGCCGACATGCAGGTCTGCCTTCTTGACCTGCAATCTTCTTCCCGACCTCTCTGCCCCCACCCCCTTTCCGGCCTATCACCCTCACCTTAACCTCCTTCCACCTATCGCATTCCCAATGCCCCTCCCATAAGTCCCTCCTCCCTACCTTTTATCTTAGCCTGCTGGGCACACCTTCCTCATTCCTGAAGAAGGGCTTATTCCCAAAATGTCGATTCTCCTGCTCCTTGGATGCTGCCTGATCTGCTGTGCTTCTCCAGCAACATTTTTCATCTCTGATCTCCAGCATCTGCAGTCCTCACTTTCTCCTCCTTAAATTTACCTGGACCATCTCTGACACCTCCCTCCTGGACCTCTCCATCTCCATTAATGACGACCGACTTGACACCAACATTTTTTACAAACCCACCGACTCCCACAGCTACCTGGATTACACCTCTTCCCACCCTACCTCCTGCAAAAATGCCATCCCGTATTCCCAATTCCTCCACCTCCGCCGTATCTGCTCCCAGGAGGACCAGTTCCACCACAGAACACACCAGATGGCCCCCTTCTTTAGAGCCCGCAATTTCCCTTCCCACATGGTTAAAGATGCCCTCCAACGCATCTCGTCCACATCCCGCACCTCCGCTCTCAGACCCCACCCCTCCAATCGTAACAAGGACAGAACCCCCCTGGTGCTCACTTTCCACCCTACAACCTTCGTATAAACCAAATCATCCGCCGTATTTTCCACCATCTCCAAACGGACCCCACCACCAGGTATATATTTCCCTCCCCACCCCTTTCCACGTTCCGCAATGACCATTCCCTCCGTGACTACCTGGTCAGGTCCACGCCAACCTACAACCCACCCTCCCGTCCTGGCACCTTCCCCTGCCACCGCAGGAATTGCAAAACCTGCGCCAACACCTCCTCCCTCACCTCCATCCAAGGCCCTAAAGAAGCCTTCCACATCCATCAAAGTTTTACCTGCACATCCATCAATATCATTTATTGTATCCGTTGCTCCCGATGCGGTCTCCTCTACATTGGGGAGCCTGGACGCCTCCTAGCAGAGCTCTTTAGGGAACATCTCCGGGACACCCGCACCAATCAACCACACCGCCCTGTGGAATAACATTTCAACTCCCCCTCCCACTCTGCCGACGACATGGAGGTCCTGGGCCTCCTTCACCGCTGCTCCCTGACCACCTGACGCCTGGAGGAAGAACGCCTCATCTTCCGCCTCGGAATACTTCAACCCCAGGGCATCAATGTGGACTTCACCAGTTTCCTCATTTCCCCTTCCCCCACCTCACCCCAGTTCCAAACTTCCAGCTCAGCACTGTCCCCATGACTTGTCCTACCTGCCTATCTTCCTTTCCACCTATCCACTCCACCCTCCTCCCTGACCTGTCACCTTCATCCCCTCCCCCACTCACCTATTGTACTCTATGCTACTTTCTCCCCACCCCCACCCTGCTCTCATTTATCTCTCCACCCTTCAGGCACTCTGCCTGTATTCCTGATGAAGGGCTTTTGCCCGAAATGTTGATTTTACTGCTCCTCAGATGCTGCCTGAACTGCTGTGCTCTTCCAGCACCACTGATCCAGAATCTGCTTTCCAGCATCTGCAGTCATTGTTTTTACCTAGTCATATACAAAATACCCTGCAAGGACTGCAACAAACATTACATTGGACAAACGGGCAGGAAAGTAGCCACCAGGACAGTGAGCACCAACTAGCGACCAACAGACATGATCAACTATCACTGGTAGACATGCACACAGATAAAGAGGGACACGCTAAACATAGACATGCACGGGAATTCCTAGAGGCCTGGCATTCAGACCGGAACTCCATTAACAAACATATCGATTTGGACCCCATTTACCAACCTCTTAGACCCAGAATTGGAAATGATATCACCCACCACAACAAACCGAGACACATAAATAACAAGCAGGACAGAGCCCCAACGCCTCACCGGAGGCTCACTGATGATATTACCGAGTATGGTTATGAAATGGTTGAGAACAAACCCACCAGCTCAGCGGGCAAGCAGACAACCTGATCCGCAACCTGAGCTACAAACCTTCTCCAAAATCTCAAACACATTATAGCGTCAAAGCATCACAGATTGCTGTAACACTGACCTTTGAACTGATGGTGATTGTGGAAGATTCTTCACCATGGAAGCTCTCAGGAAGCTGTAGCAGTCACCATGATCCCTGGAGATTAATGAGACCCCAGTTTTGAGCAGCTGGGTGAACAGGATCTCTGGAAACAGACCCCTTACATTACACAGTCCTGTAATAAATGTAGGGAATATAACAATCGATTCACACACAGCAAAGTCCCACCATCAGCATGCTGACTAGGTAGTCTTTTTACTTAAATTAGTGATCTCAACTGAATATGGATTAGGACAACAGGTACAACTATACCTTCTTTCTGCTTCAGAGCAGCCATCCACCTGCCAGCGGATGCAACTGAAAATTGCCCCAGAGATATATCACTCTAGAACGCTAGGCTCAAGTCCCTCAGAGCTAAGGGCACTAGCCCCCTGTGCCAGGACTGACAGACAGGTCATACAACTCAATATAGCAAACCAGGAGAGCACTGGACACTTGTATAACACAGGACATGATTGGATATTTTTAACCAACCTGTTATTACACACTCCGGGAGCAATGGCACTTGAGTCTGGGCCTCCTGACTCGGAGGTAGGGATATTACCATGGCATCACAACAGCACCATTAAGGAAGTTCATTCCTCCAGCCTTTACAATTGGGGCAGACTGGGGAAATGCAACTAGTCGGAATCATTTTGACATTGAACAGTGAACTCTGAAATTGATTGACGTGGGGTCTGGTAACTGCCTGTAAGAAGGAGCTTCACTGACTCCTGACCAGTGCAGAGATAGTAGGAAGCTGAACTGGGAGTGGCCACAGAATCTGTGTAATACCCTGGACTCGATTGGGTTGTACAAAGGGGACATTAGATCATGACACTCGAAAGGAAATAAGATCATTATCTGAAAAAAACATTGCAGGGCAATGGGGAAAAGATGAGGGCAGGACAGTGAATTGCTCTTAAAGAGGACCAGAAATGCCATGAGGGGTTTAATGGCCTCCTCTGGTTTCTTGGCCATCTGCAAATTTTAGCTTCTGTGAGTGGAGCTCTTCAGTAATTCCAAATCCGACAGGTCCTACATTTTGTATAATCTTTGCCCGACCTCTCACATTGCCTTTGACCCTCTCACTTCAACGCTGCCCACTCAGTGCCTGTCCCTGGTGCTCAGTCTTGACAGTGAGATGCTCTACAGTTTCAGCCTTGCAGAATGAAACAAGGGAATTAATCATTTAAGCAGTAGAATCAGTTCACACTGCCTGCTCAATCTGCAGAATTCGAGGTGATTCACAATTCACCCAGAGGGAGAAAAATGTAGGTCATTTATTTTTAAACAGCTGCTTTTTTTTTGAAATCTTACTTCCTACTCCAAGAGGCTTGCTGGGATGCGATGCACCTATTTCATTTACCAAGCATTCGAAAATATTAAAGATACACATTTTAGTCTGACCAATCTGCAACTGCTTAGATTTCAACATGTTCCGAGTTTACAACCAGCTCCTGCATTGATTCAAAATTAATCGATCATCCCCTCTCATAATGACATTGGCTCATGTGGTACACATAATGAGGGAGTGTCCACTCAGCCTCTCAAGTCCATTCTCACGCTCAATTTGATCGTGGTTGATCTACACTTAACTCCGCACGCCTTCCTTACTTCCACAATCCTGCCTGAGCAGAAGTCAAACTCAGTCCTGAAAACCTCAAGTGACTCACCATCTGTATTTTTAGGGAGAACACATTCCAGAATTTCCCTTCCCTTTAATCTAGAAGCCCACACTCATGTTCTGGGGTCATGGGTTCAAATCCCGCCACAGCAGATGGTGGAAATCTGTTTTTGATTAATTAAAACCTAGCCCAATGTAACCACTGTCATCTAAACCCATCTGTCTTTCTAATAACTTCATTGGGAAATTAGCTGGCTTACACATGACTCCAGACCCACAGCAGTGTGGCTGACTCTAAAATGCCCTCTGGGCAATAAATGCTGGCATTACCAATGATGCCCATGGACAAATTTAATTAATTACTATTATCGCACTTGGAGTTGTAGATGTGGGGCAATTTTATTTTACACAGAAAGTGGTTCGTGTGTGGAATGAACTGTCAGAAGAAGTGGTGGATGGAAGTACAGATAGAACATTTAAAAGACACTGAGATAAATTAATGAATAAGAAGGGCTTGGAGGAATATGGGCCAAGTGCAGGCAAATGGGACTAGTTCAGTTTGTGATTATGGTCAGCATAGACTGGTTGGACTAGAAGGGTCTGTTTCTAAGCTGTATGACTCTCTGACTGGATGTCTGACAACTTTGAGGGTTGAGGAGTCGAGGGAGAGGAGGCAGAACTGGGGCTTGGCTGGGAAAGCACACACAGTGACATTGGGAGGTGTCACCGGGGGTGGGGTACGTGGATGAGAATTAGGAAGGATTGGAAACGGTTGTGCAAGAGGTGAGCATGGAACTCCAAGGAAACAGCATAGATATTGTTGTAGGAGCCAGAGAATGTAATGACCTCTGTCTTCCTGGCTAGAATTCAACAGCCAAGAACTGAACCCAACCAATAAAGTCTCAAGCAGGTGGATCATGATGACAGAGGGAGGGAGGTGTTAGAGGAGGATGTGTGATCAATCCTGTCAAAATTTCAGATAAGCTGAGAAAAAGATTGACATTTATACAGTGCATTTGACAAAAACTATAACCTCAAATGTTTCAGGAATCAATGAAGAGTAGTGAGAGTGTTAATGTAGGGAGCTCAAGCTATATATTCTGATTCTTTTGTGTGTGTGAGTGAGAGAGAGAGAGAGAGATGTTGATTGAGGGGTAAATATTGGGCAAGCCACCAGAAGAAACTTCCTTGCTTTTTGAAATGGGGTCTTGGGATCGTTTATATCCACCTGAAAATGGGAGATGGGTGGGTTGCTTTTGGTTTAAAGTTTGGAATAAACAGAATGTACAGAAACAGCACAGAGGCTTCAATGGTTAGCACTGCTGCCTCAGTGCCAGGCACCTGGGTTCGATTCCAGCCTCTGGTAACTGTGTAGAGTTTGCACATTGTCCCCATTTCTGTGTGGGTTTCCTCCCACAGTCTAAAGATGTGCAAGTTGGGCGGGTTGGCCATGTTAAATTGCCCATCGTGTTCAGGGATGTGTAGGTTAGGTAAATTAGTCAGGGGTAAATGTAGGGTAAAGGGTGGGTTACTCTTCAGAGGGTTGGTTTGGACTTGTTGGGCTTGTTTCCACACTGTAGGGATTCTATGATTCAAGTGCTTCTCTGAGATTAATACTATGTACTGTATCTCCTGATATGGCTGGTTCTCCTGCAGCAGCTCCCCCTGCTGCTGGCTATGCTCAGGCTGGTCATTCTGGCTGGATACTTCAACTGCATCATTGATGCGGATGGATGATCTGGGTTTTGGTGGCGAAGGGGGGATGTTCTTTTATGACCATTGCCTCCTGCTGGTCGACTGTCACCTACAGGGTGACATGGAAGCTGAATGTGAAACTGTTCACCTCAGAAAACATTGAGGAGCTCAAAAGGGATTGCACAGGTTGGCGAACCATGAAGCCCCTCTTTGAGTCTCCATCGAACAGGTGGGAAACAGTAAAAGGGAACATCAAGAGGTTCTTTATCCTCAAAGGTGTTCAGAAGGTGAGAGGGAGGTGAGCAAAACTGTCCAAACTTCAGAACACCATGCAGAACCTGTTCCTGCTGCAGACAATGGGGGTGGATATCACAGAGGATCTCCAGGAGCTGAAGGGCCAGCAAGCCTTGCTCTTTGCCTTGGAGGCCTCCAAGATAATCTTCCAGTCCAGGGTTCGCACTGGAGGGCAGAATGAGGCATGCTCGCGTTTCTTCTTTCAGAAGATGCACAAGGAGAGCTCTGTGCTCAGCAGCCTGAAGGAAGAAGATGGCTTGGTAACACCATCTCAGTCTGACATCCTGAGGATCAGCAAATCCTTCTATGCCAGTCTGTATGACACAAAGCCCACTGACAGCACGGCCTCCCAGTCATTCCTGTCCTATATCACGGAGGTCTTAGAGGACAGTACGCAGGAGAGTCTGGACAAGCAGTTATCTATGGGTGAGCTGACCAAGGCTCTCCAGTCCTTTGAAAAGAATAAAATTCCAGGAAGTGATGGCTCACCGGCCGAGTTGTATTCGGCTCTGTGGGACTGCAATATGCTTCTGGCAGGTACCGTGAGTGAATCCATGAGGAAAGACACCCTCATCTACAAGTAGAACGGGAAGAGGGAGGGAATTAGAAATTGGCTACCAATCTCATTGCTGAATGCAGATTAAAAAATCCTCTCTAAGGTCATCATCAACTGGGTCAGGTCTGCTCTGGGATCGGCGATTCAAATCTGTGCTGTAATGGGCAGGACAATCTCTGAGAGTCTCGTGCTCCTCAGCGATACAATCGCCAATGTGCAGGACAGGGGGGTGGATGCCTGCCTCATCAGCCTGGAGCAGGAGAAGGCCTTTGACAGGGTATTGTACACCTACGTGTGGGACATGCTGTCCAAAATGGGCTCTGGGGAGGGAATCTGCAATTGGATCCAACTGCTCTTCACCAACATTGTTAGTGCGGGCTGGGAATCAGAAAGCTTCCTGATCAGATCTGGAGTCAGGCAGTGCTGCCCACTCTCTCCTGCCTTATTTGTGGGTTGTATAGAGCCCTTTGGTGAGTCCATTAGGAAGGATGTGAGCCTAAAAGGGGTCACTATTCTAGGCAGCAGGAACCTGCACATGGATGAGGTCACCGTTTTCTGCTCAGATCCACTGTCAGTGGACAAACTCAGGAGCATCTGTGACCACTTTGAACTAGCCTCAGGAGCCAAGGGAAATCGAGGCAAGAGCGAGGCCATGTTCTTTGGGAACTGGGCCGACTGATCCTTTCCTCCCTTCACTTTCAGGACAGATTACCTGAAGGCGCTGGGAAGATGGTTTGGAGGGGCTGGGGCATTTGCTAAGTCCTGGAAGGAGCATAGTGTGAAAGTGAGACAGAAACTGGGCAAAGCAGAAACTGTAAAAACTCTGATGAACTCAGCTCTGATGAAGAGTCAACTAGTCTCGAAACATTAGCTTCCTCTCTCTCCATGGATGCTGCCTGATCACCAGCATTTGTTGTTTTCAGTACAGATTCCAGCATCTGCAGCAATTTGTTCATACAAGTGTAAAACCCCATTTGGATTCCTAATGGATGGATGGAAATCTGCTGTCCTTGCCTGGTCAGGCCTCCAGACCTACAGCAATATGGTCAACTCTTAACCATCCCAATGATACTGCTGGGCAAGACGGCTGAGTCCATGGGAGAGTAGGTAAATGAACCTTTCCAAGGTGCCTTCCCAGGGTTCCCAGACCTCCCACAATGAAGTGAAAGATTGAAAATCTATTGGAGTGGGCCTCAGCTGCATTCAATGACCCTCCCTCCAATGCTCTCTGGGATACCCTAAGGCCCTGATGAATTGAGAGATCTCTGTTTGCAGAGCGAGATGACTTGCTGCTTTTGGCCTTACAGTGGAACGGAACTCCAACTCCCAGAGTCTGTCCATGCGGCCCCTGCGTGACATCACTGGTTAATTACTGCAACATTTCGTGTCCAATGGCAGGCCAGTCCCAGGGCCACATGTGCTCTCCGTCCAATAGGACGGGGGAGCTGGCGGTGGCGGCACCACCCCCTTTATAAGCTTTGTTGCGAGGCGCCTGGAGTTACATTGCCAGTGCAGTTACACTGTGCAGAAGTGTGTGCTGTGCTTTATTCGGGTTTCTTCTTGTGTGATTTTTTTTTAGAAGACAAACTCTTGACAATGAGGGAAATTGTGCACGTACAAGCCGGGCAGTGTGGCAATCAAATCGGGGCCAAGGTAAAAAGCCAAGTCAAAATCTGGAGATTTTATTCTTGTAATTTATGTTCAATTTCCAACGGGACTTGGGTTCCGATAAGCGGACTCGTGCTGTGGTCTGGAGGGGGGAGGGGGTGGAATGGGGTAGTGTAATCTCGATCATTTCAGCAAGAGGCTCCAGATCGATCAATGATTATTTTTCGTTTCAGCAAATGTATTAACCCGAATATTGTTTTCGATTGAGCTCCGTGTGCGTTGGTGAGGTGGAAATGCTGCAGGAATTTGAAAGTCCGTACAGGTCAATGCTATCACCGACGTGTCCACATGTTCTTAAAGAGGGATTAGGCAGGGAGTCCTTTGGAAATGCAATTTGCCTGTTCACTTTTAAATTCGCATGTTAGAAGATATGTTCATTTTTGACCCACACTCGACATTTTGTTCTCTTAAACCTTTAACGTTGCATTTTATTAGGGCCTAAATCCAGTAAAAGGTGGGGGGGAACGGGCTGTGTAAAAGATATTTGTGAGATTAATGGTGAGGTGCAAGGGAGGAAGGCTTGTTTTAGGATTAAGTTGTGGTGAGTTGGCGACCGGTTTTAACGCTGCATTGAACCTGCTGAGTGGGTAAGGCGCTGTAATGTGATTGTACAATGTTGCACTCCGTTATCTAGAAGTAACGGGTTGAGCAAGTTGCTGTTCAGGATTGTGCTACAAAGGGAAATCTTAAATATCCTACTCAGTGATTTTTTTTTACAAAAAGTGAAAAGTTTTAATGTTTAATCGATCCTGGAATTCAGATGGCGGGGGGAAGATTGATCAGGGACAGGGAAAAAACTTTTTTTTTTGTTTGAGGGTCTAGAAGGTTGGGAATAAGGAGGGTCTCTTGGGGGGGGGGGCGGGTGGGAATGGGGTCAGTTGTCGGAATCCATCATAGTTGGTCTCTGTAGACTAGATTCCTGAGAGGATCTGAGCTTTTAGTCGTAACTGCCGTGAACCGAGCTCCTATTGGGCGGAGCGGTTGGAGGGAAATTGTAGAGGCGCCAAAACCAGCGCTAGCCAATGGGCTGCGGGAGGAGAGGCGCCAAACGGCCCTTTCGCACTTTTTTTGAATTCAAAATTCTTTTGAAAATGTAGATTCCCCCGCCCTTTGACTTCCCACCCCTTTCTAGTCTCTCGTGGTTAGAGAGCAGCCCTGGCCTCTTCATCCAGTAAGGTTATTGAGCTTTGTGTGGGGAATTGGGAGTCAGATACAATCCTGAATTCAGAAAGTTACATCTGTAATCATAAAGTTCAATGGTAACAAAAGGAAACACAGGATTTCTCGGGCCAGGTTCAATTTCTGGGACCTGTCTCCTGCAATCCCAGGAGCTGGGATCCTAAGTGTCTATTCAATCTAGATAGAAAATATCTATATATCATAGAATATCTTGCCTTCAGCTACTTGTGGAAGTTTGCGCCGGGGGGTTGCTGGACTCTCCTGGGACAGATTCTGCTCCAGGTTTCCATCTCCTGCTACACTGTAACACTGACCTCAATTTCATCGCCAGCTCTGCGTCATTCTGACCTCCCCAGTGGATTATTTTTAATTTCAACCTCAATCATCCCCGTTTCCCCGGAGGGACGTGCGTGCAGTTTATCGGAGGCTGTTCGGCCCGTCGCCTCAATACTGGCGGTTGAGGAATACTGAAAGTCCGTTTAGTCACCAATACCCGCGTGTAGACATAATTTTGCTCGCTGTTTGTCCAGTATCTAGTCCCCAATCCGTGTTGGTGAGGAATGCGTGAGTAACCCTCCAGGAATGCTTGCCAAGTGATTTTTAAAAAATAAAACTTCACCCTCTCGTCTATTTCTGTGCAAGGTGCAGTAACTAAATTACACACTAATTTATCTTCTATTGAACACGCTTTTAAAAGTTAATTTTTAGTTTGATATCTCCCCGATCGCTTCAAAATATCAGCAGGATTTACTTGAAAAGTGCTGTTTGCAACATTGTACATTGGAAATTCCGCATCTGATCCTTTTTCCTCCTCTGTTCACATGAGGGGGTAGCCTGGGTTGTGTTCTTGGCTGGGGAAGGGTTTATAAGGTGCTGCCTGGCCTGTGCTGCTGCTGCTGTAAACACTCTTGAGATGTGAGGGACCACATGGTTTTCACACTTCTCTGGGATGACCTGCCCACCCATTTCGCCTCAATGTGAGGCTGCTGCGAGGACTTGGTACATGCAAAACAGAGGATTGATCCCCTCTCAGAATCCACTGACTGCGATGATCTTTTTATTCCGTTCCCCAGCACCGTTTCAGTACGAATTTTTATTAAAAAGACCGTGAGCCTTCTGTCTAACTTGTAATCCTGTGACCTCTGCTGAGGGCATTATTCAAATGTAGCTCGGCTTGTGTTTTACAGGCTTGTGTCCACATGCCAAAGGTACGGTGGAGTCTAATACTATTAGAGAGGGCGTTCTCTCCACACCCCCGCCAGCATGCAGTGGAAATCGCATTGACAGGAAATGGGAGGGGGGGGGGGGTGTCTCGGTATGATTTGCTTTCTGTAGGTCAGCAACAAGGTGGGAATTATGAAATACTGAAGCGATACTGTATATAACAGGATAAAATGGTCTATGCGCCACAGACAAATGGGGCAATTAATCACCATTCACTGCTCATCAATAGGCCATTGGCACACCATTCAGTTACATCAATAGACTGGATCAGTAACCACATCCTGGACTAAGACATGCAAATAACTTGTGTAGTAGCACCTTTTGTGAAGAGGTTAACAGTGTAATTAACAATATGCAAACTCCCATTTTGGGTAATCTTACACTTTGTATCCCATTGCATTGAACTGTTCCAAATTCCATTTAACTTTTCCAAATTGTTCCAACTCACTTGACCTTTGTCTGGTTTCATGATCAAATGTGTGACATCTTTTCCATTTATGTCTAATCTATCTTTGCACTGCACAGAGTTCTTTGCTTAATTTAAAAAAAACTACGTCTCGTTTCTTTTTATGGTTTTGATTCCAATCCAATAGTTGTGGGCTGGTTTGAGGGTTCTGCTATTACATATACCTTTCACTGTTAGGTAATTATCAACTTTGAGTGAAAATTGAGTGAGTGAAAGCTTTGCATTTTCACTAATTCTTTCAATTATGCTTTACTTTGTTTTCATTTTTTTACTGTTATTTTATCCCTGAGATTTTGTATTCTTGGTCCTGGTGGTTGAAAGATGATTGTACAACACAATGCCTTCTCTTTCAGCAGTGTGTATAGTAGGAATAACTATCAAGTCTGACAAGTCACCTTGGTCTCATGTCTCTTGATTTGGTGCTAATCTTGTAGACAGGGCAATGAGAACATACTGTTGGACCTGATGGGCCAAGCAGCCTTGGATAAAATATCTGAAAAGATCATTCCAACATGGGTCCTGTGAGATTGGCTGCTTGAGTTTGGGGGAAAATGGAGAAAGTGAGGCCTGCAGATGCTGGAGATTAGAGCTGAAAAATGTGTTGCTGGAAAAGAGCAGCAGGTCAGGCAGCATCAAAGGAGCAGGAGAATCGACGTTTTGGGTATAAGCCCTTCAGGAATATGGTAATGGTGGTGACTGAGTTGGCCAGTAGTCCCTCACAGTGCAGACCTTTCATTGTCTTGGACTGAATGTGACCCCTTTGGTTCAAGCAGATGGTGCTTGAAGTGAGTGAGCCAGACCGCCCCTGTGTGAAATCTTTCTGATAAGAGACAGTGGTAATCCTGGAAACAGTATCAGTAGTTGGCACACTCATTGAAGGGCTGTCCTTTTTAATTTGGAAATTATGACTTTTTTTAATTTGAGAAGACTGAGATCAGTGTGTGTCTGTCTCCCCCCTTTCTCTCATACTCATACTCCTGAATTCCTAGAGATGCAGAAATGATTTTGCTATAATTAATACCATAAAGATTTGTCTTCAATTAAAACTGCTTACATGGTAATTCCTCGTCTTTTCAGTAAAGCTACCAGATTGTTGCATTGTGGTGTTTGAACCATTTTCAATCCTTTTAAAGAGCAGACCATTGATTAAAGAGTATCTCTCCTTGATCTGTACACTTCTACCTCTCCCTCCCTCTCTCTGTCCCTTCACTGTGATGACTGTGTCTTTGTTTGGTGAAGCAGAAGGCTTTTGCACAGTCGTCACGTTTTCTAGCATCAAGAAGACAATCCTATCCAACAGAGGACTTGGGCTGTGTCTGTTCTCTGCCAAGTTGGCAGATCTCAACCCTGGGATGGCAGGACTCAATGCTCATGAGCTGGCAAGGGTGACAGACCATCTGCAGCTCATGGAGCTAGTTGCTACCCAGTTAGTTTTTTAACATCCGGGCCAGAGGCCCTGCATGTCCATGCAGGCCATCACATGTCCATCCATTCTAATCCCAGTGAGTCTGACTACATGCGAGATTTAGGTTTATGCTTTATATCTGTGCCTCGGCAGTTCAGAGATTTGTTGGGTGGCTGGAGAGGGATGTGATGAGCAAGAAGAAAATCAGATTCCTCCTTTTGGTGACCAGGGGCCACACTTTGGGGAGGTGAAGGGTCAAGCATGAACTCTTGAGATCAGAGAGCTGATGACAAACCATCTTGTGTAGAATATAGAATGTGCGAGGTTATGTCCTGAGAAATGGCATATGGATGTACTTTGGTACATCCTGTAAATTGGACATGTTACCTCAGGAAGGGAGGATTGCCATGTTTTAAAAACCCCTTAAATGTCTACAGCAAAATAGTGTCGGGAGGGCTGGGGTAGAGGAAAGGGAATTCAGGTTTAAGGCAGTGTCTGTCTCTAAACCTGCTGAATGTCTCTAGCATCCTTTTCTGTATGCATCCCAAGGTTCCTGGCTTGAGGTCAGCTCTGAAGTGTGCGAAATTTGCTAAGTAGCTAGCCTGAGGGACCCTGGGCTACTGAGGGGGCAAGGACTGGGAAGGGAAGCAGACGGGAACAAAGCCGGATTGTCTCATGTGCTCTCCGCCTTTGTTCAAATACAGTAATTTCACACACCGCCTTAGCCAGTCATGTTGTCTGGGTCTTATTTCTGAACTAATGTGATTGAGTCATAGCTTTGAAACCATCCCCATAGCAGTTTAATTAAGGTACTCATCTCTGAGGGGTTACAAAGAAACAATAGATGTCTTTAACGTGGTTCATTTTATTTCTCCTATCATTTTGTTGGGATTTTACCCTGCTGATTCCTTGTGCAGGAATGCAGTAACCAGCTGAATGGATGGGATTTTTCTCTTTTGTCTGTTCTTTTGTCATTCAGTCTGACGGGGAAGCAAGGGACTGGTTGGGGTGGGGCAACTTGTCTGGAGCTTGCTGCAAATGTTCCTTCTCCTGACTGTGTACGTGTGTCTCACTCTCCCTGCTACTACACTCCTCCACATGCTAACACTACCTCAATCTGCTGCTGAATTTTCAAGCTATTTTCCCCAAACCTTTGCCAACGTGGCTGTTTGAATCAAGCTGCTGCAGCAGACCACAAGAGTCAGGCAGCCATGTTCTCATAACGCTGGCTGTCTAGACAGTGGGATTGGTGAGGTGGGCAAATGAGCTCATCCTTGATTCTATGAGCAATATGTTTTCATACAGAAAAATAGGCGGTGGGGGGGGTGTTGTTATTTCGTTTGGCTCACTGGCATATTTCAGATTTTATTTTCCCACATTCTGCACATTGCTTTTCCAATGCTAGTCGCTTGAATGGATTCTCTCCACACAAAGTAAAAATCCAATTATTTCCTCCCATCAAATCTGCACATTCACTGCATTTCCCCACCTCAATTGTGATCTTTGAGATTGTAAGCTCTACTTCTGGAATCTTCTATCTGCTCCCAGCTTCTGATTTCCATTCTAGGAGCTTTGTTCAGTGTTCCTTGCTGGAATATGTTCCCTGGCAACGCCCTGTTACCAGGGATACTTTGCTTTCCCCCTCCCTTCTGTGCCTTAAATGGGGTTGGTGGGGGGATCTGGGGGTTCTGATTTTCTTTTTCTACAAAATGTTATCGAGGGAATTTTGAGCGAGAAAGACAGGAACTGTGATTGTTAGCGAATGGGTGCACAAATTGCTGTGAGACTGACTGGATGAAGGAGAAAGGAGGTGTTGCTTTGTGTGCCTGAGATTGCGTCCATTGTTTTGTCGTATTTGAAAATAATGTAATGGTCTATTAATAAACGTGCATCAGCCTCTATCAGTCTGGCACTCATTGGGTATTTCAATGCACTGCAATTCCTTTGTCTTTCTCAGGCTTGATTTTTTTTCCCCTGGTCCACTGAATGCCAGTGTTCAGCGCTGGCACAGTGCAGTGTCTGACTGGTGCCTGTGTTTGGAGTGATTCGCGTTACACTCTTGCGACCGGGGAATTATCTGCTGTGTCTCCAATTTCAAATCCTGATTTTTATTTTAAAACACCAGGATGTGGCGACGAGTATGAATGCTCCTTGTTGTAGCCCATTGTGCTGTTCCTTTTTGTTTCTGCGATTTTTAGCAGTGATTCTCATGTGGTGAGCCTGAGAAATGGTGCCATTTTTGTCCCTGTTCATTGCTGGGGCCCAGGGTGACCTTGACATTAATTAAATAAGGTACTTTATTGAAGCCTACTCATTTTGCAATTGTCAGAATGTTTGCAAGGACCCCAGTGTAACATGGAGTTATATCTTAATTAGAATGGGTGGCAAGTGGACTCTGGTTAGTCGAGTTGTTGTGCTGGAGAATGCACCAGTTAACTGATGACTGACAGTTAACTGCAGGGCCTTGTTTAAGCTGAAGCTGGGCCAGTTGACTCTGATTTCTGAGAAACGAATATGCACTTTCTTTCCTGTGCACAAAGGAAGATGCAAATGAAAAAGGCAGGCTGTACTGTAACTGCTGTTTCTGCTCTCCTCCACAGTTCTGGGAAGTCATCAGTGATGAGCATGGCATTGACCCAACTGGTACCTACCATGGTGACAGTGACCTGCAGCTGGATCGTATTAATGTCTACTACAACGAGGCATCAGGTACTGGCCTGGCATCTTGTGTGGAGCAGGGAGGGGCATCACCTTGCAGACTGGTACTTCCCCCTCCATTCTCTCCCTGCCCTCCATGTCTTACTGTCTCCCTGGGGGATACTTGTTTTGGTGTGGAGGGGGCAGAGAAGGAAACCGGGAGCTCTTCTGCAATTGGCTAGAAGCTGTTGCCCTACCTGGCACTGGGGCATTCCTGTTGGCATGGGAGGAGGGTGAAGCAGGGTCTCCTACTGGGGAGTAGATTCTGTCTCTCCCATTGTGAAAAGCTGCTGTTAGTGATACTGGAACATCATGTTTAACGTGTCCATCACTGAATTGAGATTGCTGTCAGTTCTGTTGTGGTAATGGGAACCCCTTGGTGTGGACCCCCATCTCCATTATTCTTCTGTTCATCCACCAAATGGGGAAGGGTGCAATTTGCAGTTGAAGGGTTTTTCCCAACAAGTCTGTCCTGTCTTCCTTTGCAGGGGGTAAATATGTTCCCCGTGCCATCCTGGTGGACCTGGAGCCTGGCACCATGGACTCCGTTCGCTCCGGACCATTTGGGCAGATCTTCCGACCGGATAACTTTGTGTTTGGTAAGTACAGGCTGCTTGTGGTTTTCCTGAATGAGATGTATGTTTTGGAAGGGGGTGGTAGCAAAAATTCCTTCATTCCTATTTTGGGAATCTCCGCTTTTGTGAGATACTGTTTTCAATGTTACGGAGGCTGGAGCATCCTCAGAGCATCGGCTTGTGATCCACCACAGACTATGCAGCGATGGGGTGTCCTTCAAGTGAAACCAGGGAGCAGGTCATTGAGTCAGGTGCAGTCTAGCCTTGCCTGGTGTCCAAGATATGTATCCCTTTGCTCACCATCAGGGAGTTATCTGGTAATTCTGGCATTGAAAAATGGGGAGCTAATTGTTAAATTTGGGTCAGCATTGCCTGGATCTTGGGCATATGGTAAGTGGAGCATCAATCTGATCCCACCATTCATTTCACTGGAGTGTGGAGCTTGGTTTCCCTTCTGTGTTAAATGTTTGGCCACAGTCTGGATTCTAGATTGCCCTCTGGGTGCAGGGCTGTGCCATCTGATGGGCAGGGTGGTGTGTAATTGCTTGTCTCATTCACCCCGTTACCTTTTTTGTTTTCCAGGCCAGAGTGGTGCAGGCAACAACTGGGCCAAGGGGCATTACACAGAAGGGGCAGAGCTGGTGGACTCTGTGCTGGACGTAGTGAGGAAGGAGGCAGAGAGCTGCGATTGCCTCCAGGGTTTCCAGCTGACCCACTCACTGGGTGGGGGCACAGGCTCGGGCATGGGCACCCTGCTCATCAGCAAGATCCGTGAGGAGTACCCGGACCGAATCATGAACACCTTCAGCGTGGTGCCCTCGCCCAAGGTGTCAGACACGGTGGTGGAACCCTACAATGCAACCCTGTCAGTGCACCAGCTGGTAGAGAACACTGATGAGACCTACTGCATTGATAACGAGGCGCTGTATGATATCTGTTTCCGCACCCTGAAGCTGACCACCCCCACCTATGGCGACCTGAACCACCTGGTCTCAGCTACCATGAGTGGTGTCACCACCTGCCTCCGCTTCCCGGGCCAGCTCAACGCTGACCTGCGTAAGCTGGCAGTCAACATGGTGCCCTTCCCCCGCCTGCACTTCTTCATGCCTGGCTTTGCCCCCCTCACCAGCCGTGGGAGCCAGCAGTACCGGGCCCTAACGGTGCCTGAGCTCACCCAGCAGGTCTTCGATGCCAAGAATATGATGGCGGCCTGCGACCCACGCCACGGGCGCTATCTGACAGTGGCAGCAGTCTTCCGGGGCCGCATGTCCATGAAGGAGGTGGATGAGCAGATGCTGAACGTGCAGAACAAGAACAGCAGCTACTTTGTGGAGTGGATCCCCAACAACGTCAAGACAGCTGTCTGTGATATCCCACCCCGTGGCCTCAAAATGGCCGTCACCTTCATCGGCAACAGCACAGCCATCCAGGAGCTCTTCAAGCGCATCTCTGAGCAGTTCACTGCCATGTTCCGGCGCAAGGCCTTCCTGCATTGGTACACGGGCGAGGGCATGGACGAGATGGAGTTCACTGAGGCAGAGAGCAACATGAATGACCTGGTCTCTGAGTACCAACAGTATCAGGATGCCACCGCTGAGGAGGAGGGAGAGTTCGAGGAGGAGATTGAGCAAGACGAGGCCTGAGTGCCCTCGACTCGGCCCGCCCTTTGTGTACATAAAACATCCTTTTTAAAAACACACAATAGCGAGGAAAAAAATTGCGTTTTCAAACAGGCGAGGTCCGTGGGCCCTCTAGTTCCACAGGACTCGAGTTCAAAGGAAACTTTCATTTTGCCCCTTACCGCCCCCCCCACCCCCACTTCCACCCCCCCCGTGCTGGCAAATGCCGTTGTAAACAGTGTCCGACATCATCTCAGTCCCCAAACTAAAGCACAGTGTCATCACATCTGAACAGATCTTTTCCCTGAATCCCATTTGCATGTTTTGAAATCGAAACAGGCTGCAGTTGTCTTGAGTGTGGTAATGTGAATTTTGTTTGTTTCATTGTGTTCAAAGCATTGGTAGGTGCACTTGATTGAAGTTGGGGAGGAGGGGGTAGGTGAGGGGAGTTGACCAGCAGGGAGATGAGTAACATGGAATGGATGGAAACTGAGGATTGGAGACACTGGCATCAATTGTCTCAGTGGTGGGCCTACCAGCCTGGATGAGTGGAGCTAATTGCATGGTGCTTGAGGGGGTCAGATGATGCAAATTAGCAGCAGGCATGGTGAAATCTAGTGGTGCGGGAGGAGGGTCTCTGCAGTGGTAGTGCCTCTACCTCAGCCAATTCATAAAAAGTAAAGTTGGACTGTGCTGGTTGAAGCATTGAAAATAGGTGAAATTTATCAGAGGCATAACCTTTTCCCAAGTAAGTGGGAATTTAGAAAATGACTTTCCCACAGCTTTATTTTTAGGAGTAGCTTTGTGGTCTGAAACCAGGTTTCTGTGTGTGGTTCTCTATGTACCACCCAGTTGTGCGATGCACCATGGAAATTGTGCCCTCTGCATGGATGCCCAGTGATGCTGAGCTGGAAAACAAGGATATACATGATAATTCAGTGCCACAGTCTCAAAAACGATATTTTCAATTTCAATATGCCCAAAAACCCTTCACTCCCTAAAAGGTCTTATCCTAGCTGTACAGAAAAGCTACTTTTCCCTCTCCGTTACCAACTTGTCTGTGAGATTGCTAAATCCATGACGCAGTAAAACTTTGTATGATTTCGGTGTTTATCTTTCAACTGCTCCTTCAAACTGTCCGGTTGAGTTTGTGTTGTCCTCCTTCACTACCCTTCCATGTGCCCTGTTTGGGGATTTTCCTACAATTTTTTTTAATTTTGGTTTTAAATCATCAGAATAGCTGAGCCAGCTTTGAGGAGCAGAGATGAGTTAATTCCACACTGCCAATCCTGCCCTCCTAGCTGAGGAACTCTTGAGAGGGTGAGAACAATCCACTATAAAGTTCCACTTTTTACTCGTCTTGTCACGAGTTGTTGTTGGGAAGGGTATTTCTGTTCCCTGATGGCTGAGGGGGTGGGGTGCAGCTGTTCTTTTTCCTGTTGAGCCTTGAATAAACCTTTGAAGGATTGTGACATAGATGTTCTTGATTGTTTTTCCATACTGCTGCTTACTGAGTATTCGCTCTGTCTTTCTGGTTTTTAAGTTTTTTTTGTTTGCATTTGCTGCTGTCAGTGTCCTTTTACTTTTTTTTTAAATGAATCGCACCATTCTCTTTTTTTTGTTTTTTTTTCATATTGAAAAGTATAAAGCCGGCCTGTTTCTTAACTGACAAATAAAACCAGTTTTCTTTGCGATATATTGCTGTCTTCATTTTTTTTTGTCGTCTACATTTCTGCGGGGCGATGGCCTCGAGCACAGATCTGAAGGCTGGGAAACTGTAGTCATGAAAACTTTTGTGGGGTGGGGGTGAAGTGATTTTTTTTCTTCAAAAAACCTTCCCTGCGTTTGAAAGGGGGGAAAACTTTCCCTACTCCCTCAATGTCATGATTCCCTCTCTGCATTGGCATTGCCCTAAACTACCCTCTGGGGCATGACCCCAACAGATTGGGCAATTGGGTCTTCCAGCTCCCAGTGGTTCAAGATTCACTCTCTCATTTTGAATGTTTTGAGGATAGATTATAAAACTCTGTAAATCTTATTCCTGACCAGAAAGTGTTGTGGAGAAAATAGAGAATCACCAGGAGATGCAGAGTTCCTCAAGAAGTAGGTCTTATTTCCAAACAACAAACAGTGACTGAGAAAGCAGATCCTCAAATGCCCCTGAACCTCTGGGTCTGTGGATTTTTATATTATTTTACATGTTGTTAGCTTATCAGCATGTCCAACTATATTAAAGTATCTCACTCTAGCTACACAATAAACCAGTGATGTTAGTTCCCATTATCTCTTTAGTTGTACACTCTACTTAATGTTATTCTAATGTCACGGTTAGATACTTTGTGCTAATGGTCTTTCATTCCAGACCCTACTTAATATTTTCCTTATGTCATGATTAGATATTTATTAACAGCTCTGCTACAGTGATCGTCCATTCCAGACTAACCTGTCATAGATATTTAGCTATTCCATCTATTATAATAGTCTCTTGTCTCAAGCTGACTCTACTAACTATTAATTAGATATTTTAATGTCAATGCCCCAAATATTTATGGTCCTAATCCTGTCATAATAACACTTAACAGAGAAACTTGCTTTATTACTTGTGTTATCTCATCTTGCCAGTGACCTTTCAGCCTTTACTGTGCTAATTGGTGTAAGAATGTTCCACTATGGTTATCCCATCCACAGACCACAGATTGCCAGTGGGCTTCATGCTTTAACCCTTCCCATGTTTTCATGTTCTTTTTTCCCCATAAAAGCCACCATCATGAACATACTAACTAGAGCATTTGGCTCTCATCTGAATGTCACATTTTCCTGTTTTTTTTTCCTCTGACCCCTTGATGCCTTAAATCTAAAAAGAAAGATTTATTAAAAAGTTTCTGTTCAGTTACCCAGCCTTGTGTTCCAGTGAATTCCACAAGCTGTCAAGCCTCTGAAGAAATATCCTGCACCCCCATCTCTATTGACACCCTTAAAATATTCCAGACCCAACTTTTATCTTATTTTAAAGATAAATGTGAGTTACTGCACTCCAAACACAATTTAATTGGTCAAACTACTGAGTTGAAAGCAAAACACACTTTTTTTTTTGTCCAATAAATTAAAATACAACAAAAGCAAGGATTGGAATAACAACTCTTGGAAAAATGTAACCGAATAATAGATACAGTCCTTATTACTCATTAACTGTTTCAACATAGTAACATCCTTGGCACTCATTAGCAAAAGGAAAACTCAGAATATAAATTATCTCACATGCAATCCAAGAGGGGAAAAAACATCGAATAGAAAGTTTTGAGTGTGTAGCAGGTGGGAGCGATTTCACATTTCATCAAAAACACTGGCCTCACAAGCTGCTTACTGCAGTGGCTCTGGTAGATTGCTCAGAATATCTGCTGTAAAATCCAGGTGTAAAATACACCTTAAGACCACATGTATGGTTACTTTAGTGGTCTGTCCCCCATCTCAATGCTACATACCCTACAGTCTATCCTCAGCCTGTCCCTGCCCATTGGTTCTAGTGGAAATATCCTCCCTATACTTTGTTTGCTCAGCCACATTAAGATTTTGGACATTTCAATCCCCCTCTCCTCTGCCGAAACTCCAGTGAATGCAGGTTTCATTGGACTGATCTTTCCCTGTATATTGTAAATGTGCTGATATCTCCACCATTGCCTGGGTGATCCCTAAGCCATCCCTTACCCCATGTGCCCTCTGCCTGCACAAGGCAGCTGCTGTTACATGTGATGCTGAGGTATTTCTGCCTGCAGGGAGAGCTGGTTTGTTAGTTTAGAGCATAGAACAATACAGTGCAGAACAGGCCCTTCAGCCCTCTATGTTGTGCTGGTCTGAACTATTCTCAGCTCTTCCCCAACACTATCCCAAAATCATTCATGTGCTTATCTAAGGATTGTTTAAATTTCCCTAATGTGGCTAAGTTGACTACATTAGCAGGTAGGGCATTCCATTCCCTTACCACACTGCGTAAAGAACCTGCCTCTGATATCTGTCTTAAATCTATCACCCTTCAATTTGTAGTTATGCCACCTTGTACAAGCTGATATTATCCTAAGAAAAAGACTTTCACTGTCTACCCTATCTAACCCTCTGATCATCTTGTATGTCTCTATTAAATCCTCTCTTAGCCACCTTCTTTCCAATGAGAACAGATCCAAGTCTCTCGGCCTTTCCTCATAAGACCTTCCCTCCAGACCAGGTAATCTCTTAATAAATCTCCTCTGCACCTTTTCCAATGCTTCCACATCCTTCCTGAAATAAGGCAACCAGAACTGTACACGATATTCCAAGTGTGGCCGCACTGGCGTTTTTGTATAGTTGCGGCATGATATTGCAGCTCCAGAACTCAATCCCTCTACAAATGAAACCTAACACACTTAACAGCATGAGCCACCTGGGTGGTAACTTTCAGGGATCTATGTACATGGACTCCAAGATCCCTCTGCATATCCACACTACCAAGCATCTTCCCATTGACTCAGTACTCTGCTTTCCTGTTATTCTTCCCAAAGTGAATCACTCACATTTAGCTGCATTGAACTCCATTTGCCACCTCTCAGCCCAATCCTGCAGTTTATCTAAGTCTCCTGCAATCTTCCAAACTGTCCACTACTCCACTGATGTCAGTGGCATCTGCAAATTTACTAATCCATCCACCTCTGCCTGTGTCTAAGTCATTTGTAAAAATGACAAACTGCAGTGGTCCCAAAATAGATCCTTGTGGCACACCACTAGTAACCAGACTCCAGGCTGAATATTTTCCATCAACCACCATTCACTGCTTTCTTTCAGAAAGCCAGTTTCTAATCCAAACTGCTAAATTACCCTCAATCCTATACCTCTGCATTTTTCTCCAACAGCCTACCATGTGGAACCTTTACTGAAGTCCATGTATACCATGTCAACTGCCCTACCCTCATCTACATGCTTGGTCACCTTTTCAAAATACTCAATGAGGTTTGTGAGACACGACCTGCCCTTGATGAAACCATGACCATGTCGACTATCTGAAATCAAATTGTTGCTTGCTAGATGATTATAAATCTCACCTCTTATGATCCTTTCCTACAACAGAAGTAAGGGTCACTGGTCTATAATTACCTGGGTCATCTCTACTGCCCTTCTTGAACAAGGGCACAACAGACTGTTGATCTGAGAGTCACATTGCACCTTGTTTGACAGTTTATATGTTTTATTTCTGAATGTTTGCCTCTCGTGGAAACCACAGAGTTATAAAGAGAGCAGGCTGGCTTTTGGGGAGAGCCCAACTACTAAAGAATCGGTGAATCTGCAGAAAATGGCAAATTGTAATAAATTTTTCAAGGTCATATGTTTTGATACTTCTAACACAATCAGCAAAAAGATCTGTTAAAGTAACATCTTGTATTTCTGACGGGGATTTTCATGGCTGAGATGATTAGATCACTTTGGGAGATAGATGGTTGGAACATTATTTTAACCTACCTCCCAATAACTGGTTTGTATCTCAGAACTTAGCAGAGTTTGGATTATAACTTCACTTGGATCCAGACCAAGGAAGTATCCTCACTAAGTGTGATGCTGCTTTTCCATCACCGCTCCTTCCTCTTTCCCACTGCCAAATAAACTATGGTACAAATAAAGGCAGAATTTGCCAGTGGTGTCCGTGCCCAGCAGCTTAAATTGATCTGAAGATCTGGTGTTGAATTGGCTGTTCAGTTCAGCAAAACTGCTTCAATGAGCTGGGTCTGCTTTCGGATGCCATTCCCGCTACTGGGTGAAACCAGCTAAGGTTAGCATTGTTGAGAATCCAGGAGAAAGTGAGGACTGCAGATGCTGGAGATCAGAGCTGAAAATGTGTTACTGGAAAAGCGCAGCAGGTCAGGCAGCATCTAAGGAACAGGAGAATCGACGTTTCGGGCATAAGCCCTTCTTCAGGAATCAGGCATTGTTGAGAATCCATATAGCATAGCAGGCCATTCAGCCCATCAAGGCAGCTCTCTGCAAAAACCATTTAGCCAATCCCAGCTGACCACCATCTCCCGATGGCTAATTCCAATTGCGTGATGAAAATCTCCGACCAGTGTGTTCCACTATAGGCTTAAACAATATTCCTACATGTCACCTTCTGTCCTTTTGCAAATGGGTGTCTTCTGCTTCTTGATCCTTCAACAGATGGGAATCATTTTGTGTATTTAATGAATCCTAACCTTCTCTAATCCCAGCCTTTTCAAGCTGTCCCACATTATCGAGCTTCCTCATCCTCACTGGGAAAACCCTGGGTGTGTGACCCCGAGCTGGAAGCAATTCTGCTGAATGACAAAGTTTTGATTTTCCAGCATGGTGCAGATTCCCCCAACCCAAGGTTGAAAATTAATCCCATCTCTGGAAAACTGGCTCACTCTCCTGACTCAACCAAAACTGACTTTTGTAGGTGGAATCTGGCCTCTCCATCATTTCTGCAAGTTTGTCGTTATTGGGGGGAGGTAATGGCCAAAGGGTGTTAATTAGACTATTAGTCTATTAGACCAGTCACGAGAGCATTAATCCAGTGACCCAGGTCATGTTCTGTAGACGTGGCTTTGATTCCTGCCATGATAGATGGTGGAATATAAATTCAATTATAATCTAGAATTAGGAGTCTAACAATGACCATGAAGCCGTAGTCTTGGGAAAAAAAAAACCCCTTCTGGGTCACTAAGTGCTGTGATTACATGTGACTCCAGGCCCCCAGCAATATGTTGATCATTAACCACTCTTGGGGTAAGGTTACATTAGTAGTGTGATATGCTTCCAATAGCATGACAGGAACTTAAGAGTTTAGGCCTCTTAGTCGAGACTGGTCAAACATGAAGCTCCAAATTCTGCATGGTATCTCAAGAGTTTAGAAAATAGAGAAGCTATCTTATTGAAACATAAGGTGCTGAGGGCCAAGATGGCTGCCAAAAAGGGTTTTTACCATTTGCAGGCAAGGCTGGGGCGACACTAAAAATAAGAGGTCTTCCACTCAAGGTGAGGAGACTTTTTATTTCTCTTTGGAGTGTGAATGTGAAGTACTCTTTTCTCCAGAGAGTGATTAAGACAGAGGTCGATAGATTTTTGGCTAACAAAAGGTCAAAGATTATCATGGGAGGATAGGAAATGGGGCTGGCTGCTAACATACAGATTAGCCATTATCTTATAAAATGGCAGAGCAGGCTCCAAAGGCCAAGTAGTCTATTCCCGCTCCTGTCTTTTATTTTTGTAGAATATTTTGACTTTCAGGCAGTACCAAAACCTCAGGGCTACAAGCAGAAGTGATTAATAAATCCAAGTTGTTTTCTTGCCCGGAGAGTACTGTGTGAGGGTCTGAAAGGGATAATACCGAGGTGTGCAATAAGCAGCACCTATGGTGATAATGTCAGGTGGACTTGACAGGAGAGTGGATCGGGATCTGGGAGGGAGTGGCCCCTGACATCCTCACAGGCTCAATCCTAATATCTCAGAGCACAGGGAGCCTTGTCAACAGCTCGCTGACATACAACTCAACGAAACCTCCTCTTCTAATTTGAACCGTCAAGTGATTTTCTTCAAGCATTCCTGGCCAATGGGCCCTGTGGCTCCTGCCCTAAAGGAGGATAGTGGCAGCAATTTATGAGAAGATAAGATATAGGAGCAGACTTAGGCTATTCGGCCCATCGAATCCACTGCACCATTCATTCAGGGCTGATACATTTTTCAACCCCATTCTCCTGCCTTCTCCACATAACCCTTGGACCCCCTCCACCTCATTCCTGAAGAAGGGCTTATGCCCGAAACGTCGATTCTCCTGTTCCCTGGATGCTGCCTGACCTGCTGCGCTTTTCCAGCAACACATTTTCAGCTCTGATCTCCAGCATCTGCAGACCTCACTTTCTCCCCCTCCACCCTCACTAGTCAAGAACCTATCTATCATAAATTCACTCAATGACCTGGCCTCCACAGCCCACTACGACAATGATTTCCACAGATTCCCCACCCTCTGGCTGAAGAAATTCCTCTTCATCTCAGTTCTAAAGGGTCATTCCTTCACTCTGAGGCTGTACGCTCTGGTCCAGGCCTCTAATAGAAATATCTTCTCCAGGTCCACTCTACCCAGGCCTCTCAGTATTCTGTTAGTTTCAATTAGATTCTCCCTCCTCCTCCATTGAATCCAGACCCAGAGCATCTCAAGAGTTTAGAAAAAGGAGAAGCAATCCTATTGAAATATATAAAGTGCTGAGGGCCAAGATGGCTGCCAAAAAGGGTGAGATTGCAGGTGGGATTGGGGCAACACGAAAATTATGTGGTCTTCCACTCAAGATGAGGAGATTTTTTTTCTCTTTGGAGTGTGAATGTGCAGTACTCTTCTCCCCAGACAGTGATTGAGACGAAGGTTGATAGATCTCTGGCTAACATGAGGTGAAAGTTTATCGGTCTTCAATGCTACCACATGGTGATCAACTGAATAGACAGTCTCTGAAAATTCTGATGAAGGGCTTTTGCCTGAAACATCGATTTTCCTGCTCCTCAGATGCTGTCTGACCTGCTCTGCTTTTCCAGCACCACTCTGATCTAAACTCTGGTTTCCAGCATCTACAGTCCTCACTTTTGCTTAGTCTCTGATAATCTGTTGTTCCGCAGTGAGAGGTGTTCATAAGACAGAGGTCTACCAGACCCCGAACTCACCACTACAAGGAGCCACTGAGATTAATGATAGGGTTGATTGGATTGGTTTGAAGTGAGCACGCATGGAGTCACAAGGCCAAATGGTCTCGTTCTGTGTCAAGTTCAAGGCAATATTAGTTAATGACTTGAACAAGAAAGAAACAGGTTAAGGAATATATTTAACTGAGAGAGATGCAGAGAGTCACGAGGAGACGTGTGGAGTGTAAGGACCAGCTGGGCCTGTTTCTGGTAGTGCTGGTACAGTCTATGTATCTTCAGAAGCTAGAGTCAATGCGCATGCACCTCCATTAAACTGGCCAGTCCATTGTCTGGATGCCTCAAATTGTTGTCTCTCTGTTGCCTGAGGGTACTCTGTCTTGGCTGGGTCTGGTGCAGGAAGTTACTGGAAGGCAGCTGGAACCCTTCCAACCTGTGCCACATTCCTCCGTGTCTCTTAGCATTCACTTGCTTTCTCTGTATGGTTTTTCTCATTACTCCCAGGCTAACATGCCAGCTGTCGCACTCCCACATGAAAACAACGTCGATCCCATTCCTCTTTGTGGAACTAGCTTTATGGTGGATGATGGACAAAGGGTTGTTTAAACCCCCCTCTTTATTTCGATCTGTTCCATCCAGCTGGCTGCAAGGAATGTCTCTGCAGGGTTTCCATAGCAACCTCTCGGCATTGAAATGTTAGTTTGTACTCCTGCTTTCAGTTAATGCATGATGTGTCAGACATTGTTTTGTACAACAGTCCTCTTCATCGAAAGTCTTGATGGAGCGCCAGTGATTGCTGAGCTAAATCAGTGTTCCCTTTAAACTTGCACATTCTGGCTCTATTTTTTGTTCCCAATGAGAACTGGCCTTTATAAATTTGCCACCGTGCAATGGCAAACCACTATCACTGCTGCCCCTACACTCAAAGTAGACAGTTAAAAGCTAAGATGTTAGGGCATACATAATATGATGAAGAAAGAATGGCAGAATATTATTTAGATGGTGATAGATTGGGACTGTTCCAAGGAAGAGTCATATTGTACTCACAACATTAGAGTACTGTTAGTGAGTTTTGAGAAGATTTGTAGCTCAGGTTGAGGTTCTGGATGTAGGTTTGCTCGCTGAGCCGAAAGGTTTTTTTTCAGATGTTTCATCACCATACTAGGTAACATCATCAGTGAGCCTCTGGATGAAGCACTGGTGGTATGGCCCGCTTTCCATTTATGTGTTTAGGTTTCCTTAAGTTAGTGATTTCATTTCCTGTGGTGACATAATTTCCTGTTCTTTTTCTCAGGGGGTGGTAAAGGGAGATCCAAGTCCATATGTTTATTGATAGAGTTCCAGTTGGAATGCTATCCTTCTAGCAATTCTCGTGCATGTCTCTATTTGGCTTGTCCTAGGATGGATGTGCTGTCCCAGTCGAAGTGGTATCCTTCCTCATCTGTATGTAAGGATACTAGTGAGGGAGGGTCATGTCTTCTTGTGGCTAGTTGATGTTCATGTATCCTGGCGGCTCGCTTTCTGCCTGTTTGTCCAATGTAGTGGTTGATACAGTTCTTGCAAGGTATTTTGTAAATGACATTAGTTTTGCTTGTTGTCTGTATCGGGTCTTTCAAGTTCATTAGCTGCTGTTTTAGTATGTTGGTGGGTTTGTGGGCTACCATGATGCTCGAGGTCTGAGCAGTCTGGCAGTCATTTCTGAGATGTCTTTGGTACAGGGGAGAGTGGCTGTGTTTCTGGACGTGTTTTGTCTGCTTGTTTGGGGTTTGTTACTGAGAAATCAGTGGATTATGTTCATTGGGTACCTGTTCTTTTTGAATATGCTGTATAGGTGATTTTCTTCTGCTTTTCATAGTTCCTCTGTGCTGCAGTGTGTGGTGGAAATAATGTTCTAACGCAGCTTCATTTGTGGATGTTGGGATGATTGTTTCATTGCGATTGATTGCTACAAATGCACTATCAACACTCAACTGGATTCACCATTTAAACACAATGGCTACAAGAGCAGGTCAGAGGCTAGGAATAGGAGAAAGTGAGGACTGCAGATGTTGGAGATCAGAACTGAAAATGTGTTGCTGGAAAAGCGCAGCAGGTCAGGCAGCATCCAAGCAGCAGGAGAATCGATGTTTCGGGCATGAGCCCTTCTTCAGGAATGAGGAGAGTGTGCCAAGCAGGCTAAGATAAAAGGTAGGGTTCCTTCCTAACCTGCAATCTTCTTCCTGACCTCTCCGCCCCCACCCCCATTCCGGCCTATCATCCTCACCTTAACCTCCTTCCACCTATCACATTTCCAACGCCCCTCCCCCAAGTCCCTCCTCCCTACCTTTTATCTTAGCCTGCTTGGCACACTTTCCTCATTCCTGAAGAAGGGCTATGCCTGAAACGTCAATTCTCCTGCTCCTTGGATGCTGCCTGACCTGCTGCGCTTTTTCAGAGGCTAGGAATACTGTGGCTCACCTCCTGACTCCTCAAAGACTTTCCACTATCTACAAAGCACAGGTCAGGAGTGTGATGAAATACTCCCTACATGCCTGGATGAGTGCAGTCCCAACACTCAGGAAACTTTACACATTCCAGGGCAAAGCAGCCTGCTTGATTGGCACCACATCGACAAGCAAAAGTAAGGACTGCAGTTGCTGGAGATTAGAATCGAGAGTGTGGTGTTTGAAAAACACAGCAGGTCAGGCAGCATCCAAGGAGCAGGAGAATCAACGTTTCAAGCAAATGCCCTTCATCAGGAATGAGCCACAACAATACAAGCATCCACTTTCTCTGCCACCTGCAGGTTCCCCTCCAAGCCACTCACCATCCTGACTTGGAAATATGCTGTCCATTCCTTCACTGTCGCTGGGTCAAAATCCTGGAACCCTCTCCCTAATGGCATTGTGGATCAACCTGCAGCAGGTGAACTGCAGTGGTTCAAGAAGGAAGCTCACCATCACCTTGTCAAGGGCAACTTGGGATGAGCAATAAATGCTGGCCCAGCCAGTGACGCCCACATCCCACTAAATGAATAAATTTTAAAAAATTTGAACCCAGGTTCCCAAAATATTACACTCCGCCTAGAGGTTACTAGTCCAGTTAAAATCTCTATAATTCTACTACCTCCCCAGACAGGTTGTTAACAAATCGGGCAGTGCATTCCCAATCACAACAACTTTATATAATTTCTTTTATCCTCTTGTCACCACTTGTGCTTTGAAGTATTTCATAAATTAATATCCTCTGGTTATTAAGCTTTCTGCCCACTGTGACCATACCAGTCTTCAAACATCCATCACCCCAGGTCATCTTCCAACTGTTGGACTAGAGCCTCAGAGACATGTTTCTTTTGGTTAACCTTATTTTATATGGAACAGATGGGATTTGAACCTCAATCTTTTGGCCCAGAGAAAGGGGCACAACTACTGCACCACAATAACAATAATTTAGCAAAGGCACCAGGAGCAGAAGGAATAGGCCATTCGGCCCTGCTCCACCACACTGTAGAATGGCAGAGGCAGAAACCTTTAACATTTAAATAAGTATTTAACAATATTTCATCCTCACTAACATTCAACACTGGAGCCCCCCAGAAGTGCATACTCAGTCCCCTATTGTGCTCACTGTATACCCATGACTGCGTCACCAAATGCCAGACCAATGCCATTTACATGTTCGCCGATGACATCACCATAGTTAGTCAAATCTCAGATGGCAACAAAATAGACTACCGACGGGAGGTGCAAGACCTGAAAAAATGGTGCATTGAGAGCAACCTAGCTCTCAAAGCCGGCAAAACCAAGGAACTCATTATTAACTTTTGACGGGATGTTACTCATGCCCCACTACACATGAACAGCACAGAGGTGGAACGAGCGGAGAGTGTCAAGCTCTCGGGGAGTGCTCGTCAACAACAAGCTTTCTTGGACTCTTCATGGGGACACACTAGTTATAAAGGCCCAACAACGTCTCTTCTTCCTCAGGCAGCTGAAAAAATTTGGCATGATGGTGAATACACTTGCCAACTTTTATTGGTGGTAAAAACAATGACTGCAGGTGCTGGAAACTAGATTTTGAATTAGTGGTGCTGGAAGAGCACAACAGTTCAGGCAGCATCCAAGGAGCAGCAAAATCGACGTTTCGGGCAAAAGCCCTTCATCAGGAATAAAGGCAGAGAGCCTGAAGCGTGGAGAGATGTGCCAATGAGAGAATTCTGTCTGGACGTATCACTACCTGGTATGGTAACTACACCGTTCAAGATTGGAGACAGTTATAGGGAGTGGTGAACTTGGCCCGGACAATCACAAAGGCCAACCTCCCATCTGTAGCATCCATCTACCAGGCCCACTGTCAAGGAAAGGCCACCAACATTCTCAAAGATCCATCCCACCTTGGCAATGTTTTTCTACAACCTCTACCATCGGGGAGAAGGTACAGAAGCCTGAACAGACGCACCAGCCAAAAAAGTTAGAATGGACTCACAAACTCTTAGCATTGCCACTGTTTAACTCTGCGATCTGCCTGTATTGCTGGCAAGTCAAAGCTGTTCACTGTGCCTCGGTACACATGACAATAAATTCAATTCATTCAATTTAAACCTCACACAACACCAGGTTATAGACTAACAGGTGATGAAGGAGCGGCGCTCCGAAAGCTAGTGTGCTTCCAATTAAACCTGTTAGTCTATAACCTGGTGTTGTGTGATTTTTAACTTTGTACACCCCAGTCCGAAACCGGCATCTCCAAATCATTCAGTTTAGATTTGTGAAAGAAAAAACACCTCGTTGAGAGAAGATTGTAAAAACAGAACAAGAACCTTTTTTCATGAATAAAGTATTTATTATCAAAGTAATTATCTGACACCTACAGCAAGTGCCAGCAGACCGCACGACAGACAGACTGCACGTGTATTTTCAATCAAACAGCCAAACTGGGAAGTGGGTCGGGGCTAATTCTTAGCCCCACAAGGGGGGAACCTGCTGTTGTCAAGGGGACTGTCAACAGAGGCACAGTCCATATACAGTCCATGGGTTTGGCCACAGTCAGTCATCTATTTAGTATGCTCACCATTAGGGGATCTGTCCAGCTGCAGTCTGGAGAATGGGGAATGATCAGCCTCTTAGCAGCCATGGGAGTCACACACCATCTGTAAGGGAGCTGCAAAAGCAGCCATCAGAGCTCTCGTTAGTCATGTCTAGAGGCTGCTTGTTGAAGTCAGTCAGATGCCAACAGTGAATACTGTCCTGGGGGGGGGTCTGGCCTCACAGTGCCAGAAACCCGGGTTCAATTCCCGCCTCGGGCAACTTTCTGTATGGAGTTTGCACATTCTCCCCGTGTCTTTATGAGTGTGCTCCGGTTAGGTGAATTGGCCCCGCTAAATTGCCCGTGGTGTTAGGTGTAGGGGAATGGGAATGGGTCTGGGAGGGTCGGTGTGAACTTGACCTAATTAGATATGAACTTGCGTTATTCAAGCTTAACAATAATTGACTGGGGTCACAAACATCACCAGCAGATTACTTTAAAGCAGTAAGGAATGGCCAGGGCGGGATTCGAAACCCTATGCCTGGGGATCCTTAACCCACTGACGCTAACCATTTTCCCACCGCTTCCCGCCGAGGAGCGGCGGCTGCGAGTGACCCCCTTTATGGAGCAGATCGCGCTGACGTCCCACCCCGTTCATTGTGTGACGTGGCGTCATCGCCGGTCTCGTCCCCCCATTTCTGTCGGTCACGTGACGGCAGCGACCAATCAACAGCGGGGGAGGGGGGGGTGTGATTGCTGTTGACGTCACCTGTCGGGGCCTTCAGCTTCAGGCTTCACCCAGAGTCCGGGCCGAAGACCTCTCACCTGGGGTGGGGGTGAACGGTGAGTCGGAGTTCGGAGACCTCGCACCTTTTTGGAGGGAGTAAGAGAGCGTGTTTCTGGGACAGTCTTTCCCCTGTTTCCGGCTCCTAGCCCCCCTACCCCACACTACTCCTTTTGCACCCCCCACGCCCCCCGTCCATGTCCCAACCCCCCGTCCATGTCCCAACCCCCCGTCCATGTCCCTACCCCCCGTCCATGTCCCAACCCCCCGTCCATGTCCCAACCCCCCGTCCATGTCTCTACCCCCCGTCCATGTCCCAACCCCCCGTCCATTCCATGTCCCTACCCCCCGTCCATGTCCCTACCCCCCGTCCATGTCCCTACCCCCCGTCCATGTCCCTACCCCCCCGTCCATGTCCCTACCCCCCGTCCATGTCCCAACCCCCCGTCCATGTCCCAACCCCCCGTCCATGTCCCCACGCCCCCTGTCCATGTCCCTACCCCCTGTCCATGTCCCTACCCCCTGTCCATGTCCCTACCCCCTGTCCATGTCCCTACCCCCCTGTCCATGTCCCAACCCCCCGTCCATGTCCCAACCCCCCGTCCATGTCCCTACCCCCCGTCCATGTCCCAACCCCCCGTCCATGTCCCTACCCCCCGTCCATGTCCCTACCCCCTGCCCATGTCCCTACCCCCTGCCCATGTCCCTACCCCCCATCCATGTCCCTACCCCCCGTCCATGTCCCAACCCCCTGCTTCGAGAGTGTTGGTCTGTAACAGAATTGCAATTTTTCTCTCCTTGTGGCGCACAAGGCATTGGCTCTCGCTCTTTCTGCGAGGCTTCCCGGTCGTTTGATGTGTTTCTCTTTCATAGTTTCCCGTTTATCTTTCAGTACCGTGGTACAGCCAGGACCGCAGGATGAGTTCCTCCAGCGATGAAGGCAGCAGGACACCCACGGTACTTCGCTCTCATTCTTATCTCTCATTTGGTTTGTTGAGCCTCCTGCAGGCAGGTCAGAACCCCCATCCCGGTGCTGGTTCCTGGCTTCAAATGGCTCCCCACTGAGTCACATGTCATCGCTTCGTGTCCTTTGGGGCGCTTCCCTGCCTCTCGTGGATTAGTTGTGTGGAGATTCTTTTCCTCCTGAAAATTGTCCGGTCCTTGTGTTGAATGCTGCAGGCAGCTTGACTGTAAAATGGTCAACTTCACTTTAGTGGACACGGTGGAGTTATCATAATCCATGAAGATTGGGAGGCATGGACAGGACAGGAGAGGAGTCCATTGGTGTTAACCCTGAAAGCTACTCTGTCCCCACCTCTGATTTTGATGTTGTATCTGACAACCTTTTCTATTTGTACTTTGTTTGAAAAGAACTTTGGTCCCACAAAAGTTAATTTCTATCCTGGTATTTCTATGTCGATTGATGTTAAAGGAATATTCCACATTCTGTTTACTCTTAATAGTTTTAATATCTTATTCACTCTGGATGAATTTAGGTGGCTAGACAAAGCTATGGTTGCAGGCAATAGTGAGGACTGCAGGTGCTGGAAACCAGAATTTAGATCAGAGTGGTGCTGGAAAAGCACAGCAGATCAGGCAGCAACTGTTATGGTTGCATTGTTTGCTGGGGGCCATGGATGTGGGTGAGATCCAGAGAAACCTAGAGAACAGTGGAGATCAAGAAGCAAGCTGTTAAAGGCTGGCAAGTCAATGACAATCAATGGGTTATTTTTGTGAGGGCAGATTATTAAGGATTCTAGACTCAAAATAATCAGAATGTGTTAAGAATGTAGATAATCTACAAATTCAAGTTGAATGCCAGAAATGGCGTCTTGTTTTTGTGAACTTGAGACAGGGAAAGCAGAGCTGCAGCTTTCCTGTGAGCTGAGCCTTTGAAAAGAGGGCATTGCAGACAAGTAGAGGTGGTGAGACAAGTATTGGATTTTCTCGCGTGGTATTGGCAGGGACGTTGGATTACCGAATGGATCTCCTTTCTGTGTTGCATTAATACTTAAAAATATAACAGCACTGCCATTTGCAAAGCAAAACTTGTTAAGCTGGGGGTGGGTAGAATTTTTCTTGGTATCGCTGATGGATTAGATTTTCCACCAAGTTGGTGATTCTTTTGTACAGGTCTTTGTGAAAATTCTTAGGTAGGAAAGTTCTACAGGGCATTGTAGAAGTATGTCCTGTACGTACACAGCAGGACAAATCCTACCAAGCCAATTACCACCCTGCCGGCCAACTCTTGATCATTAATAAAGTGGTGAAAAAGAGTCGTTGGCAGTGCAGAAGTGGCAAGCTATGACAATCTCCGTCACAAGAGAATCTAGCCATCACCCTTTGGACATTTCAGTGGGATCATTTTGGCTGAATTCCCTCACCCTTAATATACTAGGTGATTCCATTGACCAGAAACTGAACTGAATTAGCTTTATAAATACTGTGACCAAGACCAGGTCAGAGGCTAGGAATTTTGCCAAAGGTAATTCAGGTCCTGACTTCCAAAATCCTGCCCACCATCTCCAAGGCATAAGAATATGATGGAATACTCCCCACTTGCCTGGATAGATGCAGCTCCAACAGCACTCAGACGTTTGACACCACATCCACAAACATCCACTTCCTTTACCAACGCTCAGTGGCAGCAGTGTATACCATTTTAAAAATGAACTGCAGAAATTCAGCATCACCTTCTATGAATATACCTACCATTTAAAAAGTGAAGGGTAGCAGCTACAGTACATTGTCACCTGCAAGTCCCCCTCTAAACCACTCACCATTTTGACTGGAAACTATATTGCTGTTCTTCAGGGTCAAGGAGCTCCCTAACTAATGGCAATGTGTGTTTACCTACATCAAACAGATTGCAGTGTTTCAAGAAGGAGTTCACCACCTCAATGGCAGTGAATGTTGATCCAGCCAGTGACACCCATGTTCCTTGAATGAACCGAAACAAATCAAAGTGCTGGCCAGTGTCAGTGTCTGAAGAAATGTAATGTTGACTCTCCAATTTCTTGTCCAGTTGATTAAACTTATCTGAGGAGGGTACCACAGTCTTCCAATTGTCCTGTCTTTTTATTGCTGAACTATAACTTGTCTGCAGGACTGGCTATTTAATATGTGAATAGTCATGTACTGTTGAAGCCCTTTTCTTCCACTGGCATTCTGATCTGTTGTAATCAGGCTGTGAACTGTAGCTAGTGGGCACTGACAACCTGAAACCTGCCTTTCGGTAGCTTAGTGCAGGACTTAGATTCATAGAGGTATACAGCATCAACTTGTCCATGCTGACCAGATATCTTGATCTAATCTATTCCCATTAGCCAGTACTTAGCCCGTGTCCCTCTAAACCCTTCCTATTCATAGACCCATCCAGGTTCCTTTTAAATGCTGTAATTGTACCATTCATTCCATACATTCAACACCTTGTGCTTGGGTCCCTTTTGCATCTTTCCCCCCTCACCCTGCACTGAGAGTACTCTAGTTTTGGACTCGTCCACCCCAGGGAAAAGACCTTGTCTGCTTATTCTACCCCAATTTTATAAACTTCTATAAGGTCACTTCTCAGCCTCAGACGCTCTAGGGAAAGCAGCCCCAGCCTCTCCAACCCTGGCAGCATCCTTGTAAATCTTTTCTGAACCCTTTCAAGTTCACAACATCCTTCTGAAAGGCTTGTTGGTGCATGTGTTTTTGGAATTTAAACTGGTCTCATGTGCAAACCAGCCTGGAAACTAGCATGACTTCCAGCTAAAGTGCCTGGCTGCAGGCACTTCTCACAACTGGGATTCTTTTCAAAATACTTTTCTTCAGTATTTACTCAGGAACAGGGCATTGTTGTCGATGAGAATACTGAGTCACAAATAAGTAGAATGGATGGCTTTGAGGTATGTAGAGAAGAGGTGTTGGAAATCCTGGAAAAGGTGAAAATAGATAAGTCCCCTGGGCCTGATGGCATTTATCCTAGGATTCTCTGGGAAGCAAGGGAGGAGATTGCAGAGCCATTGGCCTTGATTTTTATGTCCTCTTTGTCTACAGGAGTAGTCCCAGAAGACTGGAGGATAGCAAATGTGGTTCCCTTGTTCAAAAAGGGGAGTAGGGATAGCCCTAGTAACTATAGGCCGGTGAGTCTCACTTCTGTTGTGGGCAAAGTCTTAGAGAGAATTGTAAGGGATAGGATTTATGCACATCTGGATAGGAATAATGTGATCAAGGATAGTCAGCATGGTTTTGTGAAGGGCAAGTCGTGCCTCACAAACCTTATTGAATTCTTTGAAAAGGTGACGAAGGAGGTTGATGAGGGGAAAGCGGTAGATGTGGTATATATGGATTTTAGTAAGGCGTTTGATAAGGTTCCCCATGGTAGGCTACTGCAGAAAATACGGAGATATGGCATTGAGGGTGAGTTGGAGGTTTGGATTAGGAATTGGCTGGATGGAAGAAGACAGAGGGTAGTAGTTGATGGCAAAGTTTCTTCATGGAGTGCCGTCACTAGCGGTGTTCCGCAAGGATCTGTTTTGGGACCATTGCTGTTTGTCATTTTTATAAATGACCTGGAAGAGGGGTTAGAAGGTTGGGTGAGCAAGTTTGCGGATGATACGAAAGTCGGAGGAGTTGTTGACAGTGAGGAAGCATGTGGCAGGTTACAGCAGGATATAGAGAAGCTGCAGAGCTGGGCAGAAAGGTGGCAGATGGAATTCAATGTAGCTAAGTGCGAGGTGATTCACTTTGGGAAGAATAACAAAAAGATGGGGTACTGGGCTAATGGTCGGATACTTGGTAGTGTGGATGAGCAGAGGGATCTTGGTGTCCATGTACACAGATCTCTGAAAGTTGCCACCCAGGTAAATAGTGCGGTGAGGAAGGCATATGGCGTACTGGCTTTTATTGGTAGAGGAATTGAGTTCCGGAGTCCTGAGGTCATGATGCAGTTGTATAAGACTCTGGTACGGCCGCATCTGGAATATTGTGTGCAGTTTTGGTCGCCATACTATAGGAAGGATGTGGAGGCATTGGAACGGGTGCAGAGGAGGTTTACCAGGATGTTGCCTGGTATGGAAGGAAAATCGTATGAGGAAAGACTGAGGCACTTGGGGCTGTTTTCACTAGAGAAAAGAAGGTTTAGGGGTGACTTGATCGAGGTGTACAAGATGATTAGGGGGTTAGATAGGGTCGACAGTATGAACCTTTTCCCGCGTATTGAGTCGGGTATTACAAGGGGGCATAGCTTTAAATTAAGGGGGGGTAGATATAGGACTGATGTTAGGGGTAGGTTCTTCACTCAGCGAGTCGTTAGTTCATGGAATGCCCTGCCAGTAACAGTGGTGGACTCTCCCTCTTTATGGGCATTTAAGAGGGCATTGGATAGGTATATGGAGGATAGTGGGTTAGTGTAGTTTAGGTGGGCTTGGATCGGCGCAACATCGAGGGCCCAAGGGCCTGTACTGCGCTGTATTCTTCTATGTTCTATGTTCTATGTTCTATGTTGTTGCAGTTGACATTTCACTGAGTTTAATCACAGAGCTCGGGCATGGTGTTTGCAATATGCAATTTAATTAAACATTGCAGTTTGTTTTCGAATGCACTGCTCTGGAAGTTGTTTCATATAAAATGAACTGCCAGTTCTTGCTGGCCAGATTCTGTTCCTCCTTGGGTGAGTCACTGAAGGGCTGCTGGCTCAGAGTCACTCGTTAGTGAGTGTTTGCCAATGATAGAAGCGCCGCACAGACTGACTAGATCAATGAATAAAAGCCCTAGGGCCTGATATTTATGACCTGGATGCTCAGGTCTATGGACAAGGTTGTTTGAATGGGTTTTAATTTTGAGTTGGAGTGATTCCCTGCTTGAGTAACATACTCTGAATCATTGTCTTACACAGCCTCAAGATGCACCTGGCCCCAGGAAGGATGGGAATTCCCTCCAAAGGAGCATTAAGCAAGGTAGGAGATGATTGCTTGTTGGAGTGGAATGGGGGAGGGAAAGGAGTGGGCAGGAGTGAATCATAACTGAGGTACACGAGTCAGTTCAATGTTTCGATGGCTGATATTGTTTCTAGGGAGGTAGTCTCACCAGTTTAGAAACTAGTGTATGGTGGGAGATGTAGACCAAGTGGGTGCAGAAGTAGATTCATGCGTGAATTTGGTGCACAAGAGAAAGAGTTACTTTCAGTTTTATTGCATCGAATTAATTATTTAATTGGATAAATTAATTGAATTTATCAGTAACGGCAAGGTTTATCAATAGTTAAAATATCTTGACTTTGCTTAAATGAACTATAAGAAATGGCGGGGCAGCTTGGTCACGGGGAGTGAGTGTGCTGAATCCGATGGGAAGAGTGATACCACGCATGGAAAGGTGAGTTCCAGCAGTGACTGGAATCACTACATGGTTGAGAGCTATGTGGATAGCACATTCAGAGAGGCAGAACACAGAGGCAGAAAGAGTAGGGCTGACTGCCAGGCAATCCAAGAGAACCAAGCTGCGAGTGTAGGACTGCCTGAAAGTTTCATATCTGCATCGTAGAATCCCTACAATACGGAAGCAGGCTATTCAGCCCATCACATCCAAACTGACACTCTGTAGATGAATCCCACCCAGCCTCGTAACTCTACATTTCCCAAGGCTAATCCACCAAGCCTGCACATGCCTAGACACTGTGGGCAATTTAGTGTGGCCAGTCCACCAAACCTGCACACTGCTGGCCTGTGGGAAGAAGCTGGAGCACCCGGAGGAAAGCCGTATAGACATGTGTGCAATCTCCACACAGACAGTTGCCTGAAGCTGGAATCGACCCTGGGTCCCTGGTGCTGTGAGGCAGCAGTGCTTACCACCGTGCTGCCCTTATCTAATCGAGCCAAGGTCATAGCAACATGGGTGGCTCTGCTATACAGTGAGAAGAATGGTCACCTTGTCGGAGGGATTGGCAAAAAGCAAAAGGAAATGGGGTAACAAAGAAGGGGGTGAGTACAAGATATAGACAATAGGTGCAGGAGTAGGCCATTCTGCCCTTCGAGCCAGCACCACCATTCATTATGATCATGGCTGATCATCCTCAATCAGTATCCTGTTCCTGCCTTATCCCCATAACCCTTGATTCCACTATCCTTAAGAGCTCTAGCCAACTCTTTCTTGAAAGTATCCAGAGACTTGGCATCCACAGCCTTCTGGGGCAGAGCATTCCATACTCTGGGTGAAGAGTTCCATTCCCACCACTCTCTGGGTGAAGAAGTTACTCCTCAACTCTGTTCTAAGTGGCCTACCTCTTATTTTTTTAAACTGTCCTCTGGTTTGGGACTCGCCCATCAGCGGAAGCATGTTACCTGCCTCCAGAATGTCCAATCCTTTAATAATCTTATACGTCTCAATCAGATCCCCCCTCAGCCTTCTAAACTCAAGCGTATACAAGCCCAGTCGCTCCAATCTTTCAGCGTAAGATAGTCCCGCCATTCCGGGAATTGACCTCGTGAACCTATGCTGCACTCCCTCAATAGCCAGAATGTCTTTCCTCAAATTTGGAGACCAAAACTGCTCCACAGTATTCCAGGTGTGGTCTCACCAGGACCCTGTACAGCTACAGAAGAACCTCTTTGCTTCTATACACAATTCCTCTTGTTATGAAGGCCAGCATACGATTTGCTTTCTTCACTGCCTGCTGTACCTGCATGCTTGCTTTCATTGACTGATGTACAAGAACACCGAGATCTCGTTGTACTGCCCCTTTACCTAACTTGACTCCATTTAGGTAGTAATCTGCCTTCCTGTTTTTGTGGTGGTACACTGGAGATCTAATTAGTTTTTGCTGTCAAGAGAAGGTTAATTGATAACTTGCTGTAAAAGAACTTCTAGTGATCACAATATAATAGACTTTCCTATTAAATTTGAATGGCATAGTTCATTGTGAAACTAAGGCCTTAAATCTGCAGAAAGAAAATTAGAGGTATGGGAGGCAAGTTGATTATGGTGGATGGGGAAAGTGCACAAAGATTTGATATTAGACAGGCATTGACTAGTCTTCACAGATGATTCCTGATGAAGAGCTTATGCTCGATACGTTTATTCTCCTACTCCTTGGATGCTGCCTGACCTGCTGTGCTTTTCTAGCACCACACTCTCGACTCTGATCTCCAGCATCTGCAGTCTTCACTTTCTCTAGCCTTCACAGAAGATTATATTACATGATCTACAACCAATATGGATTCCATTAAGGACAGCCAGCCGGCACGGTGGCACAGTGGTTAGCACTGCTGCCTCACAGCGCAAGAGACCCGGGTTCAATTCCCGCCTCAGGCGGCTGACTGTATGGAGTTTGCACGTTCTCCCCGTGTCTGCGTGGGTTTCCTCCCACAGTCACAAAGATGTGCAGGTCAGGTGAATTGGCCATTATAAATTTCCCGTAGTGTTAGGTAAGGGGTAAATGCAGAGGTATGGGTGGATTGAGGTTCGGTGGGTCGGTGTGGACTTGTTGGGCCGAAGGGCCTGTTTCAACACTGTAATGTAATCTAATCTAATGTAATTTAATCTAATCTGAAAAAGTAAATCAATGATAAAAGCAGTTAAAGAATGCATTCTGTCAAAGGAAGTGGCTTACAAGGATGCCAGAAAAATTAGTGAGCTAGAGGACTAAGAAATTTAGAATCCTACAATGGAGAACAAAGAAACTGAATACGCTGGGGAAAAGAGAATGAGTTCTCTTTGCCCGGTTCTAGGAAGAATATTATTATGCTGTAGGGGTTTCAGAAGAGACATACTAGCATGTTGCTGGGTATGGAAGGTTTGAGTTATAACGGAAGCTGGGACTTTTCTCACTGGAGTATAGGAGGTTGAGAGGCGACCTTATAGAAGTTCATAAAGTAATGAGAGGTATGGATAGAGTCAACGGTAGTTATCTTTTCCCTAGGATAGGGGATTTCAAGATTAGGGGCATACTTTTAGGGGGAGAGGAGAGACACTTAAAAAAGATGAGGGGTAGAGTTTTTACACAGGGCGGTTCACGTGTCGAATGAGGAAGTGGTGGATGTGGGCACAATTATAACATTTAAAAGACACTAAAAGGAAAGGCTTGGAGGCTATGAGCCGGGAGCTGGCAGATGGGACTAGTTCAGTTTGGGGTTATGGTTGGCATGGACTGGTTGGACCCAAGATTCGGTTTCTATTATGTATGCCACTTTGAATGCAAACTACTGATTAGCACAAAGGTGTGGTACAAAAGTTCTTTTAGTATTTGTATCGTAAAAGATCAGCACTGACAAGTATGGGACCATTACAGGTGGGGACAGGACCATTTATAGTGGGGAGCAGGAGAAATTAAACAGTTGTTTTGCATCTGTCTTAACAGAAGATACAAAACTATCTCTCAGAAGTTTGAGACAACTGATGAACTTGTGAAAATGAGGAACTGAAAGAAATTAGTATCAGTAAAGAGGTGGCACCTGTTAGTTGACTAGATTAAGGGTTGATAAAGTGAAGTGGAAATGATCTGACGCGTAAGCTTGTTACCACCTGCAAAACAGCTGATTTATACGTTACAGGCCACGTCTCCAGATTGCATAAGCGACACATTTATGAAAAACACTTTTTGCCTCACACAACCAGGATACATATTGCAGCAGAAATTGGAAAAGAAAGCAGCGGTTTATAATGTGTGAGAAAAGGGTGAAGCTTGCTTGGCTGGGTAACTCTGTTCAGAGTTGGGTGACTGATTGCTGAAAATGACAACAACTATGCTAGGTTCTGTACTGTACTGTTCTGTAATTGTTTTCTGTTGTCATGCCCCTCTTGGAACTTGCAGTTGGGATTTCAGGCTTCGTTGCTCATAGATTAAAGATGGAGCAACTGTTCAGGATTTGCAGCCTTAAGCAGTTACCAGTGACCCAGAACAGGAACAAGATTAGATTGGACTGCTGACTAATCCATCAATACCTATTTTTAAGACCGTTGGATCTGATGACCTCTCCAGTGTTTTGGAGAGGGTACAGATGGTATTTTTTTGACAGTTGAATGCTAATTTCTGGTCTCAGTCTCGTGAATGGTTAGTGCCATCAGGTGTGGGGAGATGCCAAAGTTAGTTATTTCTCGAATAAATGTGTATGTCCAGTCTTTTCTGCATTGAGTAAATGTAGTTTTCCTCTACTTTGTTTCAAATACTTCATATTTCATTTCTTCCAGAGTCTGATTGCCTTGTTCGGATTGCATTGTCTGGTGCTGAAAACAATTACCACGAATGTCAGGTACAACTCTAAAAAGAATGGGTGTAGAATATTATAAATCCCAATTTATGGATGTGACTTTGTTCTGGCTCCAAACTGGCCCTGGAGATTGTGCTTGGCAGAACCAAACTGCAAGTCCTCTGCATTGTTAGCTTGAGGAATGCTGCAGATTTCTACAGTTGATGCTCCCATATTGGGTTGGGAGAAAGTGAGGACTGGAGATCAGAGTCAAAAAGTATGGTGCTGTAAAAGCATAGTCAGTCAGGCAGCATCCGGGGAGCGGGAGAGTTGATGTTCTGAGCATAAGTTTAGAGGTAATGGGGAGAAATACTGTGGGTGTAGACATTTGGGGCACCTATTTGGACTAGAACAGAAGCCACAGTACCTAGAGTTCGGCGGAAGATTTGGGAGTGAAGGTTGTGGCACACTAGGCTTTTAAGCAGCTGTGCCGTATGGGGCTTGCAAACGTCTGCCTGTTGCTACAAATCGTGATGGGTTAGAGACAAAAAAAAGTGCAGATATTGGAATCCAAAGTAGACAAACAGGAGACTGGAAGAACACAGGAAACCAGGCAGCATCAGGAGGTGGAGAAATCTGAAGTTTTGGGTATAACTCTTCTTCAGGAATGGGGGTGGGGTGAGTGAGAGAAAATGGGAGATGAAAAGATTCCGGATGAGGGTGTCTCTCCTGTCAGCTGTTAGTTGGTAGTTTTGCCGTTATGAAGTGGCACACACTGCAACAGAAAAGGTCATGGTTTTGGTTCTTGAGCTGTAACTGAGTTAGCTAACCTTGACAGTACAGATGTCACAAATGATTTATGTCCCTGTCAAGAGAGGGATGAATCAGCTACAACTCTTAGTCGTACAGCACAGAAACAGACACGTCAGTCTAACCAGTCCACGCTGACGATATTCCCAACTAAACTAGTCCCATCTGCCTGTGTTTGGCCCATATCCCCTCAAACATTTTCTATTGATGTACTTATCCAAATATCTCTTAAATGTTGTAATTGTATCTGCATCCATCCCTTCCTCTGGAAGTTCATTCTACACACAAACTACTCTGTGTATACAAAAAAAAATTGCCCGTCATATTTTTTAAAATCTTTCTCCTCCACCTTAAAAATATGTCCTCTAGTTTTGAATTTCCCCACTTTTCGGAAAAGACCTTTTTTGCTGTTTATGTTATCTGTGCACCTCATGATTTTATAAACTTCTCTTAAGGTGAACCCTCAACCTCTTGCGCTGCAGTCCCAGCCTATTTTTATAACTCAAACACCCCATTTCCAGCAACATCCTGGTAAATCTTTTCTGAACCCTCTGCAGTGTAATAATATCCTTCCTATAACGGGGTGACCAGAACTGTACACAGTACTCCAGAAGAGGCCTCACCAACATCCTGTACACCCTCACCATGATGGTCTATATTTAAAGGTCTGTGCAGCAAAGGCAAGCGTGCTAAATGTTTTCTTAACCACCTTGTCTCCCTGTGACGCAAATTTCAAAGAATTATGTACCTGAACTCCAAGGTGTCTCTGTTCTACAACATTACCCAAAGCCCTACCGATATTTATTTAAGTCCTGCTCTTGTTTGTTTTACCAAAATGCAATACCTTGCATTTATCCAAATTAAATTCCATCTGCCAATCTTCAGTCCATTGAAAATTGAAATGGTTCAGAAAAGTTTGAAAGGATGTAGCCAGAGTTGGAGTGTTTGAGCTATAGGGAAAGGCTGAATAGGTTGGGGCTGTTTTTCCTGGAGCATCGGAGGCTAAGGGGTGATCTTATAGAGGTTTATAAAATCATGAGGGACATGGATAGGGTGAATAGACAAGGTTTTTTCTGAGGTGGGAGAGTGCAGAACTAGAGGGTATAGGTTTAGGGTGAGAAGGGAAAGATTTAAAAGGGACCTAAGGGTCAACTTTTTCCACGCAAAGGATGGTGTGTGTACAGAATGAGCTGCCAGTGAAAGTGGTGGAGGCTGCAACCATTACAACATTTAAAAGACATCTGGATGGGTATGTGAATCAGAATGGTTTAGAGGGATATGGGCCAAGTGCTGGTAAATGGAACTAGATTAGTTTAGGATATATGGTCGGCATGGACGAGTAGGACCGAAGGGTCCGTTTCCGTGTTGCATACCTCTGACTCCATGACCCAATTGATCAAAATCTCTTTGTAATCTTCGATAGCCTTCTTCACTGTCCACCTTACCACCAATTCTGGTGTCATCTGCAAAATTACTAACTATGCCTTCTATATTCTCATCAATCATTTATATCAGTGACAAACAGAAGTGGGCCCAGTACCGATTCCTGTGGAATACTGCTGGTCACAGGCCTCCAGTTCGAAAAACAACCCTCCTACACCACCCTCTGGTTCCTACCATAGAGCTAATTTTGTATCCAATTGGCAGACTCACCTTGAATCCTATGTGATCTAACTTTCCCAAATTGTCTACTGTGTGGAAACTTGTCAAAGGCTTTACTAACGTCCAAGTAAACAGTATGTATTGCTGTGCTGTCATCAATCTTTTAGTTACTTCCTCAAACACCTTAATCTAGTTCTTGAGACACAATTTCCTTTGCAGAAAGCCATGCTGGCTATCCCCTAATCAGTCCTTGCCTCTTCAAATGCGTGTAAATCCTATCTTTTCAGAATCACCTCAAATAACTCAACCACCACCGATGTCAGACTCTCAGGTCTATAGTTCCTCAGGCATCTTGCAGGCTTTCTTAAATAAAGGCACAACATTAACCACTCTCCAGTCCTCCAGTACCTCACTTATGGTTAAAGATGATACAAATATATTTCTGCTCGGGGCCCTGCAATTTCCTGCCTAAATTTCCACAAAGTCCTTGGATACACTTGATCAGGTCCCGGAGGTGTATCTACCTGTTTTCTACGACCTCCAACACATCGTCTTCTGTAATGTGAACTGTTTTTAAAATATTAATATTTATTTCCTTAAGTTCTCTAGCCTGCATTTCCTTCTCCATAGTATTCACACTGCAAAATCTTCATTTAATATCAATCCCATCTCCTGAGGTTCAACACAAAGACAATCTTGTTGGTCTTTACTCTATCCAGTTGCTCTTTTGTTCTCGTGTACTTGTAGAATCTCTGGATTATTCTTAACATTATCTGCTAAGGGCTATCTCATCCTCTCTTTGCCTTCCTGATTTCTCTTTTAAGAATACCTCTACACTCTTTATACTCTTCAAGAGATTCATTTGTTCCCATTTGTCTATATCTAATATATGATTCTCTTTTATTCTTGACTAGAACCTCAATATCCATTGTTCCCTAATCTTACCAGACTTACCTTTCACTCTAACAGGAACATAAAGCCCCTGAACTCTTGTTATCATGCTTTTGAAAGCCACCCACTTGTCAGTCATCCCTTTACCTATGAATAGTCTACTCCAATCAACTTTTGAAAATTCCCATCTCATACCATTAGAATTTGCCTTACTTCAGTTAAGAACTTTAGCTTTTATGGAAGGCTTATTCATTTCTGTAACTATTTTAAACTAATAGAATTATGATCACTAGTTCCAAAGTGTTCTCTGCCTTATTTCCCAAGAGAAGGTCAAGTTTTGCTCCTTCACAAGCAGGATCATTCGCATATTGATAAAGAAAAATTTCTTGAAGACATTTAACATGTTCTTCACCATTCAAACCTTTAACACTGTTGTAGACCCAGTCAAAGTTTGGAAAACTAAAATCCCCTACTGTTATTCAATATATATCTTAAGTATCTCTACATATTGTAATCACGGTCTGATGGCCCTCAGATTAAATCTAATGAGAGAGCAGCCCCTATGGTCTGGTAAGACTATGGTGACACAATAACATTTGAATAGACAGCACATGCACGTTGGGTGGAGGGAATGGTGTTGATTCTTTGTGCCTTATGACACACTAGGGGGTGAGGCTTGTACGTCACTTGGGAAATAGTAAATGCCAGATGAACCATAACCTGAGGTGTGTTCAAGAGAGGAAAAATTGTGTAAAATGCATCAGAATTGATAAAAATTCCTGTCTCTACAGATGAAACATGCCCGAAGCAAAAGGTTGGATGACTGTAACCCATGGGGAGAAAGTAAACTGCAACCAGGCAACTACGTTGAGGAGTTCAGCCTAAGAACTGGGAGAAGCCCGAAGAACAAGTATGGAAACAGAAAATGTGCAGTTCAGAACTTGCAGAAGAAAGAGTTCACTTTCAGTGTGTGTGGAGACCCAGACAATATCCAGTATGCATTTACTGCAGATCCTAGTGACACCTTGCTCTTTGCATTGAACACATCCTGTGACTTTGAAGAGAAGGTGAAAAGTGACAATATGATCCTGGCCTACGGAGAGGGCCCGCTGAGAGGGTTGGTGAACCTGGACATTCTGTGCCGCTACCTGCCGCAGCATTCCCATTTCCGGCTGCTCTTCCTGCGGGCCCAGAACCGGGACGGTGCCGGGTCCGAGCGTCCGGTGCCCCCGGAGTACCCGCGCAACAAGAACCACGTCCTCTTCTACGTGGAGCCAAGTGGCAGGACCGTGGGCAACAATGCCCAGAGGATCGTACTGTCCGACCGAATTGCCCAGGGGCAGACCAAGCTATGCATCCTGGGCTTTGAGGGTGAGACCATCCGGGAAGCGCTGGTCAACGACGGACGCTTCGATGCCAAGATTGAGGACGATGCCCACAAGCTGCTGGAGAAGGTGGACCCTCCAAAGAAGATCCAGTTCAACAACACGGTGGACGCGCTGCACGGCCGCAGCTTTCAGGTCGAGATGAGCGGCCCCAGAAGGAAGGCTGGCGGTGATGACGGTGGCAAGAGCCCGAAACAGAGAGCTGGCAAGTCAGCGGAGTCGGTGGCGCAGCTGACCAGGAAGGAGCTGGATGGCCGAGGGCATGAAGGGGCCCGTTGCCTGCTGCCCAGGTGGCACTTGGAAGCCCGTCGAGCTTCCCTCTCCCGGTTCAAGCAATCGGTGTCCAGGAACGCCGAGCTGGCAAATGTCTCGGAGCGGCAGTACCTGAACCGTCACCAGCAAGACGCCCTGGCACCGGTGCCCGCTAGGGCTTTCCGCTGCATCTCGAACCGCCTGTCCAGCGTGGGCTGTGTCACCTGGAAGAGCTCGGCTGCTCTGGCCAGCGGTACCTGCTTCATTTTGAGCGAGCGCTACCTTCTCACCTGTTACCATGTGGTGGAAATGATGACGGAGGGCGCCGCGCCAGACAGCTGGCCTGCCCTTGTCCACGACTGCGCCGAAGTCTTCTTTGGCTATGAGGAGGATGGCCAGAAGGGTCAGCCACTGAAACTGGCAGCCTGGTTGGAGATTTATGACCAGGCGCTGGACTACGCCGTCCTGGAGCTGGAGAGCACCCCTGGAACCCCGGGTCTGCTGGAGCTCTGTGCTAACCCACTGCAAACTGGCACCTTGTACATCACTGGGCACCCCGAAGGAGACAAAAAGAAAATCTGCCCTTGTGTGGTCATGACCGGGTACCCGAAGGCATCTGGGTATACCGCACCAGAACTAGAAAACTTGAGATCTGGGATCGCTAGAGAAGAAGCTGAGGATTACACACACGAAACAGTCTTGATTGCAAGTCAAGCTTTCAATAGACTGAAATTCTCCAATGTAATCACTAACAAAACAGAATTCCACTACGGTGCTGCAGGGTCGCCAATATTTAACTCTGAGGGATCCTTGGTTGCGTTGCACTGCGGTGGGGAGATCTACAGAAAAAATAAAGACCCAGAAAAGTTCTACATTGAATTCGGAAGGCCCATCCCACTTATTCTCCACGACATAATTAGCAAGAGCCAGACTGCCACCACAGAAAAGTCAGAGCAGTTAATCGCCACGCTACAGCACTTTTTAATGTGAGATGTAAATGGCTAGGGAACAGATCATGGAGCAAGGCGGGTATACTGGTTAAGAAAGTTACACCAATGAATGGAAAAGGTACAAATGAATTTTTTTTTTCTCCTCTCTTTCTGAGTGGTTTCATTTGAAGAATCAACTCAATGACCATGTAGTTTGCTTGAATGTAGCAATTTGTCCAGTAGCCTCTGGATTTTAAAGGGGTTTGTGGTCTGGCAGATATGGTGACTTTGCTCAGTGACATGATAATGTTCATTAACCAAGGTTTAAGGTGGGAAGCACTAAAGAGTTCCATGTCAGTATAAGGGGTGACTTTTGTCTTGCTTTTTAATGAGGCTTTGCTCTTCAAATATGGAGACTTGCTGTCCCAGATATAGGGATGAATTTAGAGAAATACTTAATGGGAAATAACTTTCTTTGAATCTTAGTGACTTATTTAGTGTGGATTAGTACCTGCAAATCTAATCCTTGTTTATCCCAACAATATTCTCATCCCCATCACCCCTCCATTGTAACCTCAAAGTGGCCATCTGTGAGAGTAGAAGTGACGACTATGTTCGAGGGCCCAACTGATCAGAGCTAAGCCTCCATCTTGTCCGTTTGAATTTTTCCAACACTAGAAATTGGGAGTTCCAGATTTTGCTAATTGCTCAGGTGGTTCAGCTGATTTTTGTCTGATATTTGGTCTTGGGCCAAAGATTGAGTGGGTTCAAGCCACAAATCTTTGTACTGTGTAGAACTCTCAAATCTGGGACCCTTTATTTTTGCCCCCTAACCCCACTCCACCCTGCCTGCCCCACCCAAAAATGGCATTTGACCAATCCTGGAGCAATTTAGATTTTCTTTTGTGGCACTTTGCTGCATTTTCAGGTTTTGTTTTAGCCACAGTTTAGCATGTGGCATTTGTCTGGTTTAAAATGACAAAATGACCTGTTGGAGTGTAATTTTGATTGACGTGATGAATCAATGGGAAAAATCTGAGATTTTTGTGTTATCACTGACAGACAATTAGTTTTTCACATGCAGTATAGCTCAGCAGACAACTCGAATGCAGTTAACTGTCCTGATAACCCATTGGAAATATACTTTTGCAATCTTAGGATCCCCCACCTCATCTATCCTATAAAAGACAGTGTTGGAGCGATATCAGTACTGAAATGTTAGAAGCAACATACTCATAATTCAGCAAATACACACAACAAATGATGAGACAAATTTGCCCGAGTCTGCCTACTGGTTGCAAATCTGTGTTCTAATATAGCTCTGGAGATAGCTATTGGACTTATTAATGTCCTCTTTTGTACACCTTTTCCTTTTTGCTGTCGGTTGCCGCATCTGGTTTGCACTGTATCCGGTGCAAGCAATGTTTTTCTGTTAGGCTTGTGCAGAAACAGAGTTTTAATTACAGAAAAGTGCCAAATGCTATCTTAATGCCAGCCCACAGTATTTTGTTTTCCTCTTATGCATTCACACTAGGTCCTGCAAGCTCTCCAATGAGGCTGCAGTCCTGTTTTACCAGCATTTACTCTCGGATATGCAACATAAATGGAAAGATTATGCAGATGGGAAAATGTTATCATTTGATTTATCAAAAGGTTAAAGAAGAAATAACTTGCACCATTTTTATATTACTTTGAACTCAATTATACTCGTGGCCTATACTTGCTCCAAAACTTCATCCCTCCTTGTTTGTGTATCGATGCCAAAGAGACTATTTTTGTTTTAAATAAAATGCACTTCACTGTCGAGGACTGGAATGTCTGTGAGCAGTATGACTGCGAGGCATCACAGGCCAGCTGATTGTGTCCTCCAACACTCGTGTGCAAAGAACAATTGATGGAAATAATTATGGCAAAATCACTCCCCCCTCTCAGTACCATTCACCACAGGTCATGCAGCACCTCCCTCGCCAGTCTCAAAGCAATTAAACTCAGAAACTTTTTCTGATCTCTGTGTGGCTCAGTATCACATTAATGGATGTATTTGCCACTGACCTGTTTCACATTTATTCCCCCCCTTCCCCGAACTGTTTCTGTATGAATCAAACAACATTCCCAAATTTTGCATGCCAAAATATATTGAATGTGCACCCACTGGTGAAATGCTAAGTAACTGGGTGTTGAAATATTTACGACAACAATTGGATAACGTTCCCAAGTATTTATTTTGGTGCATGCTTTTATGACCGCAGACAGGTTTTCTGACTGGGGGGCTCGCAGAGAGTTCTATCCAGCCCTCACCTAGCTTCTGCTCAAGTAGGTTTCAGTGGGGTGGGGGAGGGTGAGCAGCTGTGTGTTGTCCAAGTGCAGGAAATTGAGTTGCTTTAAATTTATTTTCTTCCCTACCGTAGGGGCATTGACCAATTGTAGCATTCCCATTGCTGCTGTAGTAACACCTCTCAGGCGGCTGGAACCAAGTCTCGGCTTCAGAGAATAAAGTCTTTATTTCTGGGCCAGATGGTTGGCAAACGTTTCCATGGGGAGAATAAAGTCACATAAATATTGGAAGCTTACACACATGAAATGGGAAGAGTTCCATTTTATTTTCTGTGACACAAAAGGATCTGGACCCTCCTCAAAGCCCTCGTTCATAGCTTGAGAGGCGCTGCAGTATCTTTTGTTGAACTGCAATTTTTTTTTAATTGCTAGAATTACAAGGATTCCTGGATATTCTATAACTCAGGTAATCATGTTAGTCACAATAAACAAAATTCTGATTAAATTTATTCGTTTTTTTTTAAAAAACAATATTAATTTGTGGTACATATAATGTTAAGGAAGTTGCACTGATCTTGACCGATGTAGCTTTGGAGCCAATCATTGCTATGGTATAAGAAGTACCGGCTAATTTACACATTTAATGAGCTCCCACAAATAGGCAATTCGATAAATGACTGTTCAAAGATAAATCTTGACCAGAATGCTGGGAATACTGACCTGTTCTTCAAATAGTGTCTGGGATGTCTTGTATCCACCTGAAACACGAGATGGGGTCTTGGTTGAGCACCTTGTTTGAAAGACCAAACCTCTAACCACACAGCATTCCCCAACAGCACATCAGGATATCAAGATGTGCTCAGGTCCTGGAGTAGGATGCACGTGGTTCTTGGGTGTTTTATTTGTTTGGGGGGGGAGGAGGAATGGAGGGAGGTGGAGAAACTAATTTATTGTGAATAATAAATGCTAACAGTGTTTAATTTTGGATACAGCAATGTCTAACAGTATACATTTTTTTTCTTGAATTTTTGTGACACATGGAAGTTTCACCAAGCTTTCATTTAAAGAGCATATCAGTACCTCAGTTTATTTTTTTTAAACATCTAGTGACTTATCACCTTACTGCCTCTTGCAAGCAGCCAAAAGACCTATTAGGTGAGGTGAACTACTTTTGAAGCGCACTGATTGAAGGTAGTTATTTGCTCACGGAAGACCCCACAAATTGAGACCATGAGTGGGTAAGTTAACGGCAGATTGAAAACCAACACAGTGGCAGATGGCCAGGCGGGCTTAGTTATATTTTGTATGTAGTGGATTAGTGCAAAATTGCTGAGTCAAAATCAAACATCGTCCTTCCTAACAACAGTATTGTGATGGACCTATACAGACGGATTTCAGTTTAAAGAAGGCAATGCACCATCACGTTTTTCAATGGTCACTCCGAATGAATGAGAAATGCTGGCCTGGTTTGTTTAAAATATCAGCCAGTAGACATAAGTATATTACGAGCATGTATTTCCTAAAACAAATAAACTTTCGTCAATTTTTTTTTGTCTTTAAAATGTTAACCGGTCCTCCTTGAGACACACCAAAAACGTATTGTATTCAAAATGACAAAGTTGTTGAATAAAAGTTACTTTGTGGTTACTGAATAGTTCTATTTGTATCAGTGAATTTGGAAATCTGGAAAAGTCTTGACGTTCACAAACAATGCAGCTACTATCCCTAAAGCAATTAAGTTTAAATCCCCTTTATGTAAGCCATCTAATCCTGGGAACTGGTCAGCCTATAAAAGACTGTTTGTTAGTTTGGTCCATACTCCTCTTGATGGTAACGATGGATTGAGGTTTGTGCTTCTGTTTTGCCATGTGATTTTCTAATCTTGGGAAGGCAATATTTGTTCAAAGGTTAGATAAAAACATGGGAAGAGACATGAAGTGCCAAATAGCCTGTTTCTGCATCTTTTATGTTGCAATGGTTGGGTATCCTTACAGTTGCTGTGTTTGCTTTTTTAAAAGAAAGAATGCAGAAGAATGGTGCTTGGTCTTTGACATATTCCAGAGTTTTTGACTTTTTGAAATAAAAAGCGAGAATCCTATTCCAGAAGAATTCAGTAACATTCCCTGGTTTAAAACTTTTGCCCATCCTTGTCGGAGTTAAGATGTAACATGAAAGAAGTTTATAAAATAATGAGGGGTATAGATAAAGTGAATGGCAAGTGTGTTTTCCCAAGGTTGGCAGGGGTGGGTGTGGAATCCAAGACTGGAGGGCATAACTTTTTAGGATGAGAGGAGAAAGATTTTTTAAAAGACACAAGGCAATTTTGTTTTTTTAGAGTGGTTTGTGTGTGGAATGAACTTCGAGAGAAAGTAGTGGATGTGAGTACAATTACAATGTTTAAAAAATAAAGTATTTTAAATGAATAAGAAATGTTTGGAGGGATATGAGCCAAATGCAGGCAGGTGGGACTAGTTTAGTTTGGGATTTGGTCAGCGTGGATTGGTTGGACTGAAGAGACTGTGTTCCGTGACTCTGACAGTGGATGCTGGGGAAAAGAGGAGAGATTGCTGGAGAAACGCAGTCAGTGACTCTTCAGTGACTAATAACTGTACCCAAACATTAACCCTTGTTTCTCCCCAGGGATGGTGCCCGACCTGCTGGCTTTCTCAATTTTTGACTTTGTTGCAGGTATGTGGAATTAAGTCAAAGATTAACCATAATCTCACTGAATGACCTACCTGTATTCCTATATTCCATGAGAGGAAACCTTATTGAAATGTACAAGATTCCTAAAGATCTTGACTCGGTAGATGTGGTGTGGTTGTTTTCCCTTCTGTGAGGCTCTGGGACCGGAGGGAATAATCTCAGTAAGGGTACACCTATATAATAGTCATAGAGATGTACAGCATGGAAAGAGACCCTTCGGTCCAACTTGTCCACGCTGACCAGATATCCTAACCTAATCTAGTCCCATTTGCCAGCCCTTGGCCCATATCCATCTAAACCCTTCCTATTCATATTCTCATAGAACAATACAGCGCAGAACAGGCTATTTGGCCCTTGATGTTGCGTCGACCTGTGAACTATTCTCAGCTCGTCCCCCTACACTATCCCAAAATCATTCATGTGCTTATCTAAGGATTGTTTAAATCTCCCGAATGTGGCTGAGTTGACTACATTAGCAGGTAGGACATTCCATGCCCAAACCATACTCTGCGTAAAGAACCTGCCTCTGACATCTGTCTGACATCTGTCTAAAATCTATCACCCCTCAATTTGTAGTTGTGCCCCTTTGTACAAGCTGACGTCATCATCCTAGGAAAATGACTTTCACTGTCTACCCTATCTAATCTAATCCTCTGATCATCTTGTATGTCTCTATCAAATCTCCTCTTAGCTGCCGCCTTTGCAATGAGAACAGACCCAAGTGTCTCAGCCTTTCCACAAAGACCTTCCCTCCAGACCAGGCAACATCTTAATAAATCTCCTCTACACCTTTTCCAATGCTTCCACATCCTTCCTGAAATATGGGGACCAGAACTGTATACAATATTCCAAGTGTGGCTGTACCAGCGTTTTGTACAGTTGCAGCATGATATTGCGGCTCCAGAACTCAATCCCTCTACGAATGAAACTTAACACATCGTATGCTGCCTTAACAGCACTATCAACCTAGGTGGCAACTTTCAAGGATCTATGTCCATGGTCTTCAAGATCCCTCTGCACATCCACACTACCAAGAATCTTTCCATTGACTCAGTACTCTGCATTCCTGTTATTCTTCCAAAGTGAATCACTTCACACTTAGCTGCATTGAGCTCCATTTGCCACCTCTCAGCCCAATTTTACAGGTTATCCGAGTCCCCCTGCAACCTGTAACATTCTTCCAAACTGTCCACTATTCCACCAATAGTGTCATTTGCAAATTAAGTAATCCATCCACCTATGCCTGCATCTAAGTCATTTATAAAAATGACAAACAACAGTGGTCCCAAAACCGATCCTTGGTGGTATACCACTAGTAACCGGACTCCAGGCTGAATATTTTCCATCAACCACCACTCACTGCCGCCTTTCCGAAAGCCAGTTTCTAATCCAAACTGCTAAATCACCCTCAATTCCATGTCTCTGCATTTTCTCCAACAGCCAATCATCCAGATGTCTTTTAAATGGTGTAATTGTACCAGCTTCCACCACTTCCTCTGGCAGCTCATTCCATGCAGGTACGACCCTCAGTGTGAAAGAGTTGTCCCTGAGGTCCCTTTTAAGTCTTTTCCCCCTCTCACCCTGAACCTATATCCTCTAGTTCTGAATTTTTTTTTAACAGAGGGCTGCAGAGGTTGGATCATTAGGTTTATTCAAGGCTGGAGTAGACAAATCAGGGTTATTGGGAAATGGTGGGAAAGGGGAGTTGACAACGATTGAATCAGCTAAGTTTTCATTGAATGAATGAGAAGGGCTTATGCCCGAAACGTCGATTCTCTTGCTCCTCGGATGTTGCCTGACCACACACTCGACTCTGATCTCCAGTATCTGCAGTTCTCGCTTTCTTCTCCTTGGATGGCAGAGTTTATCTGTAGTGGCTTCTCCTATTCCTACGTCCTGCGGTTGACAGCTCCCGTAAGCTGTGCAGAGGCGGTGTTGTGAAGCCATAGCCGTTCAGGGGTGGAAAAGAAAATTGACGTGGAAAAACCACTTTGAGAGGTAATTGCAAAAGTTGCAATTAAAGAGGACACAGACCTTAAGGGTTAACACGTCAGGATTGTCAACAGCACTTGCAGATGACAGCCCTCCCTCTTCCCTGGACTCTGTGGGAGTTGCTGCCCAGGACCTTCCCGTTTGGTCATCGGCGCTATGTCACGGAACGCAGCTCCGCACATGCGCCGGCTGCGAAGTAAAACCCCCCTGTCGAGGTCGGAGCAAAAGATGGAGGACAGAGACGCCAGTGGCGATGACTTGGGGGGGGGAAACAAGATTTAAAAAACGCAGGTAAGTCTCGGCGGCTGTGGAAGGAGATGATGGAGAGTGTGAGGAACGGGGGGAGAGTCAGGGGTTATGCCCGTTTGAATGGACCAATCCGCTGACCCGTTTCAGCCGACCTCCAGCCACGCGGAGGAAGGCCCCTTGTGCGATTGGTGGCCGCTTTTGACGGACGGCGCAGTTTGCCAACCCATACCCACGTTTGTCCCAAGGCCGTTCCCCGGAGGCGGTGGTTGGTGCGCCTGCGTAGGGAAAGGGGCGGGACCTACCCGGAAGCCAATCGGCGAGACGGAGTGGGTGGTGAAAGACAGATCCATTGACAACCAGATACTTGACGCAGGCGCAGTGAAGGTGAAGACGGTCGTTTTGCGGCAGTTCGCGCAGGCGCAGTGATGATGAACGCTGGCGGTTAGCGCAGGCGCGGATGGAGTTGGGGGGAGCGAAGGGACGATGAAGTTTTGAAGTGTCTGTGTCCGTCTTCTCTGTCTGTCTTCAGAGTGAGCAGAGAGTTTACAATTAAATGTTCTGGCCTGGAAAGGCAGTACGGTGATGGACCAGACGCAGCCGCTGTGCTGGGAGGCGGAGGAGCAGGAGGAGTCGGGAGACTGTGACCGCGAGCCCAGGGGCCGCCTCAGGGTGTTCGCAGGGAGCGAGAGACCCGAGACTGGTGAGGGGGAGGGGACACAGGCTGGGGAGTGGGAGGGGGCACAGGCTGGGGAGGGTGAGGGGGAGGGGGAGGGGGCACAGGCTGGTGAGGGGGAGGGGGCACAGGCTGGTGAGGGGGAGGGGGCACAGGCTGGGGAGGGGGCACAGGCTGGGGAGGGGGAGGGGGAGGGGGAGGGGGCACAGGCTGGGGAGGGGGAGGGGGAGGGGGCACAGGCTGGTGAGGGGGAGGGGGCACAGGCTGGGGAGGGGGAGGGGGAGGGGGCACAGGCTGGTGAGGGGGAGGGGGCACAGGCTGGTGAGGGGGAGGGGGCACAGGCTGGGGAGGGGGAGGGGGCACAGGCTGGGGAGGGGGAGGGGGCACAGGCTGGGGAGGGGGCACAGGGTGGTGAGGGGGAAGGGGAGGAGGCACAGGCTGGGGAGGGGGCACAGGCTGGGGAGGGGGAGTGGGAGGGGGCACAGGCTGGGGAGGGGGAGGGGGCACAGGCTGGGGAGGGGGCACAGGCTGGGGAGGGGGAGGGGGCACAGGCTGGGGAGGGGGCACAGGCTGGGGAGTGGGCACAGGCGGGTGAGGGGAGGGGGAGGGGGCACAGGTGGGTGAGGGGGAAGGGGCACAGGCTGGTGAGGGGAGGGGGAGGGGGCACAGGCTGGTGAGGGGAGGGGGAGGGGGAGGGGGCACAGGCGGGGGAGGGGGCACAGGCTGGGGAGGGGGAGGGGGCACAGGCTGGGGAGGGGGCACAGGGTGGTGAGGGGGAAGGGGAGGGGGCACAGGCTGGGGAAGGGGAGTGGGAGGGGGCACAGGCGGGGGAGGGGGAGGAGGCACAGGCTGGGGAGGGGGAGTGGGAGGGGGCACAGGCTGGGGAGGGGGAGTGGGAGGGGGCACAGGCTGGGCACGGGGAGGGGACACAGGCTGGGCACGGGGAGGGGACACAGGCTGGGCATGGGGAGGGGACACAGGCTGGGCATGGGGAGGGGGAGGGGACACAGGCTGGGCACGGAGAGGGGGAGGGGGCACAGGCTGGGTACAGGGAGGGGGAGTGGGAGGGGGCACAGGCTGGGCACGGGGAGGGGGCACAGGCTGGGCATGGGGAGGGGGAGGGGGCACAGGCTGGGTACAGGGAGGGGGAGTGGGAGGGGGCACAGGCTGGGCAAGGGGAGGGGAGGGGGCACAGGCTGGGCACGGGGAGGGGGAGGGGGCACAGGCTGGGCACGGGGAGGGGGAGGGGGCACAGGCTGGGCACGGGGAGGGGGAGGGGGCACAGGCTGGGTACGGGGAGGGGGAGGGGGCACAGGCTGGGTACAGGGAGGGGGAGTGGGGGGGGCACAGGCTGGGCACGGGGAGGGGGAGTGGGAGGGGGCACAGGCTGGGTACAGGGAGGGGGAGGGGACACAGGCTGGGCATGGGGAGGGGGAGGAGGCACAGGCTGGGCATGGGGAGGGGGAGGGGGCACAGGCTGGGTACAGGGAGGGGGAGTGGGAGGGGGCACAGGCTGGGCACGGGGAGGGGGAGTGGGGGAGTGCACAGGCTGGGCACGGGGAGGGGGAGGGGGAGGAGGCACAGATTGGGGAGTGGGAGGGGGCACAGGCTGGGGAGGGGGAGTGGGAGGGGGCACAGGCTGGGGAGGGGGAGTGGGAGGGGGCACAGGCTGGGGAGGGGGAGTGGGAGGGGGAGGGGGCACAGGATGGGGAGGGTCCATTGGGAGGTGAAGGACAGGGCATTGGGAGGAGAGAGACGGGGAAGTGGGAGTGCACAGATTGGGGAGTGGGGTGCACAGGGAGGGGGAGGTACAGACTGTGGATGGGGTGGGTGCACAGGATGGGGAGCAGTGGAATGCACAGTGTGAGTGAAATGGTCCACAGGCTGGTGGGGGCTGGGGAGCAAATGCACAGGCTGGGGAGAAGGCATGCAATTTGGGTGAGAGGTGCAGGCTGGATGCTTGAAACGTCAACTCTCCTGCTCCTCGGATGCTGTCTGATCCGCTGTTCTTTTCCAGCGCTAGATTTTTGATTCTGATTTTCAGCATCTGCAGTCCTCGCGTTTTCCTGGAGAGGGAGGGAATGTAGCCTAGAGTGTGAAGGGTGGGATTGTGGGGGTAGGACAGTGTATTCTGGAGTGGAAGGGGTGCAGTCTGCCTGGGAGCTTATTCACTCATGCCAAAGCACCAATACTGGAATATCTACACTGGAAATCTGGAATTGTAGCCTGCATGCCATTTCTTTCCTCCCCCACCTTAGTTACCTGTCTCCCAATGCGTGATTTTAATAATTTAAAATGCACCAGCTGCTGAGGTGGGATTTGAGCCCATACCCCAAGAGCATTATCTTGACGTTTACAGCATAAAATGAGGCTATTCAGCACATTGTGTCCATGCTTGTCAACAAAGGTTTGATTATGTTAGAATGCTTGGCCCATATTATAACATGCTGGTTTGGTCACAACTGGAATATTATCTCTTTACCACTGCACTGATCCTCCTTGGTGCCATAGTTCATTAGTTTTCTCATGTGTATTGATGCAGATCTGACTTGCCACCATCTCAATTGATTTCACCGCTGTTGCTAAATTATCTCACACTTCATCCTGGATAAGCAGCGGCAGCATGGTGGCCGAGTGCCTCACAGTGCCAGGGCCATGGATTTGATTCTAGCCTTATCGACTATCTGTGTGGAGTTTGCGCATTCTCCCTGTGTCTGCATGGGTTTCCTTGGGTGCTCCGGTTTCCTCCCACAATCCAAAGATGTGCAGGTTAGATTGATTGGCTGTGGGGAATTGTCCATTGTGTCCAGCGATTTGCAGGCCAGATGGATTAGCCATCTGAAATGTGGCGTTACACGGATAGAGCTGGGGGTGGGTCTGGGTAGGATGCTCTTCAGAGGGTCGATGTGCACTCAGTGGGCTGAGTGGCCTGCTTCCATACTCTAGGGATTCTGTGATTACTTCCAAAGAGGTATTGGCAAGATTAAAGCCATTGTTTTGAGCTTCCACTCCATATGCCCATTTCCTAGCTGCTGACTCCATACCTCTCCATGGCAACCATCTAATTAAGCCAATCTGTTTACAGTCATTGTGTCACATTTGACCCCAAGATGAGCTTCTGACTTTATTCACTGTCTGCCTATTTCCATCTGTGTATCTGGAACGAAGAACCAGGCTGGTGGTGACCATGTAAGCCCTGTTGGTTGCTTTGGCAATCTACTTGGTTGACTACTGCACTTTAGGGAAAATAATTTACCATTCTTAAGTGGTAAGGCCTAAGTTTGACTCCAGACCCTCAGCAGCATGTTTGATTCTTAACTACCCTGTGAAAAAGCCAAGCAAGCCCATCAGTTCTCGGACAAATGGGGTTGCCAAAAAATGCTGGCCTTGTCACTAGTAATTTGCCTACCTTGGCTTGTGTCTCAGCTTCTGTACTGCTGACCTCCCCATTTACACCATTGTTATCTCTAGACTCAAATAGCTTAATGCATCCAAAATCCTGCTGCCCGTGTCTCACTTTGCAGCAAGGCACTACGCTCACTGACATACCTCGCCTTTTCCTAACACACTAATTGGTTTCAACCCACACCCCCAATACACATGCAGTCTTCTGATTTTGGTCCCTTGTACATTCTGAATTACCATTGCTCCACCTCTTGGGGCAAGAATTCAGTTGCTGGCCCCAAGTTCTGGGTTGGGTTTTCTGTTCTTAAATGCAGTGTTGTACATTGTTTTATAATGTTGTGGGTATCATGCGGATATTTTAAAATAAAACAAAGAACTGCAGATACTTGAAATCTGAAATGAGACTAGTGGGTTAGAACACTAACCTGGAAATGTAGACTGTTCTTCTCCCTCCAGATCCTGCCAGTCCTGCTGAGTTTCTCCAACGGTTTCTGTTTTTGTTCCTGGATATTTTGTTACTTTAATGGCACTATATAAATAGTTGTGCATTAGGACAGAATGTGAGTATTGCTGTGAAGGGAAGATCCTGTTCTCACCCTCTGAACAGAATTCAGAAAAACCAAATCTCAGTTTAGACAGAATATGAAGAGGGTGATGATTGGATGGCAAGTGGACTCTCTTTGATAGTGCATTCTCCATGGTAGGATATCTAAGTAACAGTTTAGTGCCGATCTTTTCTTTAAATTTAAACAAGGAAAGTCAAATTTGATTGTTCAAGGCATTGCTGTGGGGATTGTACCTGAGAATGGCAGTTCCCTAAGCTTTTGTTGAAAAAGGCACCATGCCTGTACTTAGTCTCCTTGTTTGTAAAGGACAAAGCTGTGTCTGAATATGTGTAACTCCCAACTTGTGTAAATGAATCATGTTGCAGGCCTGACTCTCCAATCTTAAAATGTTTTTTTGTGTACAGTAGTTCTTAGTATATGCAGCATCAGTTATTGCTAGCTTTGAGACTTGGTATTCATGCAATTTTGTCCTGATGATTCCAAGAGGAAGGAGCTTGAACTGCACATGTCTTCAACAATGGTAATGAGTTTTTGAAATCAAAACAAAAAAAAATTCAAAACACTTAGCAGGTCTGACAGCATCTATGGAGACAGAATTGGAGTTGACTATTTTAATGTCTTGTTTGAGAAACAGCTTCTGCTTTAGTGTGGAACTTGCTTACCCTAGCATTGGGTTGCTTAGGTCTCTGAAGTGAAATCTTTAACCCCAGCACTTTGGATTTTAGACATGTTTCCCCCTTCCTGTACCAAAGTGGGTAACGGTCATGACAACTTGAGCATCCCATTTAAGCCCTTAAACACATTGCATTGCATTTTTTGGGACTCAGTAAAGACAGAAACTCCTCGTGACACCAGATTGAGCTGGAGATGGGTTGGAAACCATAAAGCATTTCAACAGGGAATGATCTACGAATAAATACAAGTGAGAGGGTGAAAAAATTATTTTGTTTATGGGGCACTGAAATTGTCACCAAAGAGGGAATGCCTAACAACATTAATGTCGTGCTAGCTGAAGTGGTGTTTATCACTGGGCAAGTAGTATCCTTTGAACAATTGACTTGTTTGAAATTCAGGTTTCAAGTGACTGTGAAGCTATTTCTTATCCTTTTTAGTTGGGATTTGGCTTTCATCTCTGTCATACACCAAAATGGGGAAAACTGGTTAGAGTTTGTACCTCCCATTCCTATTCACTGATTGTCGATGAAAGGTTTGGATATGGTTGGAGAACATGGCCATGATCCACAAAATCCATGCCAACATTTTTAAACTTTTGTTTAGGAGTGTGGAGGCATCTTTACAAAGAAAGAGAGCATCTTTCATGACCTCACAACGTTACAAAACATTTTACAACCAATCAAGTATTTTGAAGCACAGTAACCTGTGTAATTTGCAAATTCCAGACAAGATCCCACTTAAGCGTTAAGTTGAGTTTTGTACCTATCTAAGGAAACAGATGGGGTCTGGGCAATGCACTGTCTCTGTGTGTTGGGCTGTATTTTGTGCTGAAGTTTCTGGTTTGATCGTATGGTGCTGAATAAGAATCCTACCCATTGAACCATAACATTTGCTGTGTATGGGACTAACTGGAAGGCTGCTGTTATTTGTGGAACCATGGGCAGTGAAATAAAAAGGGCTCTGGGACGGTGTTGGCTCATTTTTGCAGATTGTAAATTTTAAACAAACATGTTTCAGTTTGTTTCTGTGCCCATTGCAGGTTTTCTGTTGTACCAAGGTGAAAACATTATCGGTAGACACGAGAGCTGTCACGTCCACATCCCCATCTCGTCTGTGTCCAAAAGGCACGCGGTGATTGAGATTGATGGCGACTCCCACCTGATTTATGACTGCAACAGCCTGAACAAGACCCGGCGCAAGAACGTTGTCCTCAAGCCTGACATCCGCTACGCCATCAATGACGGCGACCTCTTCCTTTTTGCTGATGTTGCCTGCCAGTACGTGCTGCTATCACCATCAGCAACACCGGCTGGAAACTCTGGTTCTGAAACTGACTCGGAGTCCCTGTTTCCCCACGCAAAGCCAGGCTCGGGGGACCAGCAGCTGGATGACAATGATGCAGCCGGTGACTATTTGGAATCGGCAGATGATTCACTTGTGCTCTCACCCACCCAACCCTACCACACCAAATCGGTGGTGATTTCCCTTCGGTCTGATACCTACGTGAAGGAGTCTGAGGATGATGACACACCATGGAAGTGCAGTGGTAAGCAAATGTGGCCATCCACTCTTTGTTTACTACATTCCCTTTGTGACATATTTACAACAACTTTATTATTTACTTGTGCACTTTTTCCTCATCTGACAGCACTTATTTTTAATCCATTTCTTAAAGATTATCGTGGACTACTTTTTTTGCTTTTCTCACGGTAAAGAAAGGCAGACTGCATTTACATCATGCCTTTCACTGCCTAGGGACTCCAAGGAAAAGAGTTTTCCTTAAACAGAAAGGTGCCGGTGCTAAAGTGTAGGAAACGTGACCATTAATTTCATGCATGACATAAACGACCAAATAAACACTGTTCATTGTATCCATGGCTGACCTTCTGGCTGAACTGTACTTTCTCACCCTGTTCCAACATCTCTCAATTCCCTGAGAGATCAAGCATCCACCTACTCCGGCCTTGAATCCACTCCCTGAAGCAGCATTCACAACTCAAAGTTGAATGGACCGAGCTTTGATTGGCAGGGGAACTGACAGGATTTTTTGTAATGGTCTCATGAAGTCTGTGTAGAGAGTTCCAAAGATTCACAACTTTGATGGAAATATTTCTCCCAGCACCTGAGTCCAGGATGCCTGACCCTTCTCTTGAGCCGCTGACCTCGAGTACTAAACTCTTCAGCTGAGAGAAATGGTTGCTTCGAATCCCTTCAAATTCTTGTGTGCTCCTCTTGTGTTCACCCTTCATTTCTCTAAATTCCAGGTAGTACAGGACTGATTTACCCAGCCACTTGCCTGTGGGCGGCATGGTGGCTCAGTGGTTAGCACAGCTGCCTCACAATGCCAGGGACCCAAGTTTGATTCCCTCCTCAGGTAGAAGACTGTGTGGCGTTTGCACATTCTCCCCATGTCTGCCTGGATTTTATCTGGATGCTCCAGTTTTTCTCTGCAATCCAAAGATGTGCAGATCAGGTGGATTGACCACGCTAAGTTACTCATAGTGCCCATGGATGTATAGGTTATGTGGATTAGCCATGAGTAATGCAGGGTTACAGAGATTGGATAGGGGGCTGTGTCTGGGTGGGATACTGTCCAGATGGTTACCTGTGGACTCAATGGACAGATTGGCCTATGTCCGCACTGTAGGGATTCTACGATTCTGTGCTGGCTGTTTTTCGACATGATCTGTATCTGAATGTCAGAGAGCCACAGCATCTCATCAGGAGTGGCTCAGTGAGTAGAACTCTCTCTCTTGCCTCTGAGCCAGAAGATGGTGCAGCAAATTCCCACTCCTTTAATTTGTGTACACTCCAGGCTGCTACGTCTAGTGCAGTCCTAAGGGAGCACTGCATGTTTGAAAGTGCCACCTGTCATGCCTACAGCTGAGGTGGCATCAGTCCATGAGTAGATTTCAGAGATCCCTCTGCAACTTCTTATTTTAAAAGAAAAGGTAGCTCTCTGCTTTGTCCTGGCCCATCTTTATCCCTTGTTCAACATTGCTTAGAAACAGGTAGTTTGGTTCATTGAGAAAGTGAGGACTGCAGATGCTGGAGATCAGAGCTGAAAATGTGTTGCTGGAAAAGCGCAGCAGGTCAGGCAGCATCCAAGGAACAGGAGAATCGATGTTTCGGGCATAAGCCTGAAGAAGGGCTTATGCCCAAAACGTCAATTCTCCTGTTCCTTGGATGCTGCCTGACCTGCTGCGCTTTTCCAGCAACACATTTTCAGTTTGGTTCATTGCTCATAATATGCTTACTTGTCTTTTTTAGTAAGTACCGTGAGGGACCTCTTCTTTAGTTTTCTATTTCTTGAATGCAATCAGGAAAGCAAGTGTAGACATTAGGGAGAGATGATGATGTTACTGGACTAGTAATCAGAGGTCCAGGCTGGTGCTTGGGGCATATGGATTTGAGTCCCATCACAGCAGATGGTGAACTCTGCATTCATTTCATAAAGTCTGGAATTAAATCTGCCTAATGACCATGAAAACACATCTGGTTACCTCAAATCTTTTAGGCAAAGAAATCTGCCATCCTTACCTCCGTCAACTTGTATGTGACTTCGGACCCATAACAGAGCAGTTGACTCTTTTGTTACCCTCTGAAAAAGCCCGGGAAGCCACATAAAGGGCAAACAGGGTTGGGTAACAAATGATAGTCTTGCTAACATCACAACATCATGTGAACTAATAAAGGAATGCAAAACCTTTACTGCCCCAAGGACCATGAAACTTTGGCCCTTGGGTAGTTATGATGAGACGTGATAATGAGAGGCTGTCTTATGTTTGTATTTCCAGCACCATTCACTGCCCGAGATGGCCAGCATCCGAGTGCCATGGCACGTCAAACTCCATCAGTGCATGTTGTTCCCGAGAGGTATGATTCCTAAATCTGAGTCTTCCGTGTGGAAGTGGGGTGGGAATTGAAATGAGGACCCTTGGAGGGGGAGGCATTTAGTGATGTATTGAATAAATTGAGACAGAAGGACCTGTATTTGTATAGTGCCTTCATGACCCAAGTCATCCCAAACTATTTTATAGTCTCACTGCTGTATTGTAGGTAGCCAGTCTGCTGTCAGTGAGCTTCCTCAGATAGCAGTGGGAGAAATGACCAGAGAACTTTGTAACGATTAAGAGAGAATATTTGACCAGGGTACAGGGAGAGCTCCCCATGTTCTTTGAACCGAACAATGGGATCACTTGCTGGGGAAGATCAATTTACCTGAAAGACAGACAAGAGAAAGGCAGAGAAGGATGTCTTGGTATGGAGGGAGTGAGCCACAGCTAGTGCAGAGTGTATACACCTGAAAGGCCTGCTTTTCTGCTGTAAATTTTATATAATTATATGTAATTATTCTCTAGCCTGGTCCATTGTTTTGAGTGGAAGTGTGCTACAAGGCTCTTAACCATGGGGTTATGCATTAGATGTATCTTGAATGTGATCTTAACCGTGGGCTTTTGTTAATAATGTTTGGAATGAGTGTGATTTCTTAAAAAGTAAAAAAAAATTGTTATTTTTGTACCTTTAGTCATTATGTTGTTAGTGTAGTGGAAATGATGCAATATAACAGATCAATCGTGATGGAAATGATCCCCCTGATGTTTCTGACTGCAGTACTAGGGAGGGGTGGGGAGGGTGTTCCCAAAGTTTTGAAATGAAATATTATGGGCAGTGAGAGATGGACAGCGGACTGGAAAAAACATCTAAAACCTGAAGGAGGAATTCAAATATTGGTGTAATTCTGAAGAATCAAATAGCATACTCTGGTTGAATAATTGAGATGTTGCAATTGGTGGATTTTTAACCGAGGAAAGTACTAAATAAATGTTTGGACTTTTGACAGAGTAAGACCTTAAGACGCAGGAGCAAAATTAGCCCACTTGGCCCATCAAATCTGTTCCACCATTCGATCATGGCTGAAATGTTTTTCAGTTGCATTCTCCTGCTGCCTTCTATATCCTTTGATCTCCTTACTAATCAAGAACCTTTCTAACTCTGTCTCAGAGACACTCAATGACTTGGCCTCTAGCGTTCTGCGGCAATGCCACAGGTTCACTACCCTGTGACTGAAGACATTCCTGCTCATCCAGACTAACTCGAACACTTACTACTCCCTACTTGCCTCCACCCCACCCACAAAATCACAAGCTTCTGGCTTATCCTGCCCCATCCAAAAAAATACTATCACTTACTGTTTCCTCCCCGTCACTCAACTCGAAACCACTCCTGCAACCAGATGGACACTGGAGTCGTAAGAACAGGGCTGAACTGTGCCAATAACTCCACCTTACACCGTGCAACAGCCTTTAACTGTTTCCTTTAGCTGCTGTGCTTGTGCTAGTTGGAATTATGTTTTAGGGGGAGCCAAGTTTCACTGTGAAAATTCTGTACCACGCTTAGAGAGGATGCTAAGGCCTTGAAGTTGTTGAGATTTACTAGACATGAAGGTTTCTTAAGATGTTGAGGGAGAGGACAGATTTGTTTATTTCTCCCACCTGTAGAACACATTAATAACAATATTCAAATTCAGAACTGTAATACGTTAAATTTGGTGTAAAGCTTTCCAATGGTAAGAGAGCCAGTAACCAGAAAGCATCGATTTGAGAAGAAACAGGGCGAGGGATGAGGCGAGTTTTTTTTATTTTTGTACAGCACAATGTCCTGCTCTGGATGTCCTGCCTGAAAGGGTCTATCACTTTCAAAAGATGTTTGATATCTCTGAAAGGAGGAAAGATGGCAAGGTTGTAGGGAACGATCAATAGAGTAGTGCAGTCGGATAGAGGCTTGTTTAAAGAGTCAGCACAAATTGTTAGGGGTCAATTGTATCCTGTGTCGGAAGATTCTATGATCTCGGGAGGTTAACAATATTTTTAATCGGTCTCGTTCTCCAGCGATGAAGAAGAGGGTGAGTCGTCTCATTCCAATCTTCAGTCAAAGCAGCTGCATTACGACAGTGAGACTGATCTGGAGGAAGATCAGGAACCTGGTGAAAAATGGACAGAACATTGCACTGAGCGCCTAGTCAACAGTAGCCATGTGAATTCTGAAATGGCAGGCATAGAAGAGCAGCAAGCTGATGACACGCCTCCACTGACTAACATTGCTGTCTCCGACTGTTTGAAGACTGTCCAAGAAATGGACGTTCTGGAGGACGCACTTGACCGTGATGCAGGAAGGACGTCCACCTGGGAGTCCGGTGCCCCACCAGCTGCTAATCATCTGCCCCATTTCAGCCGGGACAGTGATGATGAAGAGGAGGACTCACTATTAACCAGCAATGCCTTGCCACCGGACACCAAAACAGATTCCAATCTCACCGAAGGTGTTGGCCTTCAAGTGGCAGAGGCTTCTACCTGTGACAGGGGCTTGATCCATCCAGGTACTAGGGAAGAAAGCAGTCACGTGGACCTCTCTGCAGACCACGACACAAACTCAACAGGGGATGCTAAAGAAACAGCAAGTGATGTTAATGAGAGGAAGCCACTGGAGGAGAACAGTGACACTGACATTGATGATGGTAAGTTTATTAAAGTTTCTAGTCATATCTGTGGGTTTTTAAAAACAAATCTTCAAATCAAGCCCTTAGCCAGGTGAGTTGCAAAAGTCTCGGGTATGAATTGTTTGGTCTAGATTGACACTAGTTCTTTTCCGAAATTGGCCACTATCTTAGCCCCAAAGTACAATCCAATCAATCCAGCAAGTTGGAGGGTCAGCTGGTAATTGAAATGAGAAGCAGGAAATTTAATTCAAGACTGACCAGTGGCAGCAGATGCCAAACTGGCATCAGTCTTTTGTTATTAACTGCCTGTGGTGTGTCCTGAAAGATGCACGTAACTTTGCGGATGGGAGGAAGGCACAAACTGAAACAATCCTATTGGTTCCATGTGAGGGGAGGAGAGAGATATTTGCTAACCTGAATAGTGACTCGTGCTTGTGATCCTCCTGTAACTGGCTGTAGAGAGAGATGACCATCGGAAACTCATATTTCATTTCCTTTCTCAAATGTGCCATGCCCTTATAACCAAGTGTCTTGCTATTCCGAACTGTCGAGTTAACGAATCATGTCCAAGCCATTTTAATCAGGTGTGTGTCATGAAGCGTATCATGAATAAATTCAATAAGGAGTTCAGGAGAAACCTTGTTAGCAAAGAAAATGAGAACGTGGAAATTGGAATCTTTGAAGCAGATCAGATTGATGTATCTGAGGCAAAGCCAACACAAAGGAGGAAGGAATCGAGTTTATGCTGATGGGGTGAGATGGTAATGTGGGAGGAGGCTTGGGTGGACTCTGAACAGTCTGATTATATTTGTAAGTTCTTTGTGAGTCATTCATCTGCCAGTGGCAGATCTTTGTGATTGACTTAATGAGAGAGACGCTTCTATTTGAACACAGATATTGAGTCATACGCTCTGGAAGCAACTCAGTGCTTCACGCTGAATGTTTCGGACACCCAGGATGAGGCAGCAAGGGAAAACAATCACACGCCAGATGGTGAGTGCTTTTCTCAAGTTTTTTTATTATTTTCAGTAGTGTATTCCTTGTCCCTGGAGCTGAGAATTCAAGATTGTACAGATGAAGTCATTCATTCATTCATTGTCAGTCCTTCTCATCCACTGTCAGGGCGAGTTTGTAGGTGGCTGTACAGAACGATATGGCTTCTGCTGGCTCTGTTGCACTTGGGGTAGGAAATGGTCACGGGAAGAGGTGGTGTGGTGGCAGCGTGCTCTTTTCGCTGCTTTTGTTGGCTTCTACTTTCTCCTGATGGCTAGTCTTGAGGGACTCCACACCTTCCTGGATGCTGCTCCTCTACTTAGGATGGCCTTGGGCCAGTGATTATAGATAGTATGGTGCTGGAAAAAGCAAGTCAGGCACCATCTGAGGAGCAGGAGATTCAATGTTTCGCAGGACCCTGATGATTCCTCCTTGGGCCAGGTGACTGTGGGAATGCTGCACTTTGTCAGTGAGGCCTTGACAGTATCACTGAAGCGCATACTGTGTCCAGCTGGGGCTCGCCTGCAGTTGTGGAGCTGGGAGTAGAGCACCTGTTTGGGTCATAGTGGGGGGTGGGGGTGGCAGCGTTGTTAGGACTGCTCCAAGGTGTCTGCTGTAGGCAGTCCGTGTCTCAGAGCCTTACAGGAGGGCAGGCACCTCCACAGCTCTGTAAACCATGACCAGACGGAGTACTGCCTTGTTGGAGAAAGAATACTCAAGCGTGCTGCACCTTTTTGACTGAGTTGGTAAACCTTTGCCTCTGTAGATAGTGATAATAGATTTCATGAGGATGATCAGCGCTGTGCTCACTGTGTCCTGGCTAATATTTATCCCTCAAACAATATCATTTAAATGAGTACAGTAGTCACATTTTTAAAATTAGTAATAGTGTGAAGTAACTCAAGATACTGCAGATGCTGGAAATTGATAGAAAATATCACTGAGAAGAGAGACAGGTGCTGAATCTAGTCGAATATTGGGGGAATGCCAAATTTCAAATGATATTTGCTACAAGAGAATAGTTCTGATTGGTTGACTAGTTAGTTCTGTGTGAATTCTTGCCATGGGAATGGAAATAAAACTGAAAATACTGGAAGTACTCAGCAGGTCAAGCAGCATTTGGGGAAAGAGGCTGTGACCTTTTTCAGAATTGGCAGAAGTGTGCTACATTGAGGTAGAATGGAGGGGTCTTGGGGAAAACAGAAAGAATTTGTATTTTCGAGCATCTCATCACAACTGCTGGACATTCCCAAGCACTTCACAGCCAATGAGCTATTTTGTTGTATAATAACTTGTTTTGTGAGCGGACACAGCAACTAAAGTTTGCATGCAGTTTAGGTTTCACAAAGACCAAACAGTTTTCCTTTCAATTGCTCTTTACTGATGGTTATAAATTAGGCAGGACACGGAGAGAGTTTCCTGCTCCTCTTCAGATACTTCCAAAGGCTCTTATATTAACAGAGTAGAAAAATAATCACTCTTTCATGTAGCCGGTTTTTATTGGGCAGTGATATTTGAGGAGAAAGTGAGGACTGCAGATGCTGGAGATCAGAGCTGAAAATGTGTTGCTGGAAAAGCGCAGCAGGTCAGGCAGCATCCGAGGAGCAGGAGAATCGACGTTTCCAGCATGAGCCCTTCTTCCTGAAGAAGGGCCCATGCCCAAAACATCGATTCTCCTGCTCCTTGGATGCTGCCTGACCTGCTGTGCTTCTCTAGCAACACATTTTCAGCGCTGTGATATTTGAGTAAGCTACCAACCATGCGATTTTGCTCTTGCTCCCAGTTGTCTGTCCTTTTACGTAATGCATTTTATCCTTTCGCAGGTTTTGGACGATACTGGCTAGGCCAGCATTTATTGCTCATTCTTTGTGGTCCTGGAGAAGGTTCAGATGTGCTGCAGTCCTTGTGGCAGGGGGACACCCACAGTTCAGTCAGGGAGGGAGTTTTAAGAGTTTAACTCAGTGACATTGAAGGAACAGTGATACATTTCCAAGTCATTTCAAGTGTGGAAATGACAGTTGAGTGGTAATATCACTAGATGATAATTTAGAAGTCCACATTAATATTCTGAGGACATGAGCTTGAATCCCTCCATGAAAAATGAAGTATGAATTCAGTAAGAAAAAATCCGGAATAAAATGATGTTAATAATGACCATGTAACCACAGTCAATTGTGGTAAAAATCCATTTGTTCATTAATGTCCTGAAAGGGAAGCAATCTGCCGTCCTTACCTAGTCTAGTCTACATGTGACTCCAGAGCTACAGCAATGTGGTTGACTCCTAACTGCCCTCTGGACAATTGGGGATTGGCAATAGCCAATGATTGCCACGTCCCATCTCTGGAATGTTTTCAAAGTCACTATTCATGTTGGTGGTGGAGGGAATGGATCTTTAAGGTGGTGAATGTGATACCAATCAAACGGGCAACTTTGTACTAGATTATGTCAGGCTTCTTGGGTGTTGTTGGAACTGCACCCAGTCGGTGAACTGAGGAGAGACACCTGACTTGTGTCTTGTAGATGGTGGATAGGCTTTGGGGAGACAGTAGATGAGTTAGTTTGCCACAGAGCTCCCAATCTCTCACCTGCTGTTGTAGATGCTGCAAGTTTACAGCTGATCTGATTCAGTTTCTGCTCAATGGTAATCCCCAGGGGATTGATAGTGGGCTATTTACACTGATAATGCCTTTGAATGTCGATGCACGCCATCAAGGGATCTTTGTTGTTGTTACCACTCCTCCTTCCAAGGTTCTGTTGGTAGAACCAGTGTTTAAATTGCCATTTAAATCAAGAAAGCTCTGGCTTCAATCCCCTAACTATGCCAAATGAATGCTTTCTCCTGGGTGTCAGTTGAGGTTGCTAACCTGTGTCCTGTAATCTAATATCCTGTTCACAGTTCCCACTGGAAGGAATAATAATTTAAAAATCACAATCAATATGGCATCCTAATTAGCATCTAACCCGCTCCTCTGAGGTCCATCTGAATTTCTTTCTGATCCTGACTGTGAGATGCTACACTATAAGAGTGAGATTGATGTTGGATGAATTTGGCCATGATACCTTCTCTGAGAAGCCACCTCTTGTCATCGGGCTGATGCTCATTTCATTCTGTCTCCTTTCTACCACAGCTGGCATTACAGCAGGTGCTAACACTGAGGAGAAACCCACACAGTTGCTCACCTGTCAATCTCCCACCTTCAACAAAGAGCCTTTCAAGGGTAAGCAAGGTTTAACCGCATTTACTCTGTTCACAAGTACTCAACAGGTTTTGTCAGAGAAAATTAGTCTTCGCTGCACTTTGTTCATTTCATTACTTAAGGTTTCAGAAAGGAATATCACGGATTTCAGAGTCTGAGGGCACAGTGTGAGACTTCCTTTTCAAAGGAAGCTCTGTATCATTAATAACAGGAAGGTTGGCAGTATTTGTGAAGAGGGAAACATAGTTAATGTTTCAAGGTCAATATAAGTGTTTCTGAGAACTGACAGAGACTGTAAAATGGTGTTCTTTATGCTGTTGACAGAAAGGAAATTGAATTGAATTAGCTTTATTGTCACATGCTCGCATGAATACAGTGAAAAGTTTCCAAGTTACAACGCCATCTTAAGTACAAAGGTAGTTAGATACAGACTCTTAGGTACAATGCAAAATAATTATGGAAAAAAAAGTGTAATAAGTTAAACAGTACAGTCCTCACAAAAAAAAGTGGGAAAACAAACAACGCCACATTCTCTAAATGCCTGGCCATGCTGGACGTACGCTCCTCACGAGAGTTCGATCTCCCCCACCCCCGCTTTGGGCTAGACCAAGTTCCCTCTGGGCTGCCTGCTCCTGCACCCCCAGCTAGAGTCCCGCTCAGGTACAGCTCCAGGGCCCCAGCCATTTCTGGATCTCCGAGAAGCTGCAATGCTACTGATTTGAGTTCTGCCTGGGCACACCAGCTGCCTTGTGGCCAACCGTGAAGGACCCCTGCTGCTGCTGTTGCCATTGCTGCCTCCATAAGTTAACAGAGAAAAGAGGAACTTAAATCAAAATGAAAAATGGTGAGAAAAGGAGTGGGCGATCTCCATCTCAGGAGCCCTCCTCCATCACCATCTTGGTCTTGAAGAGGCTTAGGGGATGTTGATGTAAGAAAAATGGAGGATAGAGGTCATTCTCTGAAGCTGTGGCACTCAATGTGGAGTTGTCCATTACACCCAAAATGTTACAGCGCAGTACAGGCCCTTCGGCCTTCTATGTTGCGTCGACCTGTGAAAATAATCTGATGCATGTGCAACCTACACCATTCCATTATTATATATATGTATTTCCAATACCCATTTAAATGCCCTTAACGTCAGCTCTGCATCTTATCTATATCTCTCTGTAATCCGCAACAACCTTCGGCACTATCCACAACTTTGCCTATCTTAGTGTCATCTGCAAATTTACTTACCAATTCTGCTGTCTACAGCAGGGTACCACCAAACACACCTTCCTCTCCCCTACGCTGTCAGTGTTCTGCAAGTGCCATTTGCTCACAACATTCAGGTCTGCTCCTCCGTCACTCCTAACACTTTTTTTACACTCCCATGTCACCTTCCTGTGCAATCACAGAAGATGTGGCATTTGCTTATTCAGCTTCTCTGTGTCGAAGGCTCCAAGTTCACCTTCCAGGTGAGGTAGCGTTTCATGAACTACTTTCAATCTAATCAACAATTGGTGGCTCATAATTTTGTCATCTTTACATTAGCGAGAGCCAAACACAGACAGGCTGACTGCTTTGTGTAACACTTCTGCTGTGACAGTGATGGGATGAAATGGGCAAAATCTAGTTTTCTGCTGTGTGCCACCTTTACTCTGTAGATTCAGAATTTCCACACCAGATAGGCATTCCTCTGTCTTTGACAGCTGAGTGCAGTGTAAATAGAGAGAACCATGCAATACCACAGGTGCTCAAGAGTGTTTATCTTCTTGTGAGCTGTCTGCAGAGAGTTTTGTTCGGTATCTAACCCAGAGAGTGCACTGCTTTCATCAACTGTGTCAGCATCCTTTGCCCTGTTCAAGCTGAACATCCTGTATGTTATCATAGACCCTTACTTCTAGCCCCGGTGTTTTTCTATTTCTGTTACCTTGCCTTATTACAGAAAGGGCAATGAATTCACATTTATGCAGCAACCTCGATCTCTGAACATCTCAACATTTTTTAATAGCCCATCAACAACATCTGAAGTACAGTAATTATTGAAACCTAAAAAGCTAGGCCGTCAATCTGTTCACTGCCAAGTTCTTACTTGCAACCTTTAGTGGTAATGACTATTCCATCTATTTTAATAAGATTAAATGAGGGCTAAATATTAACCAGGATTCCCAGGAGAACACTGAATCTGTGTCAAAACAGGTTTTTTACTTGTTTCTGGAGACAGACGTGTCAGACCAGATGGTGCTCTCAAGCTCCCAGTTAGGACCCAAACTTATTGCTATCTGGTTCACAGGCATGGGTGGAACCTACCATGTGCTGTCTTTTTGATGTAACTGCTGGGGATATTCAATCAACTTAGTATTGTCGGAATGTGAGACCGATATGTTGTTGGAATGGAACACGCTAACTCTGGTCTTTCACAGCTAAGGCAGACCGAGGTCAATTTTACATCTGTTCTCTTTTTCCCTACAGATAACACTGCAGCAACAAGCAACACCGAGGAAGATCTCACGCAGCCATTCACCTTTCGGTCTCCGACATTCGGTAGAGACGCATGCAAAAGTAAGGCTCACCCATGGAGTTTAAGACTTAGAGCTGAAAGATGCTTTAAATGTCAGACCTGATATGAATAGAAGTCTTTCTCAGTGCTCCTGGAGAGACCACGGACTGTTTCTGTAGAATGTGAAGACTGCAGTGAAGCAATAAAATTATTATGGTGCAAAATTGTAGTGCCTCCCTGAGCACGGCCTGCAGAACATGAAGTTTGCCACTGAATGCCAGACTGGCAGTCTTCAGCAAATGATGGGACCAGTGCAGTGTAAATGAAAGTAGATTTACAGCACAGAAACTGGTTTTACTCAGTATGCTTTACTTAACTTGCAGCACACATGGGTTTCATCAACTGTAATGGTTTCATGCCTGAAATCAATCTGTTACCCTGATTCTCTCCGCAGTGTTTTCCACCTCGGCTGTTTGTAGATTTCCATTGCGAAGGGAAAATGAACTTTGTTTAGACGCCATCTTTCAGGGCATGTCAAAATACTTCAGCTCTCGATAAAGTACTTGTCATATGAGCCACATCTGATCGTGCACTCTTCCTGTTTTTCCACAGATAGCAGCGTGACAGTGGGTAATACAGAGGAAGAGGCCACTCAGCCATTCACCTTTCAGTCTCCGACGTTCAGTAAAGACATTTCAAAAGGTGAGATCCCAATGCATGCAGTCAGGGTGAAGTATGTTACAATGGGCTCCAATCATTTTTGTGTCAGACCTGTGGCTGGCTTGAAGTCCTACACAATACTCATGGAAGACACTGTGGGATTTTACTCTGGGCTCTGATGTGTGCAGGGCTGAGATTAAATGACTGGCTGGAATCTAGTTTCTACTGGGTTGTGTAGAATCTGTCATTCAAAACCAAGCAGAGAAGGTGTTAGTGCCAAGGGCAGTGTTAATGGATGAAGCCTTCCAGTAGGTCATTTGGCCCCTCCAGACTGTTCTGCCTTTCAATATGATCATGGCTGAGCTGTGCCTCAATGTCTTTTTCCCACACTGTCTCTGAACGCCTTGATGCCTTTAATACCTCAAAGTCTCTTGTGAACATGGTCAATGACTAAATCTCCACCGATATTCCTGTTGTATAGAATCTTGAAGGAATTAAGTTAGTCAGTTCAGTTTGGGGTATTTAAGGAAAGTGGTAGGTTGACCATTATTTCAAGAGGATTTGACTAAAGGAGCATCAAAGTCATGCTCCAATCGTGTAGAGCTTTGGTGAAACTGCAGCTAGAGGATGGATTTGATCTCCTTACGCAATGATGTCATGGAGATTGTGCAACAAATCCTAATCAGATCTGATCCCTGCTCTGGAATTTGTTTGAACAGTTGGGTTTCTTGCTTTCAGCTTTGAGCTACAAGTGTCTGAGTAAATAAAGTCCACCTCATCTCATCCTAAGACTGTGATTTTTTTTTTTTCTCTCAATTCTCCCCCACCCACCACCTGAACCACAGCCAGGGAATCGCTTTTTCTGCATATACATTATTGAGGTCAGTAAGAAATATGAATGCTTCAACAAGACCATCTCTCAATCTTCTAAACTCTAGAGAATACAGACCCGGTCTCCTCAATTTGTCATCCGTCTGCAGTCCTACCAGAGCAGGGATCAGTCTGATTAGGATTTGTTGCACAATCTCCATGACGTCATTGCGTAAGGAGACCAAAACCATTCCTCTAGCTGCAGTCTCACCAAAGCTCTACACTGCAGATTTGGTGTCCTTATCTGAGGAAGGATGTCCTGACTATGGAGAGAGTGCTGTTAAGATTTCCCAGATTGATTCCTGGGATGGCAGGACTGACCTATGAGGAAAGACTGGATTGGTTGTATGTTCACTGGACTTAGAATGAGGGTTGATCTTGTAGACATGTATAAAATTCTAACAGGACTAGACAAGGCAAATGCAGGAAGGATGTTTCTGATGAGTGGGGAGTATACAACTGGGCAGTCACAGTCTAAGGATATGGGATAGGCCATTTAGGGTCGAGATGAAGATAAATTTCTTCACCCAGAGAGTGGAGAGCCTGTGGAATTCGCTGCCACACTAAGTGGTTGAGGCCAAAACATTGAATGTTTCCAAGAATTAGTTAGATATAGTTCTAAAGAGATTTTGGGTTTGGGTGAGTAATGGGAACAGGGTTCTGAATTGGGTAATGAGCTGTGATCATATTGATACCCATTTCCTGTTCCTATTTTCTGTGTTTGTATATTTTCGGCACAGTTTGCTGCCAGTAAATTGAGGACAGGAGCCCCTTGCTGACTTTATTTTTCCCTATGTGTATCTCAGTCCACCGTGACCCGATGACTACTGCCCTGGTTAATTTCTGTAACAACCTGTTTTTACAAATTGAATCATTTGGAAATCTCCAATTTAAAAAAGAAGGATATTCTGTGTTATTTAAAATCTGCCTCCACCCCCCCCCCCCCCACCCCCTTACAGATCTGACAACATGATCCCCCCCCCCCCGACAGATGTGACAACACAATCAGATGTTTGATGAATCACTGCAGGAACTTCTGTAAGGAAAATAAAACCTTTTTTTTCAGAAGGCGCAATTATAAAATGATACAGTGTAGAAAGAGTCCATTTGGCCTATCATTTGCAGTGTTGGTTTTTCAAAAGTACCAGTCCAATTAGTTCTACTTCAGTCCCCTTGACCACTCACCCCAGTTTTTTGTTTTCTAGTCGCCTGACAAATTTATCCTCTTTGAATATTTATTTGATTATCTCCTGAATTAGCTTTCTGTTTTTGGAGGTTTTGCATTCCAGATCACTGCAACTCTGTGTTTTTATTTAGAAGGTGTCTCCCCTGAGCTTCTGGTAGGATTTGCGTGTGGTTGGTTAGGCCAGCATTTATTGACCCTTCCTTGAGAAGATGATCATGAGCCATTTGATCACCTTCCTGCTGTGGTCCTTTAGCCAATCTCGTTGAATCTACATCCTCTGGTAGGACACCATTGAGTCTAATTGAGACTTCTCATGAATTTGAGCGTTTAGCCTGGTTTCCTGTTGACCTTCTCTGCACAGTGGAGGACAGATGACGATTCTCCAGCCCCTGAGATCCCTCCCCTCCTCATCCAAGGCAAAGGCCTCTGCATCCATCACCACCAATTTGTGGCAGAACATTCATGGAAGACAGTGCAAGACTGTGTTTGAATAATATGTACCTTCAAAATATGTATCATCTTTCATGGCCTTACTTTAGTAATTTACAATTTATCATTGCATTAAAGTGGTCTGGTTCAAAGTTTAAATAATTTTAGAGAATTAGGGGTTAGTAAGAAAGCATATGGTGTTTTGGCTTTCATTAACAGGGGAATGAATTTAAGAGCCGTGAGATCTTGTTGCAGCTGTATAAAACTTTGTTTCGACCGCACTTGGAATACTGTGTCCAGTTCTGGACGCCCTATTATAGGAAAGATGTGGATGCTTTGGAGAGGATTCAGAGGAGGTTTACCAGGATGCTGCCTGGAATGGAGGGCTTATCTTACGAAGAGAGATTGACTGAGTTCGGACATTTTTCACTGGAAAAAAGGAAAAGAAGGGACCTAATTGAGGTGTACAAGATAATGAGAGGCATAGATAGAGTTGATAGCCAGAAATTTTTTCCCAGGGCAGAAATTGTTAACACGAGGGGTCATGGTTTTCAGCTGTTTGGCGGAAAATATAAAGGGGATATTGGAGGCGGTTCTTTACGCAGAGAGTTGAGAGCATGGAATGCGTTGCCAGCAGCAATTGTGGAAGCGAGGTCGTTGGGGATATTTGAGAGACTACTGGACATGCATATGGTCACAGAAATTTGAGGGTTCGTACATTAGTTTACCTTACATGAGGATCAATGGTCGGCACAACATCGTGGGCTGAAGGGCCTGTTCTGTGCTAAACTGTTCTATGTTCTAGAATCTTGCACATTTGCTTCTGGTTGATTTCAAATTCTCTTCCTTTTCTATGTAACTAGCCCCTGTTTATTTCACCCAATATGGCTGGTGACTTCTTTTGTGTTATTACTGCACATGTTTTTATTGTAAAGCTCAATGGGACTTTGTGCTCAAGAGCACCACCAGGTGGCAGGAGGGACAGAAACTGCACTGTTTTGCTTAAGTATTTAGTTGGGAGTGAAAAGCAAGTGACATAGAACATAGAGCAATGCAGCGCAGGAACAGAGCCTTTAGCATACCGTGTCTGTGCCGACCATGAAAACAAAATGCACTCTGGAAATTAAAAACAAAAATGAGCAAGACTTGCATTTAAGAATACAGGAAGTATGAGACATCTCAAACTGTTTGTCACTGTAGTTATCGTTGCAGTTTAGGGAACCAAACCAAATTCTTTGTGTAGATGTAGATAGGATGTTTCCCTTGGCTGGTGACTCTGGAAACAGGGGAAATATAAGAAGCAGGAGTAGGATATCTGTCCCATCGAGCCTGCTCCACCATTCACTAAGATCATGGCTGATCTTTTTGTGGACTCCACTCCACTCCCCCTCCTGTTCACCATAATCCTTAATTCCTTTACTGTATAAAAAAATTCAACTTGCCCCAGTTTACATCTTCACATTGCTAGTTATTAAACCCAGGAGACTCTCCCTTGAAACATTGTACTTTCTGTGGGTTCATTTGGACATGTGTCTGAAGCCGTCGCTCTGTGTGTCAGAGCAGTGAAGGGTTCTGTTGACATGGGAATAATGAGGAGGTAGGAAGTGGTGTCTGTAGCTGGTGCTCAGCCTCTGTAGTGTGGAGGTCAGTCTGTCGGAGGGCAGCGGCACCGCTCTGATCAGCGGGCTTAATGGCAGAGTCAGGTTGGATCTGAGAGTACGGAATACAGTCAGTTTCTTTGAACAAGCATCCTCTACCCATCCCACAGACCCCTTAGCCCAGCTCCAACATTCTCCCTCCATTTGGGCCCCTTCCCCTAGCCTTTTACCTGCACTCAATCTGCTCTTGAGAACTGTTGCAACTGTGACATTGGTCACCTCAATTTGTCTGCCTGCAATACCCATTCCAACCAAGAACTGACTGCACTGTGTGCACTCCGATCCAACCCTGGCTTTGTTGTTGAACCTGCTGGTCTGGGTGGTGGTGTTGTGGTCTGACGGACTGACCTCTGCTTTGCACAGGCTGAGCGCCAGCTCTCAGATACCTCCTCCTATCACTTCCTGGATCCTGATGCCATGATGGAGCATCAGGCCGTTGTTTCAACCACAGTCACTAACCTCACTTGATATGATGTTGTCCCCTACATCCTCCAAACTGATAGTCCTCCAATCCCGAAAAACTCCCTTCTCCCTCCTTCCCAAAATTCCCAGGCGGACCCATTGTTTCTGCCTGCTTCTGCCCCACAGAACTCATCATTTACTGTCTTGACTCAGTCTTTTCTCCCCTGGTCCTGTCGCTGCCCACTTACATCCGTGATTCCTCAGATACTTTATGCCAGTTTTAGAATTTCCAGTTTGCAGGCTCCAGCAGCCTGCTCTTCACCATGAATGTGCAATCCCTTTACACATCCCAACCCCACTAGGATGGTCTCAGGGCTCTCTGCGTCTTCCTGGAACAAAAGTTACCTTGGAGTACAATGGGAACTTGACCAGATGGGTTAATGGGCTGAGGAATGGCAGATGGAGGTTAGTTTAGATAAATGCAAGGTGCTGCATTTTGGAAAAGGAAATCAGAACAGGACGTGTACACTTAATGGTAAGGACCTAGGGAGTGTTGCTGAACAAAGAGATCTTGGAGTGCAGATTCATAGTTCCTTGAAAGTAGAGTTGCAGGTAGATAGGATAGTGAAGAAGGCATTTGGTATGCTTTCCTTTATTGGTCAGAGTACTGAGTGTAGGAGTTGGGAGGTCATGTTGCAGCTGTACAGGACATTGGTTAGGCCACTTCTGGAATATTGCATGCAATTCTGGTCTCCTTCCTATCGGAAAGATGTTGTGAAACTTGAAATGGTTCAGAAAAGATTTACAAGGATATTGCCTGGGTTGGAGGATTTAAGCAATAGGCAGAGGCTGAACAGGCTGGGGCTGTTTTCCCTGGAGCGTCGCAGGCTGAGATGTGACCGTATAGAGGTTTATAAAATCATGAGGGGCATAGATAGGGTAAATAGAGAGGGTCTTTTCCCTGGGGTGGGGGATCCAGAACTAGAGGGCATAGGTTTTAGGGTGAGAGGGGAAAGATATAGAAGGCACCTAAGGGGCAATTTTTTCACACACACTGTGGTGCATGTATGGAATGAACTGCCAGAGAAGGTGGTGGAAGCTGGTACAATTGCAGCATTGAAAAGACTCCTGGATGGGTATATGAATAGGAAGGGTTTGGAGGGATATGGGCCAAGTGCTGGCAGGTGGGACTAGATTGGGTTGGGATATCTGGTTGGCATGGATGGGTTGGACTGAAGGGTCTGTTTCTGTGCTGTACATCTCTATGCCTCTATGGTGGCCTCAGCTGCTCCACTGGACAGGGGATTCCACAGATTCGAACCCATTGGGTGAATAAGGTCTTCCTCAACTCGGTCCTAAATCTGCTTATTTTGAGGCTGTCCCCGAATTCTTGTTTTACGTACCAATGGAAGCATCCTCCCTTTGGAATTCTGTATTCCAGAGGGATGTGGAAGCTCACTTATTGACCTTGTTCAACACACAAGTCGATACATTTTTAAGACTAACGACATCAAGGGATGTGGTGACAGTGTGAGGGAAGATGGCATTGAGGCAGAGGTTCTAAGCAAATGGCAAAACGGTTTGATGGATTGACTGGCCCGGATTTCCATTCCTCAGTTTTCATGTAGCAAGCTCCCATCCAACAGTAACGTGACAATGTTGGGATAATCTTTCTTTACATAGTACTGATTGAGGTATCAATATTGGTCAGAGGGCACCTACGAAGATTCAAAAGTAAGGTGTTGACTTGTTTCACATTGCTTTGTATGTCTGAGTGAGTGCAGCCCGATAGGGTTCAGGCATTGAGATTCTTTCTGTTTGGGGAACAGTGATCAAGGTTTATCCACTTCTGCACTATTTTCAAAGACTTGCATCTTAATTTTCCGGAGCCTTTTACCACTGGTTTTAATCGAGGGAATCAGCTTGGGAACGTGGAGGCGAAGCTGGAGGATTGAATCGATCTTTCACCTTAAGCGGAACAGTCATGTTTTAGAGACGGAGCAGGCTATGGCTTTCCATCATAGAATGTGATCAAGTGTGCAGCGAGCCTCTGTTCCTGACCAGGTAGTGATTATAAATGATCACATTGCAAAGCCTGCGCAGTAAGGTTTAAGAAATTTGGTATGTCCACATCCCAGTGCTGAATCGAGATTAGGGAGTATTCTCTCTGGAGTGTGATGGTGCAGTTTGTCTGTCAGCTATTGCTTCGTGCCCTCCTAGATGGCTGTGTAGTATTTTCCTTACAAAATGCCTCAAAGTGCTTCACAGACATCAAAGTCCTTTCGAAGTGCAGTCATCTTTCTCCAAAGGCGGCAGATGCAGCAGCCCTTTTACACTCTGGAAGCTCCCACGAACAGCAATGAAATCATCTGATTTTGAAGTGATACTAGGAACACTCGGTTTCTTTTCTTTGAAATAGTGACGCAAATGTTTACATCCACCTGAGGGGGTCTTGGTTTAGTATTTCTTCTGTAATGCAGTGGGAATACCAATCTGATTTATGTGCACTGTGCGTTAAGAATGGGTGAGGTAGTGAACTGAATGTTCAAACCGGATCCATTAATGTATTGTGGAGATTTGTTTTTCATCTGTTTACTGGATGTTAGGATCATTTGCTGGGAAAATATTTGCTGTCTATCCCTAATTTCCCTCGGGAAGGTGCTGAGGAGCAGAGGTGAGAACCAGAGGGTGCAGTTTTAAAGTACTTTGTGAAAGAAGGAAATGTGAGGTGAGAAAAGAAATTCTGCTCAAAGTGGGTAGTTAGGCTGGACTATGCTGCCTGGAGACATGGTGGAAGCAATGTAATCGATACATTCCTACAGGCATTGCTCATTATTTAAATAGCACCAATGTGCAAGGTTCCAGAGAAAAGGCAAGGGATTGATACTAATGTCATTTGCTCAGAGCACAGTGGGGTGAATGGCTTCCTGCATTTTATCAATAGCGATTCTGTGAGCTGCCTTGTGGAACCGCTGCACTCCTTGAGGTATAGGGCCATCCACGGTGCCATTAGGGAGAGAATTCCAGGGATTTGACCCAGTGACACTGAAGGAACAGTGTATATATCAAAGTCAGGATGGCGAGTGATTTGGAGGGGAACTTAAACGGAGGGGGGGGGTGGTTTTCCCACGTATCTGCTGCCCCTGTCCTTCGTGGTGGTAAAGGTTGGAAGGTACTGTTAGAGGAGCCCAGAGTGAATTTCCTGAGTGGCTGCTGTGACTGTATGACAGTGGTGGATGTAGTTCCAATCGAGTGAGCGGCTTTCTCCTGGATAGTGTGCAGTTTTTGTTGGAGGGGATTGGCCGACATAAGTTCAAATTCAATATAGGCGGCTGACGAGTTTTACTTAAGTCAGTTAAACAAATTGGAATAAGAAGCTATTCTAAGCAGTGGTAACCATGAAACTATCATTGAATGTCATAAATAAATCAGTCAGAAGGACATTAATTTCCTTTAGGCAGGCAAATCTGCCATCCTTGCCCGGTCTGGCCTATGTGTGACTCCAGACTCTCAGCAACGTGTTTGACTCTCACTTGCTCTTTGTAAGTGGCTGAGCAAGCCATTTGGGAATGCTGGAATAGGAGTTGTACACATGACCTTCTGATACTGCGGGGAGAATGTTATTCAGTGGTCCTAGCTGACTGCTGTAAGAACCTTAGAGTGGGCAAGGATCCTGTAATCAGGCCGTTACTGGTACAGTTGTCATTGACTTTAACATGTATTTTTGGGGGAACCTGACATATTTCCTGTGTTCTTCCACAGGGACAGCTGTGGCACTGAGCGATACAGAGGAAGAGGCCACACAGCCATTCACGGCGGATGCTGCTATCCAGCGTCCTGTAATATCTTCACCTCACTCGGAGCGCAGTGAGGGAATACCTGAGGATGATCAGTGGGCTGAGGGGGAAACCCAGCCCTTCTTCTTTCAGAACCAGGTCACAGAGCTGGACCGCAGTGGAGAAGCTGAAGAAGCAGAAGGCACTGTGCCCATCATATCTGCTGTGGATTCCCCAGCTCCGACTGTCCAAGACCTGGCTACCAGTCCTCCAGGGACCAAAAGGCAGAGTCTGTCAGAGGTCGGGAGCTGTATGGGCCCTCAGGCAACACCAGAGCAGCTGCAGAGCCCTGAAGCTGGGAAGGGAGGCCACAGGCAGCAAACGAATGAAGAGAGGAGCTCCATGGCTTTAGTAGAACAGCAACTGGCTGAGGCCAGTGAGGACATGGGTAAACGAGAGACCTCAGCCAGGGAGCAGGCAGCCACTCCTGACACTGAGGAGTGCAGCAACAGCAGCTTAAACTCAGTCCCCCATCCGTCTCTGACTCTGCCGAACAGCCAGAGAGAGACTGAGGCTGAGGCAGAGAACTCTGCTGTTCCCAGAGACCGACAGCAGAACCAGGGATCCATAAAGCCCAGGGACTGTCAGCAACATCAGCGCAGGAAGGACCCAGAGCTGGGATCACAGGAAGTTGCCCTGCCTTTGGATAGGACACAGGCCGGGCCAAGAAGGGGCAGGGGCAGGCCCAGGTCCATCTCTGCATCCACAAAGGACAAGTGCCAAGGCCCTCCACAGGAGGGGGAGGAACACTCTCAGGCTCCTGTAGTTAGAGGCCGCAGAGCCAAGCAGAGCTCACTAGCAGCACTAGACCAACAGGTTAGGAATGTGGAAGAAACTCCCCGAACCGATGGTGCATCTCAGCAGCAGCCTGCGGGCAGAGGCAGGAGGAGAGCTGGGTCTGCACTGGGACAGGCTGGGAATATGGAGGAGACTGTCCAAACCGATGGGGCATCCCAGCAACAGCCAGTGGGCAGAGGTAGGAGGAGAGCTGGGTCTGCACTGGGACAGGCTGGGAATATGGAGGAGACTGTCCAAACCGATGGGGCATCCCAGCAACAGCCAGTGGGCAGAGGCAGGAGGAGAGCTGGGTCTGCACTGGGACAGGCTGGGAATATGGAGGAGACTGTCCAAACCGATGGGGCATCCCAGCAACAGCCAGTGGGCAGAGGCAGGAGGAGAGCTGGGTCTGCACTGGGACAGGCTGGGAATATGGAGGAGACTGTCCAAACCGATGGGGCATCCCAGCAACAGCCAGTGGGCAGAGGCAGGAGGAGAGCTGGCACCTCACAAACAAAGCCGGCTGAGAGTGTGGAGGAGACTGCCCAAACCGATGGGGTTTTGCAGCAGCAGACCCCAGTCAGAGGCAGGAGGAGAGCTAGGTCTGCACTGGGACACAGTGAGAGTGTGGAGGAGTCTGCCCAAGCTGAAGGGGTATCGCAGCAGCAGTCCCTGGGCAGAGGCAGGAGGCGATCTGTGGCAGCACCGATTCAGAGTGAGAATGTGTTGGACACATCCCAAACCGATGGGGTATCGCCGACACAGCCAGCAGGCAGAGGTAGGAGGAGAGCTGGCACCTCACCGGCAATGCTAGCTGACAGTGTGGAGGAGACTGCCCATACCGATGGGGCATCACAACAACGCCCAGCTAGAGGCAGGAGGCGGTCTGTGGCAGCACCGATTAAGGGTGAGAGTGCTTTGGACACATCCCAAACTGATGGATCATCACAGGAGCGGCCAGCGGGCAGAGGCAGGAGGCAAGCAAGGGGAGAGGCGACAATTCAGGCTGTCTACGTGGGGGACGTTTCCCAAACCAATGGGTCATTGCAACAGGGACTGACTGCGAGAGGCAGGAGGAAACAGGTCAGTAATTCCAATGTTGTATATGCAGCAGACCACAGACTGCTTGGTTCAATGGTGTATCTGCTGCCTGCCCCACCGCCCCCTCCCCATATGTCTTCTAACTTGATCAACGTAACCTTCCAATCCTCCTTCAGATACTTAATCTAGTTTCTCCTTTAAATACATCTATAAGGTTCACCTTGACCATTTCTTGTGGTAGTGAATTATGAAGTCATGCTGCAAAGAAACATGCCCTTCTTCCAACTCATCCGTGCCAACCAGGCATCCCAATCTGATCTTGTCCCATTTGCCCAACATCTCTCTAAACCCATCCTATTATGCCCATCCAGATCCCATGGACGTACATGGAATAGTGTAGGTTAGATGGGCTTCAGATTGGTATGACAGGTCAGCGCAACATCGAGGGCCGAAGGGCCTGTACTGCGCTATAATGTTCTATGTTCTAAATGTTGGAATCGTATGCTCCTCCACTTGCACCAACAGCTCATTCCATACGTGCACCATCCTCTGTGAAAAAGTTGCCCCTCAGGTACTTTTTAAATCTATCCCCCCTCCTTGTTGTGGTTCTGTTCGCCGAGCTGGGAATTTGTGTTGCAGACGTTTCGTCCCCTGTCTAGGTGACATCCTCAGTGTTTGGGAGCCTCCTGTGAAGCGCTTCTGTGATCTTTCCTCCGCCATTTGTGGTTTGTATCTGCTGCTTCCGGTTGTCAGTTCCAGCTGTCCGCTGCAGTGGCCGGTATATTGGGTCCAGATCAATGTGCTTATTGATTGGATCAGTGGATGAGTGCCATGCCTCTAGGAATTCCCTGGCTGTTCTCTGTCTGGCTTGTCCTATAATAGTAGTGTTGTCCCAGTCGAACTCATGTTGCTTGTCATCTGAGTGTGTGGCTACTAAGGATAGCTGGTCATGTCGTTTCATGGCGAGTTGGTGTTCATGGATGCGGATCATTAGCTGTCTTCCTGTTTGTCCTATGTAATGTTTTGTGCAGTCCTTGCATGGGATTTTGTACACTACATTGGTTTTGCTCGTGCTGAGTATCGGGTCCTTTGTCCTGGTGAGTTGTTGTCTGAGAGTGGCTGTTGGTTTGTGTGCTGTTATGAGTCCTAGTGGTCGCAGTAGTCTGGCTGTCAGTTCAGAAATGTTTTTGATGTATGGTAGTGTGGCTAGTCCTTTGGGTTATGGCATGTCCTCATTCCATTCCCTTAGGCATCTGTTGATGAAATTGTGGGGGTATCTGTTTTTGGCGAATACATTGTATAGATGTTCTTCAAAGAAGATTTGTAGCTCGGGTGCTTGTTGTTGTGGTTGTGTTCGCCGAGCTAGGAATTTGTGTTGCAGACGTTTCGTCCCCTGTCTAGGTGACCTCCTCAGTGCTTGGGAGCCTCCTGTGAAGCGCTTCTGTGATCTTTCCTCCGGCATTTGTAGTGGTTTGAATCTGCCGCTTCCGGTTGTCGGTTCCAGCTGTCCGTTGCAGTGGTCGGTACATTGGGTCCAGGTCGATGTGCTTATTGACTGAAGTTGGGCATCCTAATCCAGAGTCCAGTTTACAGTGCAGAATGATGCCAACAGCGTAGGTTTAATTCCTGTACCAAATGAAAGTCTTGATGTCACAAGGAATTAAGGGCTACGGGGAGAATGTGGGTAAGTGGAGTTGAAATGCCCATCAGCCATGATTAAATGGCAGAGTGGACTCGATAGGCCGAATGGCCTTACTTCCACTCCTATGTCTTATGGTCTTATGATCCTGTGTGTGTTCTCTCCTCTTAAACTTATGCCTCCTTGTTCCGCTCTCCCCACCCCAGGGAAAAAACCTTGTCTAATCATGATTTGGAGATGCCGGTGTTGGACTGGGGTGTACAAAGTTAAAAATCACACAACACCAGGTTATAGTCCAACAGGTTTATTTGGAAGCACTAGCTTTCGGAGCGCTGTTCCTTCATCAGATGGTTGTGGAGGACATAATTGTAAGACACAGAATTTATCGCAAAAGTTTACAGTATGATGTAACTGAAATTATACATTAAAAAAATACCTTGATTGTTGAGTCTTTCATCTGTTCGAATACCATGATAGTTTCACTACTTTCATGGTATTCGAACAGGTGAAAAACTCAACAAACAATCAAGGTATTTTTCAATGTATAATTTTAGTTACATCGCACTGTAAACTTTTGCTATAAATTCTGTGTCTTACAATTGTGTCCTCCACAACCATCTGATGAAGGAACGGTGCTCCGAAAGCTAGTGCTTCCAATTAAACATGTTGGACTATAACCTGGTGTTGTGTGATTTTTAACTTTGTCTGTTCACTTTATCCTGCCTCTCATGATTTTATAAACCTCGAAGATTCCCCCTCAGCCTCTGGCGCTCCAGGGAAAACAACCCCTGCGTATTCAGCCTCTCCCGGTAGCTGAAACCCTCCAATCCTGGCAACATCCTTGTAAATCTTTTCTGTACCCTCTCAAGTTTAACAACCAGAAGGGAATCCAGAATTGAATGCAGTATTCCAAAACTGGTCTCACCAATGTCCTGTAAAGCTGCAACAAGGCCTTCTAGCTCTGATGCTCAATATTCTGACCAATAAAGACAAGCATAATAAATATCTTTTTCACCATCCTGTCTACCTGTGACTCCATTTTGATGTACTTGCCCCCCAAGATCTTTGTTCAGCAACACTCCTCAGGACCTTACCGTTAAGTGTATCAGGCCTATCCTGATTTACCTTTCCAAAATGTAGCACCTCACATTTACATCAATTAAATGCCATCTGCCACTCCTCAGCTCATCTGATTAAGGTCCTTATGTACTCTGAGGTAACCTTGCTCACCATTCACTACATCATCAATTTCAGTCGTTCACTCATCACTCTGTGTGTAAAGATATTTCTCCTGCATTTCTTACTATTTTTATCAGTGAATGTCTAAGACTTTTGCTGCCAGTGAATAGTTCTCCTTTTCATCTACCCTGTCACATCTTTTCATAATTTTGGAAAGTAATTGAATGTGGTTGTTGCTCAGTCTTCCCTTTTTCTGGAGAGATTGTTTCCATTTACCATTATTGTTGTAAATTGTCTTGAAGTTTTCCATATTCATACAAACTCTGGAACTATGCACAGTCATGTCTGTGTGGTCACCCCAGGTTTCTGTTTAAGTTTTGTGCAACTGCTTTTAAACAAAAGAATCTGTCACTTTGAGTGGGTGGAGACATGCTGCCTGGTATAGAAACATGCGACTGGGTTTAATCTCTGGTCTGGTAGCTGATGCTAACCAGTGAAGCGGGTTAAGGATTGTACATTTTGGTGACTAGTGGCAAAATGGAACAGGTCTCAGCCTGCGGAACTGAGGTACAGAGTGATCTGGGTGCATAAATCACAAAAAGACAGTTCTGCAGGTACAGCAAGTGATTTGGGAAGCTCATATAATGTTGAAGTCCTATGAGAGGAATTGAATAAACCAATGGAGAGATTTGCTTCAGATGTAGACAGGAAGAAGCCATTTTGTTTGGAGGACCAATGACTCAGAGGGCATTGATTTTAAGAGAAGGTTTTGAAATTAAAAGGAGTTGATGAAAATGTCTTTCACCCAGAAGGTGGTGGAACCTGGAACTTGCTGCCTATAAGCAGTTACTCTGTTTACCACAGAGATGACGAGAAACACTTTTCTCACTGAGGGTTCTGAGTCTCTTCCTGAAAAGGCACTGGGAGCAGATACTTTTTTTAAGATAGAATCCCTACAGTGTGGATGCAGGTCATTCAGCCCGCCGAGTCCACACTGACCCTCCAAAGATCATCCCGTCCCAGAATTTGAAATGATGGCCCCGACCCCGACTTGGTGGTGGTACCAACTGAGCCACGGCTGTTGCTCATCCACTGTCCTCTGATCCCATCACAGAGGAGGACTGCTTGGCCCTGCTCCCTCAGTGCCAATCTCAGGCCTCTTCCCATTACCTTGCACATCCCTCCTTTTCAGTTGGGCTGTGTTTGTTGCAATCAGCTCCTCTGGGGTAACACCTTCAGGAAAACCAGTGTGAAAAATGATGCCAAAGGTTCAGAAGGAAAGTCTTTAATTGTTCTGAGGAAGAGTCACTCAACCCGAAATGTTAACTCTGATTTCACTCCACAGGTGCTGCCAGACCTGCTGAGCTTTTCCAACATTTCTGTCTTTGTTTCTGATTTACAGCATCCACAGGTCTTTTGGGTTTTTTAAAGTAATTTGTTGTCTTTTGTTTTAAAGGACACCTTGCTGTGGAAAGCAAAGCCCCAGCAGGAGGTGGGGCTGGCACAGAAATCATCAGAATCATCACCCTTACCTATCAAAATAAGCTCCTCTCCCTTACAAATTTGCACTTGCTTGCCCCCCTCTCTGTAGGAATGTGCACAGCCTTCGTTACAGGAGAAGGGATTATCGTCTGGACGTAAACGCCGCGTGCGGGGGGCTAGTCCATCAGAGAGTGAGAAGGAAAGCAGCACCCCTCCTCAGGTTAAAACCCGGCGTACAGCAGGCCGTCTGTCCTCAGGCTCCCTGCTGGATACTGTCCCTTCTCCGAAGGTAAGTTGCAGCATGGCATTACATTCACAGGGCTCTTTCTGCTGATATGTGTGAAAGTCAATGTGTCAGTGCTGTCACCTTCCTCTTCACATCGGATCATGTTGAGGGATCCTGCGTGCCATTTGTGGTGCGGTCGAGGAGGTGTGGGGGTTAATGCCTGGCTGTGAGGAGCGAGGGTAGGGCCACATTCTTATTAACCAGCATAGAGTCACAAGGAACCAAAGTAGAATCGTGAGGTACAGGTATCCAGGCTGCTGCAAGTTAACATTGCACGCAGGGCCTTCAGACTATCAGTGACAGAGTATAACTTGCAGGCTGCAGGGTATTCTGTTAGGGTCCAGCCCACTGCACTTGCATGCATTAATATTCGAGTACAACTCAAGATTGCAGGGTATTCTGTTAGGTTACTGCCCATAGGATGTAGGCAAATAGGAATAGAAGGAGGCTATGTGGCCCACCATTCCGTCTGATCATGGCGGTCCTCTGTTCCAACTTTTTGCCCGTGCTCTTTGATCCCTTTACCCCTTTGAACATTCAGTATTTTGGCTGTAACCACTTTCTCTGGTAGAGAATTCCATAGACTCGCCAGTCTCTAAGTGAAGGCATTTCTGATCTTCTCCTTCTTAAATCCCTGTGTCCCTCAGTGTATGTGATATATTAATGTCCTTTTAATGTGTGACTATAATGTGAGGCTCCAGCGTATCATGGAAACATAGAAAATAGATGCAGGAGTAGGCCATTCGGCCCTTCAAGCCTGCAGCACCATTCCATAGGATCGTGGTTGATCATTCAGACTCGGTATCCTAATCCTAGTTTCTCTCCAAACCCCTTTAACTGCAAGGGCCACGTCTAGCTCCCTGTTGAATGTATCTAAATAATTGGCCCCAATAGCTTCCTGTGGTAGAGTATTCCACAGGTTCACAACTCTCCGAGTGAAGTAATTCTTCCTCTTCTCAGTCCTGAATGGCCCACTCCTTTTTCTTAGGCTGTGACCCCTTAGTTCTGAACTTTGCCAACATCAGGAGCGTTCTTCCCACATCTTGCCTGTCCAGTCCCATCAGGATTTTATACGTTTTTATTAGATCACTCCTCATTCTTCTAAGTACAAGCCCAGTCGATCCAGTCTTCATATGTCAGTCCTGGTGAACCTTTGCTGGACTCCCTCAATAGCAAGAATGTCCTCCTTCAGAGTAAGAGATCAAAACTGCACACAATACTGAAGGTGTGGCCTCACCAAGGCCGTGTATAACTGCAGCAAAACATCCTTACACTGATACTCAGGCCCTCTCACTATGATGGCTAACATGCCATTAGCTTTCCTCACTGCCTGCTGCACCTGCATGCCAACCTTCAGCTACTGTTTCACCATGACACCCAGGTCTTGTTGTGCCTCACCTTCTCCTAAACTGCCACCATTTAGATAATCTGTCTGCCTGTTTTTGCAACCAGAGTGGATAACCTCACATTTATCCACATTATATTGCATTTCCAAGTATTTGCCCTCTTAGCCAGTCTCTCCCCCTCACCCTGCAGCCTCTTAGCATCCTCCTCACTATCCTGTTAGTGTATCCTGTTAGTGTATCCTGTGCTGTACTGACATCTTCTTGCCTTCCATTAACCACAGATGTATCAGTCTCTAAACTAGTTCCCCACAATATTCTTTGCTGCATTTCACAACACAGCAGTGATGAAACATTTGCACACAAGTGTCCGTCAAAGGCAATCATATCCTTTCCTCCCCCAACCTACCTTACTTTTAGAGCAGCTTCTTGTATCCACCAGTCGCCTTCCTGTGTTCAGCCATGTTTAGTGAAGGTATTCTGTCTAGCTCCTGCTGACAATATCCTCCCCACTTTCTCAGGTCATGTTCACAGGGCTGGTTGATGAGAATGGGGTGAAGGTGATTAAACAGCTTGGTGGTGAGGTGGTGGAGTCCGTGCACGACAGCACACACTTAGTCACAGACCGGATTCGCCGTACAGTCAAGTTCCTGTGTGCCGTTGCCAGAGGGATCCCTGTGGTGACCCCGGACTGGCTGGTAAAGGTGAGATGAATGATTTTGTCATGTATATTATACGGTGAGAAAAACAGGAAAATACAGTGAAAAGCTGGTGCCATTTTAAATCCTTTTAAGAATAAGAAAAAATCAAGGAAGGTGTAGCTTAAAGGGAAGCTGACAATCCTGAGCTGCCACCTCTCCTCCACTGCCTCGCCGTCTACATAGGACCTACCCAATGTCAAAGCGCCCAGTCTAGCCTGTGCTGAGCTTTCTGTTGATGTTGAAACAAATTCCAGTCCTGTCTGAACTCATACCACTTTCACACTCGATCAGCACAAGTTGGATGTTCCTCCCCCCTCCCTGGTTCAATCTCCGACTGGAGCTCATTCCTTCCCGGGCTCTCTGTAGATGTTGTGGTGGTTCAGTACGTGGCACTGTCACCTCAGAGTCCAAAGCTCATGACATTGAAAATTTACTCCAGACTCGACAGAAAAGAATCTAAGTAAATGCTGCCGAGCAGTGGAGTTGAAATGTTAAAAGATGCTGTCAGTTAGATGGGTGTCAAAGATTCCATTATTTTTTTGGAGAAGAACAGTTATCCCTGAAACATCAGAACAAATGATAGAATCAGTAAAGATCCCCCCCCCCCCCCCGAGCACTGTGGTGCACCCCCCCGTGCACTGCAGCGTTCCCGCAGAGCTGTTTCTATTTTCTGTCCTTTTATGCATAGCTCTGTGCGTTTTGTTTAATCTCGTTTGTTTTTTTCATACCCTTCTCTCTCTTTTCCTCCCCCCCCATATGTCACTCTCTTGCACACCAACTTCTGCTTCACCGATTCTGGGGCAAGTCTGGGAAGAGTAACTGCTTCCTGTCCACCAGCGGCTTTCTGGTTGATGACAGCGACCAGGAGAAGAAGTTTAACTTCAAGCTGGCTGAGTCCCTGCAGAAAGCCAAGGAGCAGCCTCTTCTTCAGGTTAGTGGCAGTTCTCTCTGATCCAGGGCGCGTGTTAGGGGAAACGTCAGGGGCACGAGGGAGGAAAGGACAGGCCCACTCGGTGGGTGGACACTCCTGGGTACCATTTACACAACATCAGGGGTCAGCTTGGATAATGGGTGGCTTGGTGAATTGGCGCTCACTGCTCTCTCTTGTTTCAGTACCTTTTAATAAGTGGTCCAATAGTGATCCGCACCTGTTTATTAAAGTGAGGGTTGGATAGATCACTGGTCACGAGGTCACTGAGCCCGAGCTGAGAGCTTTCTTGGGATGGGGTTTGGGAGCCAACCTGGGGAGTGGTGTGGTTTAATGTGTAAATGCCCAGACAATGTAACTGTGTGTCCAAGAATTTGCCTTGAGGGGCCAAGGGGTGATGGGTCTGTTTGTTTGTGTTTGTCTGAATCCCGGCAGGATTATAGAGTCCACGTGACATCAGGTGTTCTCCCTGAGCCAAGCCAAATGGAAAGCATTATCCAGTGCAGCGGAGCGACTGTGCTGCCCAAGATGCCACGTGTGTACAAGGTAAGACTCACCCTGCTGCTCTCAAACTGGTTAATGCGCATGACCATAGGCACTGGGATAATGTAGCCTTACACAAGGAGGGATCTGTGCTGAGAGAAAGCAATGAGTATGTATAATTGAATCCAAATAGTTGTCAGCCTGTAGTAATTTTCAGGGTTGGGGGGTGTGTAACAGTTAGAGAGACTCTGAGGGCATGGGATCAAATCCCACCCCAGAATCAATCTGAAATGGCGATCATCAGGCTATCATCACTTGCCCTGTCGGGAAGAATATCTGTCATCCTTCCCTGATTTGGCCTGTGTGTGACTCCACACCCATGGTATGTGTTTAGCTGCCATCTGAAATGGCTGAGCAAATCACTCAGACTGAGGGCTGTTAAGGGTGGGCAATGCCAGCTGTGCCCATCCCAGAAGGAATTTTAAAGTGCTAGCACAGATACAGAAGGATAAGTGACCTGTGTCACAAGACAGCAGTTTTCAGAAAGTTCCAACTAACGAAACCATTCCCTCAGCGTCGTCACTTGTCAGAGTGTTGGAAATATAGTGGCCAGTTTGTACACAGCGAGATCTAACAAACAGTTGTAACCAGCTCCCTGGTCCCTGTGATGTTGGTCATAGACCTGTCCTGCTCCTCTTGGAAATGGGGCCCTCGAACAAACAGATTAGAAGCAGGCCAGAACTTACAAGTTTAAAACCCATCTGCCCCAATCATGCATCATAGTGGGTCTCATCTATATGACAGGGTGACTGAGCTGTCTGATATCCCGTCTTTTGGTCTGACATGCATCAATATCACCCCCTGCACATTCCCCTCCCAGCCCCTCCCCATCCCGACTTGAAAATATATCGGTCGTTCCTTCAGTGTGGCTGGGTCCCAATCCTGGAATTCCCTCCCTAAGGGACATTGTGGGTCTACCCACAGCACATGGACTGCAGCGGTTCAAGAAGGCGGCTCACCCCCACCTTCTCAAGGGGGGCAATAAATGCTGGGCACAGCTAGCAATGTCCACATCCTATGAACGAATTTACCAAATGAAACAAAAAAATTCTGTGGAACTGTTCATACAAAAACAGGAAATGCTTTCCTGGAATTCTGGTCAAACTGTGTCTCCTTCATCAGCAACTTGAGAGATTTAACTGATCCGTTGTCACTAACTGGCTGGAAAATGCCCAAAGTATTAAATAAACGCAGGTCCTTTTTACTGATCTGGGTGGCATCCTGCACTTGTGGGCTGGGGTTAACTTCTCAACAGTTTGTGATTCGAAACCATTTCTGTGGGGTTTTTTTTTTTGCTTCAATGCTACAGGCAAAAACCCTGGTGATTTCGTGCCCAGATGACCTGCCCAAGTGCAAACCTGCCTGGGATGCCAAGGTCCCCATTGTCAATGCAGAATTCATCCTGACCGGGACTCTGCAGCAGGTGGTGGACTTGGTGAGTTACCGACTAGACCAGGACGTCACCGATCAACCAGAGGGGAAGGCCAGAAAGAGGAGTTTGGCTGCAGCACAGGCCACTGACAACAGGAAAAAGAAGCGTTGACTCTTTATTTTTAAAACCAGGTGTAGGAATTTTATTGCAGTTGTAAATCTGAAATGTAATTGTATATTTAAAAGAAAACCTAATGTACTGATTAAATTCCCAGTAGTTGGTCGAGGAGTTGGTTTTAAACACTAAATGTAGACACCTCAGGAATTTTTGTAGCTTTTGCAGAGGTCTTTGAGTGTCTTGTGAAGAACTAAGTTCAGTTGAATGGTAAGGTATTTACCAGTAATGACAGTGATGGGTGTTGCTGTACACCAGGGTTGTAGCCCTGTAAATGTTCAGTCCCAGAGAGACATTAAGAGGGAGCTGTCACTGTGAATACTAGGTATATATCTCTCCGTGCCACAGAATTATTTCTTTAAGAAAACTTGCTACTGCCATCTTGCTGATCAGTGTGTCCCATGTTTTAAGTGTAACAAAAGCTCAATACATTAAAGGCTTTGTATACTTTGTAATGATTGTCCGTGATTTTCGAATTGCCTCCTGTATATCATGTGTACACTACTCTGAGGGAGGGAGGGAATGCCCATTACGGGGGGGTGATACAAGAGTAGGTTATATGGAGCTTAAATTATTTTAAATTATTTAAGAATATCCACAAAAATGTCAATTGTTTGTAGACCCTGAAGGTTGTGTGGTCAAGCCTTGTTCAGTGAATGTTCCCACATTCTGTGCAGTAATGATTTAAAGATGTATGAATGAATGCTCCCTGCTCTTCCCTATAATATCAGCAACTGATTGGTATCCAGCGGAGAATGCTGCCTGTGCTGTTTGGCTGGTCACATACAGGGACAGCACACACAAACTACTGGAGAGACTGGGATCACGAGTTCTGTTCTCCCCTGCTACTTGCTGTTTGTGACTGATCCACTCTGGAAAAGTAGTTTCTCCTTAATACAAAGTTGCCTCCATGTGATCTCTTTGTAATCTCACCAGTGACTGAATGTCATAGCAGAGCAGGGCACCTTCATTCCAGGCATAAGTCTGTGTTAATTGCTAACTGTAGTGAGCTATCTGAATGATTCAGGTGGAGCCCCCTCTCTGCAATGTTTTGCTGTCCCAATACAACTTCAATTGGTGTAACTGCACCAACCTGAGTAAACAGTATACATGTCGTTCAAACTCTGAGGTGGTGGCATTTGTTTGATTTGATAGTTCTGGATCCATTTAAAGACAGCACATACTATTTTCAATTAGCTTTGGCCATTTCCAGGTGAAGTCAGTCCACTTAATGACTTCAAGAGATCCCTACTTAGAAACAGAAGATTCAGATGTTTTGTGAGTCTTGCGTACAAACATATTAATTTGTTAAGTCAAAGTCTTTTTAAAAAAGGAACTCCATCTTGTGTCTTGTGCGAACAACCACTTGAGCTCGAGTGTACAGAGCAGCACTCTGGGTCCAGATGGCATTGGATTCCTGTAGGGGAAGGTTTATACAGGAGGCCAATATTATAAGCCATTCCATTGAGACAGGCTGTTCTCCAGCTTCCTGCCATAACTGTCTGATACACAGTAGCAGGTGGACTTAAAGTGTATGGTCCCCCCTACCTTGTCTTTTTTGTAGCTACATCAGGATTTCTGATTTCAGCTGGCAGGGGTTGAGCAGTGTGTGGCTATCTGCAGGAGGAGGGGGTTCTTGTGGTGTAATTGTAATGCCCCTACCTCAAAGATGGGAGGCCTGGGTTCAGGTCCCACCTGCTCCAAAGGTGTGTAAATAACATCGCTGAACAAGTTTATTTAAAAGTACCTATCAGTAAGTTTCCTCGCTCATGCCCGACCTGATCTCATGAGACTTCATGGGGTCTGGAATCAATCCTGAGCACTCCCAGGACAACTCCCTCCTGACTCTATATCACTGTCACCACCCTGCCAATGGGACAGGACATACTTAGGGATGGTACTGTCTGTAAGGTATGGTTCCATGAGAATGACTGTCAGAATAGTCTGAGCGAGAGCTGTCCTTCCAGGTATTAGCTAGGAAGTAGCAAGGTTGACAGAGCCGTAATTGTCAGAGTCGATTATAGTGTTTTAGTTGATGCTAGGTGATCTGTGCAGTTTCTAGTAGTTGATACAACCAAGTGGCTAGTTCTGCTATTTTCTACAACAACAAATACTTTCATGGCCATCATTAGATTGTCTAATACTACCTTACCCACTCTGGTGGGATTCAAACTCAGCTCACCAGAACATTCCCTGGGGCTCTGGATTACTAGTTTAGCAGCAATGCTACTAGGCCCTCCGGGGAGTCGAAAGTTAATGTCCTGTCTTAAAAATACTCAAACCAGACCTGCAACACTAAGTTGGGATTTCTCTGCAGAGATACATTGCCTTGAATGCTGCACCTTGCCTGAGATGTGAAACAGAAAATTGATTCTTAAGTCATTTCTTTCTTTGTTAATAGAAAACATTTTTCAGCTGAAAAAATAAATACAAACTATGTACAGTTTACAAGGATACAATTGAGAAATTTGAGAAGTGTCTGCAAATGAAGTTTCTTAGAGAGTTAACTCTTGCACATTACTGACCTAAAGGAAAATTCACTCTCTTTGCCACTCAATGCTGGGTGTTCATTTTCACTTTCTTGTGTAGGTGAACACCAAACATGTTCCCAACTACACATAAACCACAGTCTTCATGCAGTTCAGTTGGTAATAATGCAGATACCATGGGGAGGTCTGAGGAGGTAAGTTGAGAGAGATGGTGGGGGTAGAAATCTCGGCTGAAAATATCCTGTGCAGTAGAGTGAGCTGGAGCAGCAATCCCTGACCACAACCCCGGAACAGCTGATTGCCCTGCCGAGGCTCACCTCGATTCCTTTTCCTGTAATTAAATACAATTCTTGTAATTAAATACAATTATTGGAGATAAGCTGCATGCTGTTCTTTCCACTTGAAGACTGGATTCCACTTTCCTTTTCCTACTTGGTCTCCTCTTCCTCGTTTGTGTCTTCACCCTCTTGATCCCCTATCACAGCTGCAGTCAAGAGCTCCAGCTCATTGAGAACCTCAGTAAGGGAGGCTGGATGAGAAAGAAAGAACTTCCGTTCATATAGTCCTTTCTCACAAACAGGGTGCTATTCACAATGTAGTCACTGTTACACTGTAGAAATTGCAGCATGAATGTAAAGTTGCTAGAGGTGACCGTTTGGCTCATTGCATCTGTACTGGTTCTCCGAAAGAGCGTTTTGCTTAGTCGTTAACCTGCCTCTTCCCCTTAACCCCACCTATTCTTCCTTTTCAAATAAAAGTAATTCTCTTTTGAATACCTTGAGTGAACCTACCTCTCCCCACCCCGCACTTGCAGATAGCACACTCCAGACCCTAATCCCTTGAGTGAACCCCCCCCCGCTACTCTCAGCACGCTCCAGACCCTAACCCCTTGGGTGAACCTCCCCCTCCCCCCAACGCACTCAAACAGCACACTCCAGACCCTAACCATTCAAGCGGACCTACCTTCCCCCCGCCCCCCCACACTCAATACCTCCAGATTCTTACTAACTGTATGAAATAAAAATAACCATCTAAAATTATTTGAGGTCACTTTGAATCTTTGTCTCTCATTTTCATCATCCTTTCAGAATTGGGAACAGTTTCTCCCTGACCTATTCTGCCCAGAACAATCTGCAAGTGAGGCAGCCAATGTCCACACACAGCAAGAACAGAAATGAGATCAGTCCACCTGCTTTAGTGATACTGGCTGAGAGGGACAAGTGACCTATCAAGTGGCTTGCGGAGATTTAATTCTTCCCTATTTTAGTTTGTCTTCTGGTCAAATCATTCCTTTCAAGGAAAACAAATGGATGCCTTATCATTGATGCCCACGCCTAATGAAAGAATTAAGAAACACCTTACCTTTTGTCTGCACCTGACTGCTGGTTTTTGAGGCCTTTGAATCTGCTAAGGGCCTGGCCAGCTCCTCTTTGTCAGACAGGGCAGCTGTGGACTGGATAGCTACAGCTCGGCTTTTCCTGAACCGGCTGAGTAACCCTTCCTGCCTCAGTGTAGCCTGTCAAACAGAAACAAAACCAATCCTCCCTGGTCAGCTTCTCCAGAAATCATTGTTTTCCCCCTAGGGCACACAAGTGTGGAAGGCTGAGTTTATTCCCTATGCCTCGCTCGTGTGTCAGTTAGCTGTTAACAATAACCTCAGACAGCAACCTTTCTGAAGTGAGTGGGATTTGATGGCTCCTCCTCACTGACTGAACAGAGTAAAATCTGATACATGGTTAAACCAAATCTGCACCAGCTCAAATCTGATTTCCTGACCTCCTGAGTGGTTTCAGCGACTGTAATTGAAAATGCCCCATGGTTTTGTTTAATGCTTTTTAAAAAAAGGTGCAACACCTGGATATGTTTGTGTTCTCTTCAACAGGCAAAAGAAAGATGTCCAGGCATTGTGGCTTTTTTGACTGAAATAAAAGCATAGGAGATAATACTCTCGATGCACTCTCCCATGGCAACGCCTTGACCAATCTGAGGTGATCTGCCAACCAGTCAGCATGGTTTTCTCTTATAAAATACTTGGTTGTTCTCTTTGATATTTAGTATTCTTGTGATTCTGAGGAGTGTAAGATGATGTCTGTTTTTCAGCAATAATCATAACAATCCTGTTGGTTAAGTAACAAAGGCCAAGTTACATTCCAACACACTCGGTGCTTAGCACTGTTTAGAAAGGACTCGTGCTGGTCTGAGATAAGAAACTGGATGAGACAGTAATTACATTGCAAGTTCATCATAAACATCAGGACTAGAGCTTCTGATCTTCTTGTGAAGAATCTCCACCCATCTTTCCTCTTGAAGATAGTGATGGACAAAAGCCTTTGACGAACGTGAGGACTGCAGATGCTGGAGATTAGAGTCAAGATTAGAGTGGTGATTGAAAAGTACAGCAGGTCAGGCAGCATCTGAGGAGCAGGAAAATCGATGTTTTGGGCAGGAGCCCTTAGTCTGGGAGCCTCGGAGGTAGAGAGATAAATAGCAGGGGGTGGGGCTGGGGAGAAGATCATTGAGAGTGCAATAGGTAGATGGAGGAAGGGGCAAAGGTGGTAGGTCAGAGAGGAGGGTGGAGCGGATAGGTGGGCAGAAAGATTGACAAGTGGTACAGTCATGAGGATGGTGCTGGGTTGGAAGGTTGGAACTAGGGTAAGGTGGGGGGAGGGGAAAATGAGGGAACTGGTGAAGTCCACATTGATGCCCTGGGGTTGAAGGGTTCCGAGGTGGAAGACGAGGCGTTCATCTTTGTCTAGGGGTGCTTTTACTGGTGTTTTCGGCACTGATCTTGATTTTAAAAATGTGTTGCTGGAAAAGCGCAGCAGGTCAGGCAGCATCAAAGGAGAAGGAGAATTGACGTATCAGGCATAAGCCCTTCTTCAGGTTATGCCCGAAACATCGATTCTCCTTCTCCTTTGATGCTGCCTGACCTGCTGCACTTTTCCAACAACACATTTTTAAGCTCTGATCCCCAGCATCTGCAGTCCTCACTTTCTCCTAACTGATCTTGATTTCCCACGAACAGCAGAGAACACAGCGTGAACCAGGCTGATAGGTCCCTGCAGCACCATCTACTCCCAGGGAATTGACACAAATCGAGGCAATGCAAAGGAGTCTCTCCCACTTTCAGCATCTTCCACCATTCAGAAACAGGCTGTTTGACCCATAGCAATGTACCTCTGACCTTACATTATCTCACCAGTCAACATATCCCTCAATCCCCTTCCTCTTCACATACACCAAGTTTTTTTTAATCCATCTGCACTAACCTGTTAACCATTTCATCTGGTAGTGACTTCCACAATCCTCTGGGCAAAGCCGTTTCTCTTGATCTGTTTGATTGTGTGGTCTTGGGACCCATAGAGTCAGCCATATCTGTGCCCTGTAAATATAGGGTGCTACTCACCACCAGGAGATTCCTGTCCCTCTCCAGTTCACGCAGCTTGGTACTGAGTCGCTGGACTTCCCTCTGATGCTGTTCCTCGTGTAACTTTTCGCAGGCCTGCATTCGCTCCTTGTCCCGGGCTGCCTGTCTGTCAGTTTGACGGAGGGCGACCACTATAAAATCAGGACGGCAGAAAAGCAACTGTCACGCTCAGCAAGGGGCCTGAGTAAAACGCTTCAATGGCACAGTTCATAATTTGTAAAAATTGTTCTCCTACGGCATCACCACTTTTTACCCAAGTGTGGTACACTGGAAAAACCCCTTTGTTCAGCTCATCTGCTGCCACCTTTAAGCTGCTGCATGGTCTACGGGAGGCACAGGGTTGCTGATGTCCGTTCGTATTTAAGTGCAGGAGGGCAGAGCAGGGAAGAGGGCAGGTAGGAATCAGACAGTAGAGCTGAGGGCTGAATGGGAGGGTAGACTGTCAGAGTTCAGTTGGCACAGGTAGGAGAATGCTGTCACTAAACCTCCAGAGAACCAGGGCACATACAGACTGGGCCATATGACACAAAAACAGGAGTAGGCCATTTGGCCCCTCGAGTCTGCTCTGCCATTCAATCGGATCATGGCTGAACCAACATTCCTCATGCACACTTTCCTGACTTCTCTCCACATTCCTTGATTCCCGACTGATCAACTATCTACCACAGCCTTAGATATAGACACAAACTCTGTTCTCCCACAGCTCTCTGTGGCAAGCAGTTCCAAAGACTCACAACCCTCAGAGAAGAAATTCCTCCTCATCTCTGTCTGAAATTGGTGCCTCTTTATGCTGAGACAATGTCCTCTGGCCCCAGACTCTCATGAGAGAGATATTCTTTCAGCACTTACCCTGTCAAGCTCCTTAAGGATCTTCCATGTTTCAGTGAGGTCACCTCTCACGTTTCTAAACTCCAGACCTGTTAAGCCTTTGTCCATAAGACAATCCCTCCCATACCGGGATCATCCTGGTGAACTTGCTCTGAACTGCAGAGAAGGCCGAGGGAGGAAAGGTTCTTTTGAAATTGGGTTGAGTTCAGATAGTTAGCTCCACAATTGGACACTTGGTGTTTATACTGACTGCTATTGAAGGTTACCAGGTTTGGACAGTCTTGATACTAGGAAGATGCTATCATTAACAACATAAGGGCCATATCTGATGGATTTATTTTGTGGTTGTCACTGAAGACACCAGTATTTTACTCGAGCCAGTTTAAAACAAGCTGAGAGTACAGACATCCTGTAACTGTAAGGCTGATCACGTTATTCATTTATTGCTGCCTATGACTTGACTAACATGGCAGACTTACAGTTTTAGTGTTTTTCATGTAAATACTCCACAGAGCTTTATCAGATACAAATTACCATTCAGTCAAATCAGGAAATATTCAGTCTGATTTCTCACTCACCGGCCCCACAGTCTGCCCCCACCTATCCCACTCACCGGCCCCTCCATGTGACCCCTCCTATCCCACTCACCGGCCCCACAGTCTGCCCCCACCTATCCCACTCACCGGCCCCTCCATGTGACCCCTCCTATCCCACTCACCGGCCCCTCCATGCGATCGCTCCTATCCCACTCACCGGCCCCACAGTCTGCCCCCTCCTATTCCACTCACCGGCCCCTCGGTATGCCCCCTCCTATCCCACTCACCGGCCCCTCCATGTGCCCCCTCCTATCCCACTCACCGGCCCCTCCATGTGCCCCCTCCTATCACACTCACCGGCCCCTCCATGCGATCGCTCCTATCCCACTCACCGACCCTTCGGTATGCCCCCTCCTAACCCACTCACCGGCCCCTCCAAGTGCCCCCTCCTATACCACTCACCGGCCCCTCGGTGTGCCCCCTCCTATTCCACTCACTGGCCCCTCAGTGTGCCCCGTCCTATCCCACTCACCGGCCCCTCAGTGTGCCCCCTCCCATTCCACTCACTTGCCCCTCAGTGTGCCCCGCCCTATCCCACTCACCGGCCCCTCGGTGTGCCCCGTCCTATCCCACTCACCGGCGCCTCCGTGCGCTCGCTGCTATCCCACTCACCAGCCCCTCGGTGTGCCCCCTCCTATCCCACTCACCGGTTCCTCCATGTGCCCCTCCTATCCCATTCACCGGCCCCTCGGTGCGTTCACTCCTATCCCACTCACCGGCCTCTCAGTGTGCCCTCTCCTATCCCACTCACCGGCCCCTCCATGTGCCCCCCCATCCCACTCACCGGCCCCTCAGTGTGCCCCCTCCTATCCCACTCACCGGCCCTTCCATGTACCCCCTCCTATCCCACTCACTGGCCCCTCCATGCACCCCCTCCTATTCTACTCATCGGTGCCTCAGTGCGCTCGCTCTTATCCCACTCACCGGCCCCTCGGTGAGCTCGCTTCTATCCCACCCACCGGCCCCTCAGTGTGCCCCCTCCTATCCCACTCACTGGCCCCTCGGTGTGCCCCCCCATCCCACACCGGCCCCTCAGTGTGCCCCCTCCTATCCCACTCACTGGCCCCTCGGTGTGCCCCCCCATCCCACACCGGCCCCTCAGTGTGCCCCCTCCTATCCCACTCATCGCCCCCTCAGTGTGCCCCCTCCTATCCCACTCACCGGCCCCTCCATGTACCCCCTCATATCCCACTCATCGGCGCCTCAGTGTGCTCGCTCTTATCCCACTCACCGGCCATTCAGTGTGCTCCCTCCTATCTCACTCACCGGCCCCTCAGTGTGCCCACTCCTATCCCACTCACCGGCCTCTCAGTGCATTCGCTGCTATCCCACTCACCGGCCCCTCGGTGTGCCCCCTCCTATCCCACTCACCGGCTCCTCGGTGTGCCCCCTCCTATCCCACTCACCAGCCCCTCAGTGCATTCGCTCCTATCCCACTCACCGGCCCCTCGGTGTGTTCGATCCTATCCCACTCACCGGCCGCTCGGTGTGCCCCCTCCTATCCCACTCACCGGCCCCTCGGTGTGCCCCCTCCTATCCCACTCACCGGCCCCTCGGTGTGCCCCCCCATCCCACTCACCGGCCCCTCCATGTGCCCCCTCCTATCCCACTCACCGGCCCCTCGGTGTGCCCCCTCCTATCCCACTCACTGGCTCCTCCATGTGCCCCCTCCTATCCCACTCCCCGCCCCTCAGTGTGCCCCCTCCTATCCCATTCACCAGCCCCTCAGTGCGTTCGCTCCTATCCCACTCACCGGCCCCTCGGAGTATTCGCTCCTATCCCACTCACCGGCCCCTCGGTGCGTTCGCTCCTATCCCACTCACCGGCCCCTCGGTGTGTTCGCTCCTATCCCACTCACGGTCTCTCGGTGCGTTCGATCCTATCCCACTCACCGGCCCCTCGGTGTGCCCCGTCCTATCCCACTCACCGGCCCCTCGGTGTGCTCGCTCCTATCCCACTCACCGGCCCCTCGGTGTGGCCCTCCTATCCCACTCACCGGCCCCTCTGTGTGCTCGCTCCTATCCCACTCACCAGCCCCTCGGTGTGCCCCCTCCTATCCCACTCACCGGCCCCTCTGTGTGCTCGCTCCTATCCCACTCATCGGCCGCTCGGTGTGACCCCTCCTATCCCACTCACCGGCCCCTCGGTGTACCCCCTCCTATTCCACTCACCGGCCCCTCGGTGCGTTCGCTCCTATCCCACTCACCGGCCCCTCAGTGCGTTCGCTCCTATCCCACTCACCGGCCCCTCGGAGTATTCGCTCCTATCCCACTCACCGGCCCCTCGGTGCGTTCGCTCCTATCCCACTCACCGGCCCCTCGGTGTGTTCGCTCCTATCCCACTCACCGGTCTCTCAGTGCGTTCGATCCTATCCCACTCACCGGCCCCTCGGTGTGCCCCGTCTTATCCCACTCACCGGCCCCTCGGTGTGCTCGCTCCTATCCCACTCACCGGCCCCTCGGTGTGGCCCTCCTATCCCACTCACCAGCGCCTCGGTGTGCCCCCTCCTATCCCACTCACCGGCCCCTCTGTGTGCTCGCTCCTATCCCACTCACCAGCCCCTCGGTGTGCCCCCTCCTATCCCACTCACCGGCCCCTCTGTGTGCTCGCTCCTATCCCACTCATCGGCCGCTCGGTGTGACCCCTCCTATCCCACTCACCGGCCCCTCGGTGTACCCCCTCCTATTCCACTCACCGGCCCCTCGGTGCGTTCGCTCCTATCCCACTCACCGGCCCCTCGGTGCGTTCGCTCCTATCCCATTCACCGGCCCCTCGGTGCGTTCGCTCCTATCCCACTCACCGGCCCCTCGGTGCGTTCGCTCCTATCCCATTCACCGGCCCCTCGGTGCGTTCGCTCTTATCCCACTCACCGGCCCCTCGGTGCGTTCGATCCTATCCCACTCACCGGCCCCTCGGTGCGTTCGCTCTTATCCCACTCACCGGCCCCTCGGTGCGTTCGATCCTATCCCACTCACCGGCCGCTCGGTGTGCCCCCTCCTATCCCACTCACCGGCACCTCGGTGTGCCCCTTCCTATCCCACTCACCGGCCCCTCGGTGTGCTCACTCCTATCCCACTCACCGGCCCCTCGATGTGCCTCTCCTATCCCACTCACCGGCACCTCGATGTGCCCCCTCCTATCCCACTCACCAGCCCCTCGTTGTGACCCCTCCTCTCCCACTCACTGGCCCCTCTGTGTGCTCGTTCCTATCCCACTCCCCGCCCCTCGGTGTGCCCCCTCCTATCCCACTCACCGGCCCCACCATGTGCCCCCTCCTATCCCACTCACCGGCCCCTCCATGTGCCCCCTACTATCCCACTCACCGCTCCTCGGTGTGCCCCCTCCTATTCCACTAACCGGCCCCTCCATGTGCCCCCTCCTATCCCACTCCCCGCTCCTCGGTGTGCCCCCACCTATTCCACTCACCAGCCCCTCGGTGTGCCCCCTCCTATCCCACTCACCGGCCCCTCGGTGTGCCCCCTCCTATTCCACTAACCGGCCCCTCCATGTACCCCCTCCCCGCCCCTCGGTGTGCCCCTCCTATCCCACTCACCGGCCCCACCATGTGCCCCCTCCTATCCCACTCACCGGCCCCTCCATGTGCCCCCTCCTATCCCACTCCCCGCTCCTCGGTGTGCCCCCTCCTATCCCACTCACCGGCCCCTCGGTGTGACCCCTCCTATCCCACTCACCAGCCCGTCAGTGTGCCCCCTCCTATCCCACTCACCGGCCCCTCGGTGTGACCCCTCCTATCCCACTCACCGGCCCCTCCATGTACCCCCTCCTATCCCACTCACCGGCCCCTCCATGTGCCCCCTCCTATCCCACTCACTAGCTCCTGGGTGTGCCCCCTCCTATCCCACTCACCGGCCCCTCGGTGTGCCCCCTCCTATCCCACTCACCGGCCCCTCCATGTGCCCCCTCCTATCCCACTCACTAGCTCCTGGGTGTGCCCCCTCCTATCCCACTCACCGGCCCCTCGGTGTGACCCCTCCTATCCCACTCACCGGCCCCTCAGTGTGCCCCTCCTATCCCACTCACCGGCCCCTCGGAGTGCCCCTCCTATCCCACTCACCGGCCCCTCGGTGTGCCCCTCCTATCCCACTCACCGGCCCCTCGGAGTGCCCCTCCTATCCCACTCACCGGCCCCTCGGAGTGCCCCTCCTATCCCACTCACCGGCCCCTCGGTGTGCCCCTCCTATCCCACTCACCGGCCCCTCGGTGCGCTCGTACTTATCCCACTCACCGGCCCCTCGGTGTGCCCCCTCCTATCCCACTCACCGGCCCCTCGGTGTGACCCCTCCTATCCCACTCACCGGCCCCTCGGTGTGCCCCTCCTATCCCACTCACCGGCCCCTCGGTGTGCCCCTCCTATCCCACTCACCGGCCCCTCGGTGTGCCCCTCCTATCCCACTCACCGGCCCCTCGGTGTGCCCCCTCCTATCCCACTCACCGGCCCCTCAGTGTGCCCCTTCCTATCCCACTCACCGGCCCCTCAGTGCGTTCGCTCCTATCCCACTCACCGGCACCTCGGTATGCCCCCTCCTATCCCACTCACGGCCACTTCATGTGCCCCCTCCTATCCCACTCACCGGCCCCTCAGTGCGTTCGCTCCTATCCCATTCACCGGCCCCTCGGTGTGCTCCCTCCTATCCCACTCACCGGCCCCTCGGTATGCCCCTCCTATCCCACTCACCGGCCCCTCGGTGTGACCCCTCCTATCCCACTCACCGGCCCCTCGGTGCGTTCGCTGCTATCCCACTCATCGGCCGCTCGGTGTGCCCCCTCCTATCCCACTCACCGGCACCTCCGTGTACCCCCTCCTATCCCACTCACCGGCCCCTCGGTGTGTTCGCTCCTATCCCATTCACCGGCCCCTCGGTATGCCCCTCCTATCCCACTCACCGGCCCCTCGGTGTGCCCCCTCCTATCCCACTCACCGGCCCCTCGGTATGCCCCTCCTATCCCACTCACCGGCCCCTCGGTGTGACCCCTCCTATCCCACTCACTGGCTCCTCGGTGCGTTCGCTGCTATCCCACTCATCGGCCGCTCGGTGTGCCCCCTCCTATCCCACTCACCGGCACCTCCGTGTACCCCCTCCTATCCCACTCACTGGCCCCTCGGTGTGACCCCTCCTATCCCACTCACCGGCCCCTCAGTGCGTTCGCTCCTATATCACTCACCGGCCCCTCAGTTTGCCCCCTCCTATCCCACTCACCGGCCCCTCAGTGCGTTCGCTCCTATCCCACTCACCGGCCCCTCAGTGCGTTCGCTCCTATCCCACTCACCGGCCCCTCAGTGCGTTCGCTCCTATCCCACTCACCGGCCCCTCGGTGCGCTTGCACCTATCCCACTCACCGGCCCCTCGGTGCGCTTGCACCTATCCCACTCACCGGCCCCTCGGTGTGCCCCGTCCTATCCCACTCGCCGGCCGCTCGGTCCTATCCCACTCACCGGCCCCCCCCGTGTGCCCTCTCCTATCCCAATCACCAGCCCCCAAGTGTGCCCTCTCCTATCACACTCACCGGCCCCTCGGTGCGCACGCTCCTATCCCACTCACCGGCCCCCCAGTGTGCCCCCTCCTATCCCACTCAGCGGCCCCTCCGTGCGCTCTCTCGTATCCCACTCACCGCCCCCTCCATGCACTCGCTCCTATCCCACTCAGCGGCCCCTTGGTGTGTCCCTCCTGCCCCCACCTACCACCGTTGGTGCGCACCCACCCCCCCTATCTACCAGCCTTGGTGTGCCCCCCACCCCCCCCCAACCCCTACCAGCCTTGGTGTTCCCCTTCCCCCGACCAACCAGCCTTGGTGTTCCCCCTCCCCCCTTGCCCCCACCTACCAGCCTTGGTGTGCCCCCTCCTGCCCACATCTACTAGCCTTGATGTGTCCCCTCTCCCCTTGCCCCCACCTACCAGTCTTGATGTGCCCCCTCCCCCCTTGCCCCCACTTACCACACCTGGTGGGCCACCCCCCACCCCCACCAACCAGCCTTGGTTTCCCCCCCCCCCCCCTGCCCCACCTACCAGCCTAGGTGTGCCTCCTTCCCTCTTGCCCCCACTTACCAGCCTTGGTGTTCCCCCTCCCCCCTTGCCCCCAATTACCAGCCTTGGTGCGCCCCCTCCCCCCTTGCCTCCACCTACCAGCCTTGGTGTGCCACCTCCAGGCCCCACCTACCAGCCTTGGTGTGCCCCCTCCCCTTATGTCGCCACCTGCCAGCCTTGGTGTGCCCCCTCCCCTCTTGACCCATCTATCAGCCTTGGTGTGCCCCCTCCCCACTTGCCCCTACCTACCAGCCTTGGTGTGCACCCGTCCCCCCTTGCCCCCATCTACCAGCCTTGGTGTGCCCCCTCCCCCCTTGCCCCCACCTACCACACTTGGTGTGCCCCCACCTACCAACCTTGGTGTGCGCCCCCCCACCCCATTGCCCCCACCTACCAACCTTGGTGTTCCCCCTACCCCCTTGCCTCCACCCACTAGCCTTGGTGTCACTCCTCCCCCCAACCTACCAGCCTTGGTGTGCCTCCTCCCCCCTTGACCCCACCTACCAGCCTTGGTGCGCCCCACCCCCCAACCTACCAGCCTTGGTGTGCCTCCTCCCCCCTTGCCTCCATCGACCAGCCTTGGTGCGCCCCACCCCCCAACCTACCAGCCTTGGCGTGCCTCCTCCCCTTCTTGCCCCCACCTACCAGCCTTGGTGTTCCCCCTACACCCTTGTCCCCACCTGCCAGCCTTGGTGTGCCCCCTCCCCTCTTGACCCACCTACCAGCCTTGGTGTACCCCCTCCTGCCCCCGCCTACCAGCCTTAGTGTGCACCCTCCCCTCCATGCCCCCACCTACCAGCCTTGGTGTTCCCTGTCCCCCCTTGCCCCCATCTACCAGCCTTGGTGTGCCCCCTATTGCCCCCACCTACCAGCCTTGGTGTGCCCCCTATTGCCCCCACCTACCAACCTTGGTGTGCCTCCTCCCCTCTTGCCCCCACCTACCAGCCTTGGTGTGCCCCCTCCCCCCTTGCCCCCACTTACCACCCTTGGTGTGCCCCCTCCCCCCTTGCCCCCACTTACCACCCTTGGTGTGCCCCCACCTACCAACCTTGGTGTGCGCCCCCCACCCCCTTGCCCCCCCCCTACCAGCCTTGGTCGGCCACCTCCAGCCCCCACCTACCAGCCTTGGTGTGGCCCCTCCCTCTTTGTCCCCACCTGCCAGCCTTGGTGTGCCTCCTCTCCCCTTGTCCCTACCGACCAGCCTTGGTGTGGCCCCTCCCCCTTTGTCCCCACCTACCAGCCTTGGTGCGCCCCATCCCCCTCACCCCCACCTACCAGCCTTGGTGTGCCCCCTCCCCCCTTGCCCCCACTGACCAGCGTTGATGTTCTCCACCCCCCTCGCTCACACCTTCCACCCTTGGTGTGCCTCCTCCTGCCCCCACCCACCAGCCTTGGTGTGTCCCCTCCCCCCTTGCCCCCATCTACCAGCCTTAGTGTGCCCCCTCCCCCCCTTGCCCCCAACTACCAGCCTTGGTGCGCCCCATCCCCCTCACCCCCACCTACCAGCCTTGGAGTGCCCCCTCCCCCCTTGCCCCCCCCTACCAGCCTTGGTGTTCCTCCTCCCCCCTTGTCCCCACCTACCAGCCTTGGTGTGCCCCCTCCCCCCTTGCCCCCACCTACCAGCCTTGGTATTCCTCCTCCCCCCTTGCCCCCACCTACCAGCCTTGGTGTGCCCCCTCCCCCCTCGCCCCCACATACCAGCCTTGATGTGCCTCCTCCCCCCTTGCCCCCACCTACCAGCCTTGGTGTGCCCGCTCCCCCCTTGCCCCCACATACCAGCCTTGGTGTGCCCCCTCCCCCCTTGCCCCCACCTACCAGCCTTGGTGCGCCCCATCCCCCTCACCCCCACCTACCAGCCTTGGTGTGCCTCCTCCCCTCTTGCCCCCACCTACCAGCCTTGGTGTGCCCCCTCCCCTCTTGCCCCCACCTACCAGCCTTGGTGTGCCCCCTCCCCCCTTGCCCCCACTTACCAGCCTTGGTGTGCCCCGTCCCCCCTTGCCCCCACCTACCAGCCTTGGTGTGTCCCCATCCCCCCTTGCCCCCACCTACCAGCCTTGATGTGCCTCCTCCCCCCTCACCCCCACCTACCAGCCTTGGTGTGCCTCCTCCCCTCTTGCCCCCACTTACCAGCCTTGGTGTGCCCCCTCCCCCCTTGCCCTTACTTACCAGCCTTGGTGTGCCCCCTCCCCCCTTGCCCCCACTTACCAGCCTTGGTGTGCCTCCTCCCCCCTTGCCCCCACTTACCAGCCTTGGTGTGCCCCCTCCCCCCTTGCCCCCACTTACCAGCCTTGGTGTGCCCCCTCCCCCCTTGCCCTCACTTACCAGCCTTGGTGTGCCTCCTCCCCCCTTGCCCCCACTTACCAGCCTTGGTGTGCCCCCTCCCCCCTTGCCCCCACTTACCAGCCTTGGTGTGCCCCCTCCCCCCTTGCCCCCACTTACCAGCCTTGGGGTGCCCCCTCCCCCCTTGCCCTCACTTACCAGCCTTGGTGTGCCCCCTCCCCCCTCACCCCCACCTACCAGCCTTGGTGTGCCTCCTCCCCTCTTGCCCCCACTTACCAGCCTTGATGTGCCTCCTCCCCCCCTTGCCCCCACCTACCAGCCTTGGTGTGCCCCCTCCCCCCTTGCCCCCACATACCAGCCTTGATGTGCCTCCTCCCCCCTTGCCCCCACCTACCAGCCTTGGTGTGCCCCCATCCCCCCTTGCCCCCACCTACCAGCCTTGATGTGCCTCCTCCCCCCTCACCCCCACCTACCAGCCTTGGTGTGCCTCCTCCCCTCTTGCCCCCACTTACCAGCCTTGGTGTGCCCGCTCCCCCCTTGCCCCCACATACCAGCCTTGGTGTGCCCCCTCCCCCCTTGCCCCCACCTACCAGCCTTGGTGCGCCCCATCCCCCTCACCCCCACCTACCAGCATTGGTGTGCCTCCTCCCCTCTTGCCCCCACCTACCAGCCTTGGTGTGCCCCCTCCCCCCTTGCCCTCACTTACCAGCCTTGGTGTGCCCCCTCCCCCCTTGCCCCCACTTACTAGCCTTGGTGTGCCTCCTCCCCCCTTGCCCCCACTTACCAGCCTTGGTGTGCCCCCTCCCCCCTTGCCCCCACTTACCAGCCTTGGTGTGCCCCCTCCCCCCTTGCCCTCACTTACCAGCCTTGGTGTGCCCCCTCCCCCCTCACCCCCACCTACCAGCCTTGGTGTGCCTCCTCCCCCCTTGCCCCCACTTAACAGCCTTGGTTTGCCCCCTCCCCCCTTGCCCCCACTTACCAGCCTTGGTGTGCCCCCTCCCCCCTTGCCCCCACTTACCAGCCTTGGTGTGCCTCCTCCCCCCTTGCCCCCACTTACCAGCCTTGGTGTGCCCCCTCCCCCCTTGCCCCCACTTACCAGCCTTGGTGTGCCCTCTCCGAGCCTCGTTGAGCTGTCTCTCCATCTCGGACAGTTGCTCGGCCAGCCGTTGCTCTGCTTCCTCCACTTTCCCAGTGAGAGCTGCAAAACCAGCACAGGGCATGTGACGGGGAGGTGGGCAGTGCGAATCAGGACTCTGTACATACGAGCGACAAGTGCCAACTCATCTCTGCCACCTCAGACAGAAAACTCCTGGGGCAGGGGGTTTCAGTGGTGGGGAAGGGCAGACAGGGAATCCCTATCGGGGTGCAGCACACTGGATGCTCTTCACTGTAAGAACTCAGAGATTAACCACACTTGGAGAGTTGGGCTTTCAGAGCACTGACAAAATCACCTTCCACATTATGACTGTGACTACACCATTTGTAGTGCATTGTGAATGAGATATTAAACTGAGCTCCCATCTAGCTGCTTGGCTGATGGTAACAGATCCTGTAGCACTGTTCAGAAAACAGCACAGGAACTCCCCTGATGCTCTGGCTAGTATTCATCCCTCAACCAACAACATTATCTACGATGTGGGGGTGCCGGTGTTGGACTGGGGTGGAAAAAGTTAAAAATCACACAACACCAGGTTATAGTCCAATCAAAAGACCTCCCACTTGCAACCTGATGAAGGAGTCGCACTCCAAAATCTAGTACTTCCAAATAAACCTGTTGGACGATAACCTGGTGTTGTGTGATTTTTAACATCACTATTGGTAGAGTGGTCGGAAGTGTCTATATGGACTTCAGTAAAATGTTCATCATGGTTCTGCATGGTAGACCAGTTACCAGTTAGTAAGGTTAGGGCACATGAGATCGAGTAGGAGCTAGCCAATTGGATGCAAAATTGGCTCGAAGGTAGGAAACAGAGGGTGGTGGTGGAGGGTTGCTTTTCAGACTCAAGGCCTGTGACTGGTGGTGTGCCTCCATGATCGGTGCTGGGTCCACTGCTTTTCCTCATTTATATAAATGATTTGAATCTGAACACAGGAGGTAGAGTTAGTAAGTTGGCAGATGACAGCAAAATTGGAGGTGTGTTAGACAGCAAAGAAGGTTACCTCAGATTACAATGGGATCTTGATCAGATGGGTAATTGTGCCAAGGAATGGCAGATGGAGTCTAATTTAGATAAATGTGAGGTGCTGCATTTGGGAAAGGCAAATCCGGGCAGGACTTATACACTGAATGGTAGGGCCCTGGGAAGTGTTGATGAACAAAGACCTTGGAGAGCAGGGTCATTGTTCCTTGAAAGTAGGGTCGCAGGTAGAACATGGCAGTGAAGAAGGCGTTTGGCACTTTTACCTTCATTGGTCAGAACACTGAGTACAGGAGTTGAGGTGTCATGTTGCAGCTGTACAGGAGGTCGGTGAGGCCACTTTTGGAATACTACGTACAATCCTGGTCACCCTTCTATAGGAAGGATGTTGAGAGAGTGCAGAAAAGAGTTACAAGGATGTTGCCAGGGTTGGAGGGTTTGAGTTACAGGGAGAGGCTGAGTAGGCTGGGGCTATTTTCTGTGGAGCGTCGGAGACTGATGGGTGACCTTATAGAGGTTTGTAAAGTCATGAGAGGCATCGATAGGGTAAATAGACAAGGTTTTTTCCCCAGGGTGGGGGCGTCCTAGAGAACATATGTTTAAGGTGAGAGGCAAAGACTTAAAAAGGATCTGAGTGCGAACTTTTTTATGCAGAGGGTGGTGCGTATATAGAATGAGCTGCCAAAGGAAGTGGTGGAGGCTAGTACAATTACAACGTTTAAAAGGTATCTGGTGGGTATATGAATAGGAAGGGTTTCAAAGAATATGGGCCAAGTGCTGGCAGGTGGGACTAGGTCAGATTGGGACTTCTGGTCAATGCGGATGAGTTGGACTGAAGGCTCTGTTTCTGTGCTATATGACACTGACACTCTTATTATCACCAACATTTGGTTGCAAGCTACATTTGAAGGTATATTTACATACAGGAGGTCAGGTGACCAAGGTCTGGTCTTGACGAAGAGGTTACAAAAAGTACTTTCAAATCTTAATTTGGAGGTGGCCAGTGTTGGACTGGGGTGGACAAAGTTAAAAATCACACAACGCCAGGTTATAGTCCAACAGGTTTATTTGGAAGCATTAGCTTTCAGAGCGCTGCTCCTTCATCAGGTGGTTGTGGAGAATAAGATCTTAAGACACAGAATTTGAGAAGTCACTTGAGAATGTAACTTTTTAAAAGTTCTGTGATTTACATATGAAACCAGCATGTTCATTTTCAAAGCTGACAGACTCAACAAACAATTCAGGTCTTTTTCAATATGTAATTTCAGTCACACACTGTAAACGTTTGCTATAAATTCTATATTTTACAATCTTATACTCCACAACCACCTGATGAAGGATCAGCGCTCCGAAAGCTAGTGCTTCCATAAAACCTGTTGGACTATAACCTGGTGTTGTGTGATTTTTAACTTTCAAATCTTAGGAGCTGAAGACGGAGCTGGTAATGGAGGGGTACACAGAAAAGGGAGATGCACAAGAGGGGTGAAATGCAGAGATTATTGCAGGCCTTAAGGCAGAGGAACATTCCTGAAATAGGGAAAGATGGAGGCATGGAGGGACATCAACATGAGGATGGCAGTTTAAAACCAGGGGTCTTGCTGGATCAGGATTAGTTGCTGAGTGAGGGGAGGGGTTGACTGAACGGAGTGTTGGTGTGAGTTCAGATCCGAGTGCCAGGGTTCAGGACTGAGCTGTGTTTTTGTTTTTACAGAGTGTGCAAGATGGCAGTTCCAGAGTTGTGGCCCTTCCCCCACCTAGGGATATCAGCACGGGGATCCCCCAACCCTGGCTGGACAGGGGGAATCGGTTGTTCAGGAGAAACTTGCCTTGTTCATATTTCTGCTGCTGCTGGGCCAGCTCGATCCGCAGGCTCTCTGCAGCTCCCTGACTGTCCGCAAGCTGCTTCTGACACTCTCTCAGTTCCTCGGTCAGTTTCTGCTGGCACTGAGTCCTCTCCTCCAAGGCTTCCTCCAGCTGGCCCCTCACTACCAGGTGGTCCTTTAGTTCACTCTCACCTGAAGCAAACCGGAAAATACAAATCCTGGTAAACTGTCCCAGAGAACACTGTGATTCTCAACAACAAACAAAGCTGTACATAGTGAAAGATTGCACAGCCCTGGTAACATGGCGCTGGTATCTGACAGTGAGAATCCCTGAGGAATATGCTCAGACAGGCAATAACCAGCTTGGTCTAAGAGGCAGATTTGCAGAACCATCTTTAAGGAGGACAGACAGAAAGGTTTAGTTTGAGCAGCCAAGGGTGGAACAATGAAAACCGAGCATGATGGATATGACGGAGAGCAGACACCTCGCGTGGCTTGGGGAAGGCTGTCTTTCCACAAGTACCAACAGATTCCCCCTCTCACCTAAAACACTGACAGCTTTGGACACAGAGCAATCGCCCCTGTGAGCTGTCGCCCCTGTGAGCTGTCGCCCCTGTGAGCTGTCGCCCCTGTGAGCTGTCGCCCCTGTGAGCTGTCGCCCCTGTGAGCTGTCGCCCCTGTGAGCTGTCGCCCCTGTGGACAGTCGCCCCTGTGGACAGTCGCCCTTGTCGACATTTGCCCCTGTGTACAGTTGCCCCTGTGAGCTGTTGCCCCTATGTACAGTCGCCCCTGTGGACATTCGCCCGTGAGCTGTCGCCACTGTTGGGAGTCACCCCTGTGAGCTGTCACCCCTGTGAGCTGTCGCTCCTGTGAGCTGTCGCACCTGTGGACATAGAACATAGAAGAATACAGCGCAGTACAGGCCCTTCGGCCCTCGATGTTGCGCCGATCCAAGCCCACCTAACCTACACTAGCCCACTATCCTCCATTCCTGAAGAAGGGCTAATGCCCGAAACGTCGATTCTCCTGTTCCCTAGATGCTGCCTGACCTGTTGCGTTTTTCCAGCAACACATTTCCATCACTATCCTCCATATGCCTATCCAATGCCCGCTTAAATGCCCATAATGAGGGAGAGCTGGAAATGTGTTGCTGGAAAGGCTTATTCCTGAAGAAGGGCTTATGCCCGAAACGTCGATTCTCCTGTTCCCTGGATGCTGCCTGACCTGCTGCGCTTTTCCAGCAACACATTTCCAGCTCTGATCTCCAGCATCTGCAGACCTCACTTTCTCCATAATGAGGGAGAGTCCACCACTGCTACTGGCAGGGCATTCCATGAACTCACGACTCGCTGAGTAAAGAACCTACCCCTAACATCTGTCCTATACCTACCCCCCCCTTAATTTAAAGCCATGCCCCCTTGTAATAGCTGACTCCATACGTGGAAAAAGATTCTCACTGTCGACCCTATCTAAACCCCTAATCATCTTATACACCTCTATCAAGTCACCCCTAAACCTTCTTTTGACAGTTGCCCCTTTGAGCTGTCACCCCTGTGCACAGTTGCCCCTTTGAGCTGTCACCCCTGTGGATAGTCGCCCTTGTCGACAATCGCCCCTGTGTACAGTTGCCCCTTTGAGCTGTCACCCCTGTGACCTGTCGCCCCTGTGAGCTGTCGCCCCTGTGGATAGTTGCCCCTTTGAGCTGTCACCCCTGTGGACAGTTGCCCCTTTGAGCTGTTGCCCCCGTGAGCTGTTGCCCCTGTGAGCTGTCGCCCCTGTGGATAGTTGCCCCTTTGAGCTGTCACCCCTGTAGACAGTCGCCCCTTTGAGCTGTTGCCCCCATGAGCTGTCGCCCTGTGAGCTGTAGCCACTGTGGACAGTCACCCTTGTCGACATTCGCCCCTGTGTACAGTTGCCCCTGTGAGCTGTTTCCCTGTGTACAGTCGCCCCTGTGGACAGTCGCCCCTGTGGACAGTCGCCCCTGTGAGCTGTCGCCCCTGTGGACAGATGCCCCTGTGAGCTGTCGCCCCTGTGGACAGTTGCCACTGTGAGCTGTCGCCCGATGGACAGTTACCCCTGTGAGCTGTTGCCCCTGTGAGCTGTCGCCCCTGTTGGGAGTCACCCCTGTGAGCTGTCACCCCTGTAAGCTGTCGCCCCTGTGAGCTGTCGCCCCTGTGGATAGTTGCCACTGTGAGCTGTCGCCCGATGGACAGTGTCCCTGTGGACAGATGCCCCTGTGAGCTGTCGCCCCTGTGGACAGTTGCCACTGTGAGCTGTCGCCCGATGGACAGTGTCCCTGTGGACAGATGCCCCTGTGTACAGTCGCCCCTGTGGATAGTTACCCCAGTGGACAGTCGCCCCTGTGAGCTCTCGCCCCTGTGGACAGTCACCCCAATGGACAGATGCCCCTGTGTACAGTCACACCTGTGGACAATCGCCCCTGTGGACAGTTACCCCTGTATACAGTCGCCCCTGTGGACAGTCGCCCTTGTCGATATTCGCCCCTGTGGACAGTCGCCCCTGTGAGCTGTCGCCTCTGTGGACAGTCGCCTCTGTGGACAGTCGCCCCTGTGGACAGTCGCCCCTGTGGACAGTCGCCCCTGTGAGCAGTCGCCCCTGTGAGCAGTCGCTCCTGTGAGCAGTCGCTCCTGTGAGCAGTCGCCCCTGTGAGCTGTCGCCCCTGTGAGCTGTCGCCCCTGTTGACAGTCGCCCCTGTTGACAGTCGCCTCTGTGGACAGTCGCCCCTGTGGACAGATGCCCCTGTGGACAGATGCCCCTGTGGACAGATGCCCCTGTGAGCTGTTGCCCCTGTGAGCTGTTGCCCCCGTGGGCAGTCGCCTGTGTGCGCTGTCGCCCCTGTGGGCAGTCGCTCCTGTGAGCTGTCGCCCCTGTGAGCTGTTGCCCCTGTGGACAGTCGCCCCTGTGAGCTGTCGCCCCTGTTGACAGTCGCCCCTGTGGACAGATGCCCCTGTGAACAGTCGCTCCTGTGAGCTGTTGCCTCCATGGGCAGTCGCCTGTGTGCGCTGTCGCCCCTGTGGACAGTCACCGCTGTGAGCTGTTGCCCCTGTGGACTGTCGCCCCTGTGAGCTGTTGCCCCCGTGGGCAGTCACCTGTGTGCACTGTCGCCCCTGTGGGCAGTCGCTCCTGTGAGCTGTCGCTCCTGTGAGCTGTCGCCCCTGTGAGCTGTCGCCCCTGTGGAAAGTCATCCCTGTGGACAGTCGCCCCGGTGAGCTATCGCCCCTGTGGACAGTTGCCCCTCTGGGCACTCGCTCCTGTGAGCTGTCGCCCCGGTGGCTCGATGCCCCTGTGTACAGTTGACCCTGTGAGCAGTCGACCCTGTGAGCTATTGCCTGTGTGGGTAATCGCCCCTGTGGACAGATGCCCCTGTGAGCTGTCGCCCCTGTGGACTGTCGCCCTCTGGGCAGTCGCCCTGTGGGCAGTTGCGCCTGTGAGCTGTCGCCCCTGTGGACAGATGCCCCTGTGAGCTGTCGCCCCTGTTGGGAGTCACCCCTGTGAGCTGTCACCCCTGTGGACAGTAGCCCCTTTGAGCTGTCACCCCTGTGGACAGTAGCCCCTTTGAGCTGTCACCCCTGTGGACAGTCGCCCCTGTGAGCCGTCACCCCTGTGGGCAGTCGCCCCTGTGAGCAGTCGCCCCTGTGAGCAGTCGCCCCTGTGAGCAGTCGCCCCTGTGAGCAGTCGCCCCTGTGAGCAGTCGCCCCTGTGAGCTGTCGCCCCTGTGAGCTCTCGCCCCTGTGAGCTCTCGCCCCTGTGAGCAGTCGCCCCTGTGAGCAGTCGCCCCTTTGAGCTGTCGCCCCTGTGGACAGTCGCCCCTGTGAGCAGTCGCCCCTGTGGGCAGTCGCCCCTGTGGACAGTCACCCCTGTGAGCTCTCACCCCTGTGAGCTCTCACCCCTGTGAGCTGTCGCTCCTGTGGACAGTCGCCACTGTGAGCTGTCGCCCCTGTGACCTGTCACCCTTGTGGACAGTCGCCCCTGTGAGCTGTTGCACCTGTGGACAGTCGCCCCTGTGTACAGTTGCCCCTGTGAGCTGTCGCCCCTGTGTACAGTTGCTCCTGTGAGATGTCGCCCCGTGATCTATCGCCCCTGTGGACAGTCGCCCTGGTGGACAGTTGCCCCTGTGAGCTGTTGCCCCTGTGGATAGTTGCCCCTGTGAGCTGTTGCCCCTGTGGATAGTTGCCCCTGTGAGCTGTCGCTCCTGTGGACAGTTGCCCCTGTGAGCTGTCGCCCCTGTGGACAGTCGCCACTGTGAGCTGTCGCCCCTGTGGACAGTCGCCACTGTGAGCTGTCGCCCCTGTGAGCTGTCGCTCCTGTGGACGGTCGCCCCTGTGAACTGTCGCCCCTGTGAGCTGTCGCCCCTGTGGACAGTCGCCACTGTGAGCTGTCGCCCCTGTGAGCTGTCGCTCCTGTGGACGGTCGCCCCTGTGAGCTGTCGCCCCTGTGAGCTGTCGCTCCTGTGAACAGTCGCCCCTGTGAACTGTCGCTTCTGTGGACAGTCGCCCCTGTGAACTGTCGCTCCTGTGGACAGTCGCCCCTGTGAACTGTCGCTCCTGTGGACAGTCGCCCCTGTGAATTTGGATTAGATTAGATTACATTTTTAGATTAGATTACATTACATTACAGTGTGGAAACAGGCCCTTCGGCCCAACAAGTCCACACCGACCCGCCGAAGCGAAACCCACCCATACCCCTACATTTACCCCTTACCTAACACTACGGGCAATTTAGCATGGCCAATTCACCTGACCCTGCACATCTTTTGGACTGTGGGAGGAAACCGGAGCACCCGGAGGAAACCCACGCAGACACGGGGAGAACGTGCAAACTCCACACAGTCAGTCGCCTGAGGCGGGAATTGAACCCGGGTCTCAGGCGCTGTGAGGCAGCAGTGCTAACCACTGTGCCACCGTGCCGCCCGTGAACTGTCGCCCCTGTGAGCTGTCACCCCTGTGAGCTGTCGCCCTTGTGAGCTGTCGCTCCTGTGGACAGTCGCTCCTGTGGACAGTCGCCCCTGTGAATTGTCGCCCCTGTGAGCTGTCGCCCCTGTGAGCTGTCGCCCCTGTGAGCTGTCGCCCCTGTGAGCTGTCGCCCCTGTGAGCTGTCGCTCCTGTGGACAGTCGCCCCTGTGAGCTGTCGCCCCTGTGAGCTGTCGCCCCTGTGAGCTGTCGCCCCTGTGGACAGTTGCCCCTGTGAGCTGTCGCCCCTGTGAGCTGTCCCCCCTGTGGACTGTCACCCCTGTGTACAGTCGCCCCTGTGTACAGTCGCCCCTGTGAGCTGTCGCCTCTGTGAGCTGTCGCCCCTGTGGACAGTCGCACCTGTGGACAGTCGCCCCTGTGGACAGTCATCCTGTGGGAGAGATTGCTCTTGGTGAGATTTGTGTAGAGAGAAAATGACATGAACCCAGTTTGAGTTTTCGTCATTTTGATATGAAAATGACTGAATGATAACAGATTCAATTTCAGCCAGGTGCTAACACAGCTAGTGGCTGCTTGAACCGCCCAGGGCTGTAGGAAGAGAATGAAACCATTTAGCTCTTTGATCCTGCTCACAAATCAACGTGATCATTCTGGATCTCAACTTTCTCTCCCTCCAACCACCTTGGAGTGCAGCTAGGCAGGATGGAACAATGGACCTCTGCTAAATGTGCACATGTGTGTTTCAGATTTTCGCACTTCATCGTGTGAGGAAGTGCTTCCTGGTGTCATCCCTGAAGGTCAAGGCCATTATTTTAAGGTCGTAGCCCCTCCTTGTTCTGATCTCTCATCAGGGGAAGTAGTTTCATTTTTACCAACCTTCAGAACACGTATAATTATCTGAAACACTCCAATTCGATATTAGGCCAGCCCCTAATCTTGCATATGTGCAGGATACAAGCATCACCTTATCAGGGGTTTATAACCAGCACATGTAGTACCAGCAAACATCAGCACTATCGGTCCAAAGTAAGGGACTGCCTGATGCAAAGTGACAAGGACATTACGTACAAAAACTGAATTTGCTGGCGAAACTCAGCAGGTCTGGCAGCATCCATGCAGAGAAAGCACGGTTAGCATTTCAAGTCCAGTGACCCTTCGTCAGAACCATTCCCAACCTGAAACATTGACTTAGCTTTCTCTGCGCAGATGCTGCCAGAACGGCTGAGTTTCTCCAACAATTTCCGTTTTTGTTTCACAGTTCTTTAAGCTGATGTTTCCTTTAGGATGTACCTACACTTCAGCCTAGCCTCAGTAACCTTCTTCTCAATGAGCTGTGAGGTCTTTTTCAGTTCAGCTGCTAACTGGTCCCGTTCCCTGTTCAGCAACTCCAGCTCCTTCTCCAGATCCTCATGGGAGCGTCTGTGGGAACAGACATCATTAAGGCCAAGAAGTTCATTAGTAGCAAGTCCAGGCCAGGTAGCGATAGGGGACAGACAGACAGACACTAATCACGGCTGGGGGAAGAAGGGACTTGACACTCACCCAAAGAGAGTGCGCCTTTGTCCCAGTTACTGACCTGCCAGTGTCCGACCCTGCACCTCCTCTCTTTTCCTGCAGCTGCAGACGTAAGATTGCATCCTTCCGAGCGAGTAAACCTTGGCAATGTGAGACAGAAACCATCAGTCTACACCCACACGCCATGCCAGCTCCCCACCATCGAGGAGTACACTCCCAGCTCATCCCGATTAACCAGTTGTTCAGTTTCGGGCAGGTCTATCAACCCGGGGCACCCTAACAAGTCCAGGTGTCAGACAGAGGTCATGGCATTTTTCAGCACGAGCTTTTGGGCTCGGTGAGCAGGCTGAATAACTCTGAGCACAAAGTGCCAGGCCTCGATTAAGCTGGACGTGTGGACAGCAGGGGTCCTCCTGTAGGAGTAGGAAGGGGAAACCTGCCCCTCATCGCTATCCAGTGATCTCGGTTTGAACATTCCTGAGTATAATTGCTGATAAAGCTACACTCAGTTTAGTGAGGATCTCAACTATGTGCCGAAAGACAGAAACTCTGACCTGGATCCAATTGAATTGATAAGAAATTGCTTACCGTGGATGGTATCGATTCTCTTGTTGGCAAAGGTCACCCTCTGACCCAGGTTCCCCAACCGACACAAGGCCTTCCTTTGCTCTGTCTCCTGCTCCAAGAACTTTTGGTAAAAGCTGAAGGGTAATAAAAAGGGTGTGTGTTTTAAATCAACTAACAGTGCAAAAGGGTCCTGTAGATCCCCCGCATCTCCCCCGGTCTTTAGTTAATCAGTCTCGATCTGGACAATGGTCAATCCTAAACTCAGGGAGTAAGCGCACTGAGGTAAGAAGGTCAGTAACATGAACACAGGTAGATACCATGGGGAAACAGTACCAGATGACTCAGTAAGCCAACAACAATTTCTACTTTATATAGCACCGTTAAGATAACAAAACATTGCAAAGTGCTTCTTCACAGGAGTGACCTAAGGTAAAATTAGACACTGAGCCTAATCGTAAGTGGGGTGTAATGAGCATCCTGAAACAGGCGAAGCAGAGAGACTGAATTCCCGAACTAGGCGTCTGAAACCACAGCTGCTCACAGCAGAATAGTTAAAACCGAAGTAGCAAAAGAGGTAAGGATTAGATGATATCAATTTCTCAGAGGGCTGTAGATGACAGATAGGGAGGGCAAAGTCATTGGAAGTTGAAAACAAGGAAGAGAATTTTAATCAAAAAACAGAAATTGCTGGAGAAGCTCAGCATCCAAGGAGAGAAAACAGAGTTTCACGCCCAGCGACACTTTGTGCGACCATGAGGATTTTAAAATTGTGTCACTTAACCCGGAGACAGTTGTAAGACATGGCTCACAGAGGCACAGTAGGGAACGTGGTGAGAGTAATGACATGGCCGGCAGAGATTTAAATGGCCTTGTGTTTCCAGGGGGCAGAATGGTGGGTGGCCAGCCTCCAGTGTGTTGGAATAGTCAGACTTAGAGGAAGGAAAGGAGTGGCAGAGAGTTTCAGCAACAAATGAGCTGAGACAGGGGTGCAGTCAGGGTGGTGTTATAGAATGGAAATGGGGGATTTGTGATGCCACAGTATGCACTGAGGTGTTTATCGAGCCAATCAATGTTCCACTGAGGTACAATGTCAGCCACAGGTACAGCAAGGAAGGTATAACATCCTGCTTCCAAGCTAGCCCATTGGTGAAGAGGGATTCAGCCCCTAGCTACTCTCCCTCTACCTGCTGACCACCTCCTTGAGGTGACACAGAGTATTCTCAGCTCGCTCTGCGTTCCCCTGAAACCGCACAATGTCACTCTGAGCGCTGGCTAATTCCTCTCGGAGAGTCTGTAAAACACAATAAGATTATAAATGTGAGCGAGAAGGAGGAAGAAAGAGAGAGAATTAAAAAAACGAGTGAGAAGGCCAGAGGATATAAATAGTAACTATATCACTAGTTCACACTGTTAATGGACAGTCACTGGAAACTAAATTAAGGTGCCCATCCTGAGAAACAAGGTATCTTTATAGATATATCTTCAGGGCATCTGGCAATGTTTTACAGTCAAGTAAGTGCTAGCTAAGATGGCACCATTGTTAAAGTAGGAAACACAATGGTCAATTTTCACAAACAGGGATGTGATGTTGATCAGATAATCCGTCTTCAGGTCGTCTCAGCTGAGGGATAAATGCTGGTTGGCTGACCTGAAAACCCTTGTCCTTCAAAACACTAACATCAGGTCTTTTACATCCATCTGAGGGGGCGGACTAGGCATCGATTTGTTGTCTCACCTGAAAGATGGCATTTCCTGATGATGCCAGACTAGACTTTTTGCTCAAAGTCTCTGGTGATTTGAACCAAGGATTTTCAGTTTGGATTTTCCCTGAGGCCCGTGTAAAGGATAGTTCCAAAGCAAGGTTTCACAGATGAAATAAACCTATGAACAAACCTCTTACACATCACAGTCTCGGGCGATCCTTGAATACCCCACTCCCCCTCATGCCCATCAAAACAGAGTCTCAGATGTTTCCTCACCTGGTTTTGTACACGTTCCATGTTCATCTCTGCAGTCCTGTCTTCAAAGCTGTGTAGCAGCAATGCTTGCTCCTGTTCCTTCACCCTCAACTCTTCTTCCAGGTTAGCGAGCTGTACCAGTAGATAAGTTTGAGATGTGCAGATTTACTTAACAAAATACATCTCCCGACAGGACGACACAGCAGAAACCCAGCAATGTTACAAATCTTTTCCATCTCTGCATGAATCGCTGAATATTTGGAAAAAATGTGGCTTTGTGGTGACTCACTTGGTATTTTCAAAATTTTACGGGTAATTGGTAACAGATGTAGGAAATTTGTTCATGGTGGTAATAGCTGGAAAATGGGATATTAAATTTAGGAATGAAGAGGGAAGAAGGTGGGTGGAACACTTTGCCCCAAGGAATCACCAAGGAAATGGGTTGAATCTCGCTGTTCAGAAACCAAATGAAATTATTTGGGTAATAATACCCATTGGGGTGGGAACTCAGCCAGCCCTATTTGGTCTTACCCACATGTGACTGCAGATCCACAGTGGTCAGAGCAGCTGGGTTTCACCAGTGCTTCTGTCTTCCGTTTAGATCTCTAACATCCACTGGATTTCTGCTTTTGGCTGCTGGATAGTCTAATATTTATTGCTGTGTTATTGGCTGAGGAATAAATATTGGCCAGGACGTTGGACAGAAATCCCCTGCATATTTTTAAAAACAGGGCTTTTACATTCACTTAGGATAGCAACAGGGACTGTGTTTATAATGTCTCATCTGAAAGCAGGCACCGTTGGCAGTGCAGCACTTCCTCAGTACTGAACTGGGAGTGTCTGCATGCATGGACTAGTTGGGTCGAAGGGTCTGTTTCCGTGCTGTACATCTATGTACATTCAGCTCTGTTGACCTCTCAGTTGAGAGATTTGAGCGTAGTTTGTGCTCACATCACTGAACATGTATCAGGACACAGGCTGCAGGAAAGCCACTGGAAGATTCCAAGCACATCCCATCGCAAAGCGTGGCTCTGGGATTCAGGCAACAGGAGGTCTGGGATAGCAGGGAGTTGAACGAATTCAGTACATACCTTGACATGGAGCTGGTTGATATCGTTGGCGTGACTGATTTCCTGTGATTTCAGCTGCACCATGAGAGTGAACACCTTCTCTCTCCACCGAGTGACCAGCGGCAGCCTCTTTACATTCTCCCCTTCCGGGACACCCTGCTTAGGCTGGCAATGCAAGACAGAAAATGTTCCCCTTGGCTTCCAACATTTCTGAAAGCTGCTATCCTGAGTGCGAAGATTCCCGATTCTCGTTCACCCCAGTAACTAGCTGCAGCTCAGTGGGAGCACGTTGCCATGGGCTTGAGTTCCCAGACAGAATTCATACACACCTTCTCCTCCCCAAACCCCATTCAACAACATTCCAGAAGGATTCATTTCTCCCTATCTGGTCTATCAACTCCTTTAATCAGAGAATCCCTACAGTGTGGAAGCAGGTCACTTGGCTCATTGACTCTCCAAAAAGCATCTCAACCGGACCCACCCCTATCCCTGTAACCCTGCATTTCCCAAGGCGAACCCATCAAGCCTGTGCATTCCCAGGACATTATGGACAATTTAGCATGGCCAATCCACCTAACCTGCACATCTCTGAACCGTGGAAGGGAACCAAAGAACCTCGAGGAAACCCACGCAGACATGGGAAGAATGTGTGTGTGGAGTTTGCACAGTTGCCTGAGGGTGGAATTGAACTAGATCTGACCTGGCTGTGCCTCCAAACCTACAGCAATGTAACTGCCCTTTAAAATGGCTGGGAAAGCCATTCAGCTTAACATAGGGATGGGCAACATATGCCAGTGATGACGACATCCCACGAAAGAAGGAAGGAAAAAACAAATGACCGCTTGGACTTCTACATTCAAACCTTGTCAATGTAGCGTTCCCTCAAAGTGTAACCCTTTGAACCCTGGCATTATTCTGGCAAGCAGGGATGGGTGAGCTAAGCAAATGATAAACAAATACAGGGAAACCTGGATAGTGACTGATGAAATGTGCACGATATTGTTGTCTTGCGACACCTACCTACCCTCACCATGTGCAATCGTGATCAGGAGTGGGAATATTGGGAAGGCAGATTATTATCTGAATGGTGGCAGTTTAGGAAAAGGTGAGATGCAATGAGGCCTGGATGTCGTGGCGGGACAGTTGCTGAGGGTTGGCTGCAGGTGAGGAAAGCTAATGGCATACAGGCCTTGACAGGGAGAGGATTTGAGTATATGAGTGGGAATGACTTGCTGCAAGACTGACGTATGAAAAATCACTGAATCAACTGGGCTTGTACTCACTGGAATGTAGAAGATTGAGGGGGGAAGCTCATGGAAATATATAAAATCCTGAGGGGACTGGACAGGCTAGATTTCCCCCAAGTTGGGGAAGTCCAGAACTAGGGGTCACAGTCTTATATTAAAGGGGAAGCCATTCAGGACTGAGATAAGGAAACATTTTTTCACTCAGAGTTGTGAACCTGTGGAATTCTATCCCACAGAAAGCTGTTAGGGCCAGTTTGTTCGATATCTTCAAGAGGAAGCCTGATGTGGCCTTTGCGGTGAAAGGGATTATGGGATATGGAGAGAAAGTGAGCGTGTGATACTGAGATTGTATGATCAGCCATGATCATGTTGAATGGTGGTGCAGGCTCGAAGGGCCGAATGGCCTACCTCTGCATCTAGTTTCTACATTTCTTTGTCTATTAGCTGTTTTTGCATCATGAGCACCAGTCATCCAACTCCAATATTGCACAGTAAAAGGACACAGACCAGAGATTGAACCTGCATGGCCTCTGTAGCTCAGCTGAGTGCTGCTGATATAATATTTTTTTAAAAAATCCTTGTCCAATTGAACCTCTGATCCCCACGGTTAAAAAAAACTGATTGTACGCTAGACCCCAGTGGAGTCTGAAGCCGCCCAGCTTCCAGTGAAGAGCCCTTCCTGATACCTTTCTGCTGCTCTCACTCTCCTGGATGGTGAGAATATCATTCAGGGATCTCAGCCGTATGTTCATGAGTTCTGCTGTCACTTTCAGTGCCTCTCGTTCCTTTTCCAGATGCTGCTGAACCAAAAGGATACAGGGTTAAAATCCTGCACCACACTAACCACAGCAGACCCCCTCCCTAACAGGACTGCGGGTGTCCTTGCACCACAGGCACTACAGCAGTTCAATGTGGCAGCATAGCACCACCCTCTCGAGGGCTATCAGAGATGGCCAACACATACTGGCCTTTCCAGTGATGCCCACATCCTGTCACAGCGTCAATGAAAAACTCAACAAGGCTGCTCTCCACCATCACAGGTGGCCAACAAATACCAACAATGCACACATTCCCAAAAGAATGGAAAGTTGGCAGCTTGGAACCATCTGCTCATGATTTGGTTGCGATGGATTCATGAACCTAGAAGGTCTGTACAAGCAGTGGCCAATGCTGCACGACCTTCAAAGGCTCATTTCTGACCCAATCAATGTCTTTGTTTAAGGTGACTGAAGCCTTGCCTGATTTCTAACCCAGCACCAGCCTCACTAACCTGGACCTTGTTATTTAGCTGCTCCTTCTCCTGCCGGGACTCCTCGAGCTGCTTCTCGTCTGGCACCAGTTGTCCAATGTAGGTGCGAAGCTGAGCGATCACGGAATTTTGGGATTCCGATTCGAGCTTTGTTTTCCTGAAATGGTGAAAGGAAAAGGGACTACTATTTAAGAGCACCTTTCACAGCCTTAACAAACTCCTGATTGTTTCAGTCTGTTTCTGTGCTCTCAGCAACAAACCATTTATTCACTTGTTGTCATAATGATGCACCCTGTTCTTATAAAGGCCAATTCAGCGCAGTGAGGCCTTTAGGTAATAAGGTAAGTGACCAGTGGATCTGTTTCTGTAACGTTGGCTGAGGGAGGAATGTTGGTCAGGACATGGAGAACTACCCAGATGTTCTTCAACCATCCACAAAGATCCTTTCAATCACCAAAACAAATGTATTAGGGTTAGATCTGATCAGAAAAGTGATACTGTCAAAGCACAGCACACCCTTAGAACTAATCTGGTGTTGCCAGTCTGGGTTACCTGCTCAAGTCTCAGATTGGCTTGCTGAAAGTCAGGCCTGGAACTGAAAGCTGTGTCCTTATGGGCCTGAGGGGAGACTGAGTGAGCTCAGCCAGACTGAGCTTAGGCAGACCAATACAGCTTACCGTAAATCTTCCTGCAAGGTGTCCCGCTCCTGAGTGACTGCCTCCAACTTCTCTCTGAAGTGTGCCGCCTCCCTCTGTCCCTTCTCTCGGCTCTGCCTCAGCTCCTCCTCCAGTTCTGACACCCTATCCTTCAGAGCTGCGCAACTTTTGTCCCGAGATTCGGCCAACTGCAGGATCTGCTGGGACAAGATGCAAACCGATGTAATTTACCGTTGAGAAAGGCCTGCATTAACCTGCCCATCAGAAAGACCATAAAACTTCCTCCCTGCAGCTTCTGAAATTTCCTTAAACAATTCCTGGTTTTCAATTGTTCCATTCGATCCAAGAGTCCATTTCACATGAACGTAAAAAATAGGAAAAGGATCATTCAATACGATCATAGCTGAGTCTGAGCTTCAATGCCACTTTCATGAGTACTCCCCATACCCCTCAACTCCCTGAGACACCAAAAATGAGTTCATCCCAGCCTTAAACATATTCAGTGATGGAACATCTAGAATCCTCTGTGAAAGAGAATTCCAAAGAGTTACAACCTGCTGAGTGCAGACAAGCAAATGCACAAAATAGGGCCAGAAGTAGGCCATTCAGCCCCTCAAATCTGCTCTGCCATTCGACAAATCTAAAGCTGACCTTTTGTGTTTAAAGTTCCACACTCCATCCATCCGCGTAACTTCTGAATCCGCTGCATAGCAAAAACCTATCCACCTCTACTATTCCTGATTAATCTGTGTCTCACCAAGCGCAGATATATTCTATCTCTCAGAATTATCTGAAATAACTTTCCCACTACCGAGGTTAGACTGACTAGTCTGTAATTTCCTCTTCCATCCTTTCTTCCTTTGTTTAGTAACGGGACACTCGCAGTCCATCAGTCCTCTGGCACCTCACCTGTAGCCAGAGAGGATTTGAAAATTGCTGCCAAGGCCCTGATCTCTCCAGCCTGACCTCAACAGCCTGGGATACATTTCATCTGGGCCTGCAGATGTATCTATGCTTAAAGCTGGTAAACCCTCTAGTACCTGCTCTTTGTTAATTTCTCATATTTCGCAGTGCTCCACCCTGCTGCCTACACTTGTGTCATTATTTGGAAGAATTGTGAGGGACAAAATATATCTGCACTTGGAGAGACACAGTTTCATCAAAGATTTGTTAAGGAAAGGCCTTGTTTGACAAATTTGATCAATTTTTTGAGGAAGTAACTAGGAATATTGATGAAGAGGTAATGCATTCGATGTGATTTATAGCAAGGCTTGTGATAAGGTCTCTCCTAGTAGATTGATCAAGGGCAAAGTGATATTCGGAATCCAAAGTTGGTTATTAGGAAGGAAGCAGAGGGTGAAGGTAAAGGTATGTTCTGTGAGTGGAAATCTGTTTCCAGTGAGGTACTGCATGGCTCAGTCCTGGGCCCTTGCTCTTTGTTTTCTATGTTAATGACTTGGACTTAAATACAGGAGTATCTTGAAGAAGTTTGTAGGTGATATAAAAATTGTTAGGGTGGTAAATAATGAGGATGACAGCCATACACTGCCAAAGGACGTGAGAGGACTGGTCAGCTGTGCCAAGCAGTGGAATTCCACCTGAAAAAGTGTGAGGTGCCACTCTTGGAGAAGGTGAACAAGAGATTACTCTAAATAGTCAGACCTTGGAAAATAATGAGGATCAAAAGGACCTTGATGAATATCTCCACAGATCCCTAAAGGTGGTGGGGGAAGAACAGTTGGCTCAGGAGAATACTTGCCTTTATTAGCTGAGGCACAGAATACAAGAGCAAAAAGATTATGATAGAGCTGTATAAAACACTGGTTAGTCCAAAACTGGGGTACGGTGTGCAGTTCCCAGTATAGGAAAGGCGTGAGTGCACTGGAGAGGGTGCTGAGGAGACACACTGGGACGCTGCCTAGGCTAGAGGGGTGTGAAGTATTAGGAAAGATTGGATAGGCTGGGATTATTTTCCTCTAATGAGAGGGGACCTAACGGAGTTGCATAAGATGAAGTGGGACATAGCTAGGCTGGGAAAGAAGGCACTTGTTCATTAGTAGAGGGGTCAATAGCTGGGACCATAGATTTAAGATAAGAGATAGAAGGTTGAGAGGAGAGTTGTGGAGAACTTTATTTCACTCAGAGGGTGGTGGGATCCTGGAAGCCATTACCTGACAGGGCGATTGAGTCAGAAAATCTTGTTAAGACTCAAGTAATGATTGAACTTTTACGTACATTGCAATACATTTCCAGGACTGTTGTGAAACTTGAAAGGGTTCAGAAAAGATCTACAAGGATGTTACCAGGGTTGGAGGATTTGAGCTATAGGGAGAGGCTGAACAGACTGGGGCTGTTTTCCCTGGAGCATCGGAGGCTGAGGGGTGACCTTATAGAGATTTACAAAATTATGAGGGGCATGGATAGGGTAAATAGGCAAAATCTTTTCACTGGGGTCGGGGAGTCCAGAACTAGAGGGCATAGGTTTATGGTGAGAGGGGAAAGATATAAAAGGGACCTAACGGGCAACTTTTTCACACAGAAGGTGGGAAGAGTATGGAATGAGCTGCCAGAGGAAGTGGTGGAGGCTGGTACAATTACAACATTTAAGAGGCATTTGGATGGGTATATGAATAGGAAGGGTTTGGAGGAATATGGGCCGGGTGCTGGCAGGTGGGACTAGAATGGGTTGGGATATCTGGTCAGCATGGACCGAAGGGTTTTTTTTCCATACTGTATATGTCTTTGACTCTATGACTATGACTATGACCTAAAAGCTGGAAAACAGGATTTGCTGCGTCAGATTTTCTTAGCTGGCATGGGTAGGTTGGGCTGAATGGCTTCCTTCATAGAGATGTACAGCATGGAAACCCTTCAGTCCAACCCGTGTAAAAAGGACGTTCCCTAATTTTAAAACACTATTCCCTGGTTCCGGACTCACCCATAAGAGGAAACATCTTTTCCATATCCACCTTGTCAAGATCATTCAGAATATTAAAAACTTCAATCAGGTCAGGCCCCCTCACTCCTCCAAACTCCAGGGGAAACAAGTCAGTCTGCCCTCAAAAGACAATCCACTCATTCCAGGTATCAATCTAGTCAACTTCCTCTGAACCATCTCCAACATGTTCACACCTGTGAGTGAAGTCATTGCTCCTCATCTGAGTCCTGAACAATTGGTACCGAATCCTGAGACTATGTCCTCCATGTTTCAGAGCTCCTGAGCAGTGGAAACCATAAGTATCTACTCTATCTCGGGATTTTTCTTTGTATTCAAAGGGCTCCCAGATATCAGTCCATCCTCATGTTTGACTGGTTTGAGCCTGAGTGCCCTTGACCTTATTATCCAATTAACACTAAGTTACCAATGCAGTTTTATCACTCCCTTCTTACTTTACCATCTTTGATACAGTCCCCATTGTTTATAATGGGAGTGTTGGTGTAAATGGGATTTCTCCACCTTTTAAGAGTTGGAATTGTAATGTTAAAAACAAGAAGCCTCATTCACTTAGGAATTGTCTCCTTTAATCCAGGTTCTATCACATTGAGAAAATGTGAACAGCTCAGTAAAACTGTTTGAATACGTGACCTCCAGTGAAAGCAGCAGATTCTTTTAAAACTCAGAAGACGTTATTGAAATAACTGCTACTTGGAAACCGTTATGGTAGTTTCAAAGTTGAGCTCTTGGTCCTCAGTCTCTCTCTACCACTTGGCCAAATGCTGTGCTAGCAGATTGGAGGTGATAAATTTTTCTTTGTGTTTAATGAAGTTGCCCATATGTCTGCCTACATCAAGACAAGGCTCCCAAGATACAGAAAATCCAGGATTTTGCTATAAACTGCAGCTTTGTTAATCGAGTAATGTAGAATGGAAAGCATGCAAGGTGGGGACGAGTGCTTCATCTAAGCATCTAAAAGTGTCAAGGACTCCTCCAGTATCGTATTGGGAGAGTCAGCTTGGATTACTGAAAAATGTGGTGCTGGAAAAGCACAGCAGGCCAGACAGCACCCGAGGAGCAGGAGAATCGACGTTTCGGGCATAAGCCCTTCTTCAGGAATGAGGCTGGTGTGCCAAGCGGGCTGAGATAAAAGGTAGGGGGAATTTGGGGAGGGACGCTAGGAATACAATAGGTGGAAGGTGGTGAGGGTGATAGGCCGGAGAGGGGGTGAGAGCGGAGAGGTTGGGAAGAAAATTGCAGGTCAAGGGAGCGGTGCTGAATCCGGGGGTTGGGACTGAGATAAGGTGGGGGGAGGGGAAATAAGGAAGCTGGAGAAATCTACATTCATCCCCTGTGGTTGTAGGGTTCCTAGGCAGAAGATGAGGCGCTCTTTCTCCAGGCGTCGTGTGGCCAGGGTCTGGCAATGGAGGAGGCCAAGGACCTGCATGTCCTTGGCGGAGTGGGAGGGGGAGTTAAAGTGTTCAGCCATGGGGCGGTTGGGTTGGTTGGTCCGGGTGTCCCAGAGGTGTTCCCTGAAACGTTCCACAAGTAGGCGGCCTCTCTCTCCAATGTAGAGGAGACCACATCGGGTGCAGCGGATGCAGTATATGATGTGTGTGGAGGTGCAGGTGAATTTGCGACGGATATGGAAGGATCCATTGGGGCCTTGGAGGGAGGTGAGGGGGGAGGTGTGGCCGCAAGTTTTGCACTTCTTGCGGTTGCAGGGGAAGGTGCCGGGAGTGGAGGTTGGGTTGGTGGGGGGTGTGGACCTGACGAGGGAGTTGCGGAGGGAGTGGTCTCTCCAGAACGCTGATAGGGGTGGGGAGGGAAATATATCCCTGGTGGTGGGGTCTGTTTGGAGGTGGCAGAAATGACGGAGGATAATACGATGTATCCGGAGGTTGGTGGGGTGGAAGGTGAGGACCAGTGGGGTTCTGTCCTGGTGGCAATTGGAGGGGAGGGGCTCAAGGGCGGAGGAGCGGGAAGTGGAGGAGATGCAGTGGAGAGCATCGTAGACCACGTTGGAGGGGAAATTGCAGTCTTTGAAGAAGGAGGCCATTTGTGCTGTTCGTTAGTGGAATTGGTCCTCCTGGGAGCAGATGCAGCGGAGGCGAAGGAATTGGGAATGTGGGATGGCGTTTTTACTGGGGGCAGGGTGGGAGGAGGTGTAATCTAGGTAGCTGTGGGAGTCGGTCGGTTTGTAGTAAATGTCTGTGTTGAGTCAGTCGCCCGAGATAGAAATGGAGAGGTCTAGGAAGGGGAGGGAGGAGTCTGAGATGGTCCAGGTAAATTTGTGGTTGGGATGGAAGGTGTTAGTAAAGTGGATGAACTGCTCAACCTCCTCGTGGGAGCACAAGGTAGCGCCAATACATAAATCGATGTAGCAGAGGAAAAGGTGGGGGGGTGGGACCAGTGTAGTTGCGGAAGATGGACTGTTCCACATATCCTCCGAAGAGGCAGGCATAGCTGGGGCCCATGCGGGTGCCCATGGCTACTCCTTTGGTTTGGAGGAAGTGGGAGGATTGGAAGGTGAAGTTGTTAAGAGTGAGGACAAGTTCAGTCAGTCGAAGGAGGGTGTCAGTGGAAGGGTACTGGTTGGGTCGGTGGAAGAGGAAGAAGCGGAGGGCTTGGAGGCCTTCGTGATGGCAGATGGAAGTGTATAGAGATTGGATGTCCATCGTGAAGATAAGGCGTTGGGGGCCGGGGAAGAGAAAATCATGGAGGAGTTGGAGGGCGTGGGTGATGTCCCGAATGTAGGTGGGGAGTTCTTGAACTAAGAGGGACAGGACAGTGTCGAGGTATGCAGAGATGAGTTCGGTGGGGCAGGAGCAGGCTGAGACAATGGGTCGGCCGGGGCAGTCAGGTTTGTGGATTTTGGGCAGGAGGTAGAAACGGACGGTGCGAGGTTGTGGGACTATGAGGTTGGAGGCGGTGGATGGGAGGTCCCCGAGGTGATGAGGTTATGGATGGTCTGGGAGATGATGGTTTGGTGGTGGGAGGTGGGGTCATGGTCAAGGGGGCAGTAGGAGGAGGTGTCCGCGAGTTGGCGTCTAGCTTCAGCGGTGTAAAGATCAGTGCGCCAAACTACCACCGCGCCTCCCTTGTCTGCTGGTTTGATGGTGAGGTTGGGGTTGGAGCTGAGGGAGTGGAGGGCTGCGCGTTGTTACACGCTCAGGCCTCTTCACTTGAGAACTAAGGACATTCCCCTTGAGTCAGGACGAACATATTATTGTCATCTTGCAAACTTGCCCTCAGCCCTTCTCATTAACAAACAGCTTTAATACAGAGAGAGGAAACAAGAGAGTGGCACCTTGAAGTCCCCACTACTCTGCAGCGAAAGGAATTAAAGCACAGAATGGTGTGCAGGGTGTTTGAGCAACAGGAGACAGACAGCAGTAGTTGAAGGGAATTTCTCAAAATGGAGAAAGGTGACCAGTGGTGTTCCACAGGGGTCAGTGTTGAGGCCACTGTTGTTTGTAATATACATAAATGAACTGGAAGAGGGCATTGTTGGTATGATCAGCAAGTTTGCAGATGACATGAAGATTGGTGGAGTAGCAGAATGCATAAGGGAATGTCAGAGAATACAGGAGGATATAGGTAGACTGGAGAGTTGGGCGGAAAAGTGGCAGATGGTTTTCAATCCAGACAAATGTGAGGTGATGCATTTAGGCAAGTCTAATTCTAGAGTGAATTATACAATGAATGGAAGAGCCTTGGGAAAAGTTGATGGGCAGAGAGATCTGGGATTGCAGGTCCTTTGTACCCTGAAGGTTGCTGCACAGGTGGATAGAGTGGTCAAGAAGGGATATAGTATGTTTGCTTTCATCAGATGGGGTGTTGAGTATAAGAGCTGGCAAGTCATGTTAACATTGTACAAGACATTGGTTCGGCCACATTTAGAATATTGTGTACAGTTCTGGTTGCCACATTACCAAAAGGATGTGGACGCTTTGGAGAGGGTGCAGAGAAGGTTTACGAGGATGTTGCCTGATATGGAAGGTGCTAGCTATGAAGAAAGGTTGAGTAGGTTAGGTTTATTTTCATTAGAAAAAAGGAGGTTGAGGGAGGATCTGATTGAGGTTTACAAAATCAAGAAGGGTATAGACAGGGTGGATAGAGACAAGCTTTTTCCCAGGGTGAAGGATTCAATAACGAGAGGCCAAGCTTTCAAGGTGAGAGGTGGAAAGTTGAAGGGGGATACACATGGCAAGTACTTTACACAGAAGGTGGAGGACGTTTGGAATGCGTTGCCAGCAGAGGTGGTAGAGGCAGGTACAGTAGATTAATTTAAGATGTGTCTGGACAGATACATGAGGTGGGGAGCAGAGGGATACAGATGCTTAGGAATTGACTGACAGGTTTAGACAGTACATTTGGATCGGCTCAGGCTTGGAGAGCGGAAGGGCATGTTCCTGGGCTGTAAATTTTCTTTGTTCTTTCTATTCCACCCAGCCAGACAATACCTCTGCCATGCGTTGATACTGAGCATCCTGCAGCCTGGCAATCTGTAACTGGTTGTCCTCAGACTTTGCTGCAGCTTGCTTGGCCAGCTCCTCTTCCAGAGCAGACACCTCGTGACGATAGCGCTCCCTCAGCTCTTTCAACTCACTCCTCAGCTGCTCTGCCTCCTCGCTCGAAGCAGCCTGTGCCAGCACCAGTTGGGTTTCCAGGCGCTGGATTTCCAGTTGATGCTGGCTCTGTACCCCGTCCGTCTCGACCTGGCACTGAAATTGGAGCTGGCTAGCCTCCCGCCTCTGCTCCCGCAGCTCTGCCCGCATCTCCCCCAGCTGCTCGGTTAGCTGTGTCACCAGGCTCTCCTTCTCTCTGATCACTGTAGCCTGCTGCTCCACCGTGCTCCTCAGCAGCCGTGCCTCCCCAGTCAAGCGGTGGATTTCCCGGATCTGCTCAGTAATGATCTCCGCCTGCTCAGTCGCTTCCCTGGGCCATTTGTGGGCCCTCTCCTGATCCAAGGACCTGTGCAGATTTGGAACAAGAAGACTCACACTAACTCAAAAGGCTACAGATGCTGAGAATTTGAAACAAAAGTAAAGAAGGCGAGGTATGCTCAACAGGTCAGGCAGTATCTGCAAAAGGAACAAAGTGTTATTCAAGTGCCAGCTATCGCTTTGTTGATGCTCCCTGTCCTGCTATTTACTTCCTGTGTTTTCTATTTGTTCGAGGAGAGGATATGAGTGAGCCCCTCCCACGCCGTATAGAGTCACAGAGATGTACAGCACGGAAACAGACCCTTCAGTCCAACTCGTCCATGCCAACCTGATATCTCAATCCAATCTAGTCCCAACTGCCAGCACCTGGCCCATATCCCTCCAAACCCTTTCTATTCATATATCCATCCAGAGGCCTTTTAAATGTTGCAATTGCCTCCACCACTTCCACTGGCAGCTCATTTCTGCATGAAAAAGTTGCCCCTTAGGTCTCTTTTATATCTTTCCCCTCTCACTCTAAATCTACGCCCTCTAGTTCTGGACTCCCCTACCAAAGTGAAAAGACCTTGTCTATTTACCCTACCCCTGCCCCTCACAATTTTGTAAACCTCTATAAGGTCACCCCTCAGCTTCTGATGTTCCAGGGAAAACAGCCCCAGCCTGTTCAGCCTCTCCCTGTAGCTCAGATCCTCCAACCCTGGCAATATCCTTGTAAATCTTTTCTGAACCCTTTCAAGTTTCACAACATCTTTCCGATAGGAAGGAGACCAGAATTGCATGCAATATTCCAAAAGTGGCCTAACCAATGTCCTGTACAGCCATAACATGACCTCCCAACTCCTGTACTCAATACTCTGACTAATAAAGGAAAGCATACCAAACGCCTTCTTCACTATCCTATCTACCTGCGACTCCACTTTCAAGGAGCTATGAACCTGCACTCCAAGGTCTCTTTGTTCAGCAATACTCCCTAGCACCTTCCCATTAAGTGTACAAGTCCTGCTAAGATTTGCTTTCCTAAATTGCAGCACCTTGCATTTATCTAAATTAAACTCCATCTGCTACTTCTCAGCCGATTGGCCCATCTGATCAAGATTACATTGTAACATATGGTAACCACCTTCGCTGTTCACTACACCACCAATGTATCGTTCCCAGACCTACCACGGATGCCTGAAACCATGGATAGTACGGAGTTCTATCATTTAAACAGGAAATTTACCTTCCGGCAGTTCCCTGGAATTATTTCTGGAATGCTCCGTGTAATATTTTCCAGCCCGCCATAAACCACGGATAACTGAATCCATGAAAACCAAATCTGTAGATGCAGGGATTCTACTGCACATATTATGGATTGAAACTGCTCAGTATTGCCACTACCACCATGTCAGTAAAGGCAGGCTTTGCACTCCTGCCCATTTGCAAACACGACCAGCATCCTGCAGCAACATTCCCTCAAAGCTGCAGCAGCAGCAGAGAGGCTGTGCACAGTAAGTGGTCCCTTTCAGGCATGGCCATGTGCCTCTGCATTGCAATTTTAAAGTGACCACACAAGGCAACAAACAGACTGTGCACAGCGAAAAGAAATTAAAGGATATAGTACTCTGCAGCCCATGACGTTTACAGCACAGAAACAGGCCATTCAGCCCAACTGGTAACTACAGTAAAACGGTTATGTTAGAATATAGAACATTACAGCACAGAACAGGACTTTGGCCCCCGATGTTGTGCTGACCTGTGGAACCAATCTAAAGCCTGTCTAATTTATACTATTCCATTTTCATCCATATGCCCATCCAATGACCATTTAAATGTCCTTAAGTTGGCGAGTCTACAACTGTTGCACGCCCCTACTACTCTCTGAGTAAAGGAACTACCTCTGACATCTGTCCTATATCTATCACCCCTCAATTTAAAGCTATGTCCCCTTGTGCTAGCCATCACCATCCGAGGAAAAAGGCTCTCACTGTCCACCCTATCTAACCCTCTAATTACCTTATATGTCTCAATTAAGTCACCTCTCAACCTTCTTCTCTCTAATGAAAACAGCCTCAAGTTCCTCAGCCGTTCCTCATAAGACCTTCCCTCCATACCAGGAAACATCCCAGTAAATCCCCTCGACACCCTTTCCAAAGCTTCCATATCCTTCCCATAATGCGGTGACCAAAACTGTTTGCAATACTCCAAGTGCGGCAGCACCAGAGTTTTGTACAGCTACAGCATGACCTCGTGGTTCCAAAACTCAGTCCTCCTACTAATAAAAGCCAATACACCGTATGCCTTCTTAACAGCCCTATCAACCTGGATGGCAACTTTCAGGGATCTATGTACATGGACACCAACATCTCTGCTCATCTGCAGTACCAAGAATCTTGCCATTAACCCAGTACTTTTTATTCCTGTTGCTCCCAAAGTGAATCACCTCAAACTTTTCCACATTAAACTTCATTTGCCACTTCTCAGCCAAGCTCTGCAGCTCATCTATGTCCTCTGTAACCTGCAACATCCTTCAGCAGTATCCTCAATTCCATTGACCTTAGAATCATCTGCACATTTACTAACCCAACCTTCTCCACCTTCATCTAGGTCATTTAGAAAAATGAAAAACAGCAGTGGCCCCAAAACAGACTCTTGCTGTACACCACTAGTAGCTGAACTCCAGGATGAACATTTCCCATCAACCACCACCCTCTGTCTTCTTCTAGCTAGCCACTATCTGATCCAAACCACTAAATCACACTCAATCCATGACTCCATATTTTGTGCAATAGCCCACCGTGGGGAACCTTATCATATGCTGAATTGAAATCCACTAACACCACATCAACTGCTTTACCCTCATCCACCTGTTTGGTCACCATCTCAAAGAACTCAATAAGGTTTGTGAGGCATAATCTATCCTTCACGAAAGCTTGTTGACTATCCCTAATCAATTTATTCCTTTCTAGATGATTATAGATCCTATCTCTTATAACCTTTTCCAACACTTTACCCACAAACGACATAAGGCTCACTGACCTATAATTACCAGAGTTGTCTCTACTTCCCTTCTTGAACAAGGGAACAACATTTGCTATCCTCCAGTCTTCTGGCACTATTCCTGTAGATAATGATGACACAAAGGTCAAAGCTAAATGCTCTGCAATCTTCTCCCTGGCTTCCCAGAGAATCCTAGGATAAATCCCAGCCAGCCCAGGAGACATCTATTTTTACAATTTCCAGAATTGCTAACATCTCATCCTTCTGACCCTCAGTCCCATCTAGTCTCATAGCTTGTATCTCAGTATTCTCCTCAACAACATTGTCTTTTTCTAGTGTAAATACTGACAAAAAATATTCATTTAGCACTTCCCCTGACTCCACACACAACTTCCCAGCACTATCCTTGATTGGCCCTCATCTTTCTTTTGTCATTCTTTTATTTCTGATATACCTATACAAAGCTTTTGGGTTTTCCTTGATCCTATCTCCAAATGACTTCTCATGTCCCCTTCTGGCTCTTCTTAGCTCTCTCTCTAGGTCTTTCCTGTCTAACCTAAAACTCTCAAGCACCCTAACAGAGCCTTCACATCTCATCCTAGCACTGTGTAGAATGCTGTTAAGGCATTATCTCAGTTTGAGATTCAGAGCAGTAAAGAACAGAGGATAGCTGTGAAAACAGAAAATAAAGATCAACAACCAAAAAGAAGTAGGGCATAAACAAGACAGCCAACAGCGATTTAGATTTGATTTTCTTTTACATGGCCACATGTTATGTGCAGTTTTGGGCCCCACATCCTAGGAAGGATGTATTGGGTCTGGAGCGTGTTCAGAGGATGTTCATGGGAATGGTCCCAGGAATGAAAAGCTTAACATATAACGACTCTGGGTCTATAATCGATGGAGTTCAGGAAAATGGGGGGGGGGGGATCTAATTGAAACATATAGAATACTGAGTGGTTTAGGCAAAATAGATGTTGGGAAGATGTTTCTATTGGTAGGACAGACTAGGAGTAAAGTCTTAGAGTAAAGAGAAGACCTTTAAGAATGGTGATAAAGAGAAACTTCTTCAACCAGAGAGTGGGGAATCTATGGAATTCATTGCCACTGATGGCTGTGAAGGCTAGGTCATTGAGTATATTCAAGACTGAGATAGATAGGTTCTTGAGTATCAAGGGGATCAAGGACTAAAGGGAGAATGGGGTTGAGAGACTTTTCATCCATGACTGAATGACAGAGCAGACTTGATGGGCTGAATGGCCTAATTTCTGCTCCTATGTCTTATGGTCTTCTGGCATGTAGGGATGGACCTAGCAGGCAATCTTGCTTCATGTGCTTGGTGTGTGTGGGTGAGATGGGGGAAATTAGTTGTTCTTACACTTTTGTGTAATAATATGTGGCTCATTCACAGGCTGTCATATATTAACCCAGTCCACCTGCTCAAAAAGGCTGATTTCTGACAAAGAGATCACACTGGGCAGGCCTACAGATCTATGAGACAGTAACATCTGAGGATCCCTACTGCTGTCTGCTTTATGGAAAATGCCTACAGATTTCTGAAGCATGAATAAACGGAGCAAACTTACTGATCTCTTAAGTACAGACACTTGGGGCTGGCAGTCCTACAGATCTCTGAAACATGGACAGAAAGGGGAATCCTGTAGATCTCTTAGGGATATGTGGGCAAGATCAATGGATCTCCCAGATTGGGATATACAGGACATTTTATCAACTTTGAAAGGTGTGGCTATATCAGAGAGAACATCAGCCAGTGCAGAAAGAGCTGGACACCCATTCTCCGGACAAACACTTTACCTAGCTCTGCTGCAGACTTTATCCATTTCACCCCCTGCGCGCCCTCTGGACATGTCTCTGTTGGATGCACTGTGTAGCTCTCGCAGGCGTTCATTTTCTCGCCGCAATTCCAGGATGTCCTTGGTAGCCTTGGACAGAGCAGCCCAGGGGTCTGTGTCCACTGCTGGTGGGCCGGGGCACCGAACCTCAAAGTGTGACGGGGGGATCAGACCCTTCGCTTCTGTGAATAAAGAAACAGCTCCATTAATATTCCCAGCAACGGACTGATGGACGTTTCTAAATCCTCCACTCCGTTCCAGCTTAATTAACCTCAAGAAAAGTAATTTATTGACTGAAACATGCAAGTAACTGTACATAAATATACTTTATTCTTTCAGATTTGTAGGGCTGTTGTGAAACTTTCTCATGGAAGTTTGATGGTGTTAACACCTTGTTTGACAGGTACCTTAATCTCTGAGATAAAAATGCAGGCCCAGTGTTTCAAGCCTCTCTCCATACTGGCACATCCTGGTCAACCACCTAGGAATCCAGCATCTCTATCGCCACAATCTCTGTTGAAAAGTTCGAAACTTACTCACAGAGTTATAACTTTGTTCTTACGAAGCACATGGTCATAACCATTTTCTGTTGCCAATTTTCTATTATGTAGTCATCTATTAGTAATGTTCTCTGTCCTGTATGAGTACAAGGTATCTATACATCCACATTCATTTCTCAGCCATATACACACATCTATGATATACATATTTCAAAGTTCTATAGGACCACCTGACATATCTAGAGCTCAGCTCTATCGAGTTGAGATTTAAAATCAGATTTCCAGAATCTTATTGAATAGCAGAACAGACTTGAAGAGCCGAATGGCCTACGCTTGCTCCTTGTTTGAATTTCAATAAAAGAAACTCACACATCTATATCTAGGGATCCATATATCTGTTGAACTATTTATACCTTAGATATTGAATGGACTGTCCCATTATCTGAAACCTAGGTATCTACATATCTGCATCATTTATCTATGTCAGTGACAGCAATAAGACTGTCTCATATAGAAGTCTTTCAAGTATGAATACTTCTACCAACATAACAACACAGTAGATATCTAAATGTCAACTCTGTATGTTTACATTTAAAACCTCCATTTTCTTCCTAGGTAGTCACTCAGGCTGAACTGATTTTCACCCACTTGTTTCCCAGAGAACAATACATTTATGAGACTTTGTAGCTCAAGTTGTGGATCAGGTTGTAAATTTGCTAGATGAGCTGTTAGACTTGTTCTCAGATGTTTCTGCACGATGCTAGGTAGCATCATCAGTGACCCTCTGGTGAACCATTGGGATTCTGTCCTGTTTGCTAGTTATCTGTCTCAGTTTGTTGTGGTCGGTGATATCATTTCCAGTTCTGTTTCTGAGAGGTTGGTAAATGGGGTCCAAATCGATATGTTTGTTAATGGAGTTCCGGTTTGAATGCCAGGCCTCTAGGAATTCCCGTTTGTGTCTTTGTTTAGCCTGTCCCAGGATGGATGTATTGTCCCACTCAAACTGGTGTCCCTCTTCAGGCCCCATGTGGTTTGGATTTGGGGCCCATTTACCAGCCTCTCAGAAACAGAACTGGAAATGTTATCACCCATCACAACAAACCAAGACAGATAAATAGCAAGCAGGACAGAACTCCAATGCTTCACTAGAGGCTCACTGATAATGTTACCAAGCACGGTGACGAAACATTTGAGAACAAACCCACCAGCTAAGCAAGCAAACTTACAATCTAAACAATAGATGTATCCCTAAATCTCCAGAACCTATGGATGGCTCACATCTTGGAGCGTCAATAGATTGATCCAATACCCCCAGGGATCTATAGATTTATTCTCATTTCCCAGGGAACCTATAGATTTATCTCCATATTCCGGGGATCTATAGATTCATCCCCATTTCGCAGGGATCTATAGATCACTCCAAGCCACAAGGACCAATAGACTTATCCCTACTTCCCAGGGACCTATAGATTTATCCCCATTTCCCAGGGATCTATACATTTATTCCCATTTCCCAGGGAACCTATAGATTTATCTCCATATCCCAGGGATCTGTAGATCACTCCAAACCACAAGGACCTATATTATCCCTACTTCCCAGTGAGGATTTATCCTCACACCTTGGGATCTACGGATTTCTCTCTGTATCTTGGAGATCCATTGAATTCTGTCATTTCCCAGGATCTATCGACATCTCAATATTCCTGGAATATGCAGCAAAGTCCATATCGCAAGGATGTACAATCCTAGGGATCTATAGATCTCTCCCCCAAGGGTCTACTCGAGTGCAACGTGGAGATGAGGGTTCCCACGTCATTCTCATTTGCATCCGTGAACAGTGTTTTTGTTTTGTTATTTTTATATTTTAATTTTCTGTTACCGTGGTGTCTGCCGCTGAAAGCTGCCGGTGGCTCCAGTCCCGGCTCGAGCTGCCGCCGGCTCCTCGCCGACATGGCGCCGCCAACCGTCAAACTGCGGTGTCCCAGGAACAGCCGTCCGCCGGAAACAGGTTACTGACACCGCCTGCCACCCAGCGGTGCCGCAGAGACAGTCGTCCGTCGGAAACAGGTTCCCCTCTACCTCCAACTTCATAAATCCATCTCACCCACTCCGGGTGTCCCGGGGACAGCCATGGGGTTGGGGGCGGGACAAAAATCAGCCATCAACAAAACAAAATTTCACCCATATGGGTTTCATATATAATGTGGTGATTGGAACCAAGTGGATCTTAATGACTATGAGATCCTTGACTAAGGTTGTTTACCTAGGTCAATCAGGGAGCCAAGGGTGACAGATATAAACAGGAGATTCAGAGTCTCCTCTCTTCCGGGACTGACTACAAGTTGGCTGGTCACAGCCTATGTACTGTGCAATTGTAAATAAAAGGTGACTTGGTGATGAGATACTGGTCTCTATGCAGTTATTTTGCACAGCTAATTACATACTTTGTGTTTGTTTTTCAGAAGAAACCTCTGTTGTAAAGTAGGGTGTAGAGAATTGTTAGATCCCCAACAGCAGAGTTTTGTACTCTCCCACCAATTACAATGTGGTAATGAACAGATCTCCGGGGTAGAGAAAGGACCAAGCTGGACATAATCAGCATCAAGTCACTTCTGTGGATAAATTTTGTACCTATTGTTCCACCTTCACACCTACCTCTGAACCTGCTGAGTTTTCCAGTATGGTTTACTTTTTATTTAAGCATCCATGACATTTGCCATTGTGTTACCATTTATCAAAGAATCGATAATGATGCCCAAAACATCAAGGAAAAACCTTCTGCTTTTCTTAGTAACATGGGGGCTATTGAATCATCTGGAGCAGTCAGACGGAGCATCAGTTTTAAAATCTTGTCTGAAATGTAGCTCTCTGAAAACTGCAGTTAAATGTCAGCCTTGTTTTTATTTTTTGTATGTATTCAACCTCTGGAGTGGGACTAAAACCCAGAGCCTAGTGGTTCAGAGGCAAGTATACTCTCAGGTCGGCGCTTTCTCTCCAGTGACACACGGGTGAACATAACCATGGAGGGGAAACTATCAGTTAACTGACAGAACAATTTCCTCAGTTGTCTGCTGTCTGAGACAGCTTACAACCACCATGGTCAAGCTCACGAGAAGGATCTCTGATATGACTATCCTGCCTCACCAAGAAGAATGGGGCAGAGGTACAAACAAAACTTGAGGAGCTGACCCCTCAAAAAAATGGAAACAGAGTTGCCACCTCATCCATTCTATATTGTGGAAGATGGACTCTTTGAGGCTGCAGAACTTATGGTCAGCCTGGGAGATTATGAACTGACTTAACTGTATTAGAACATAGAAAAGTACAGCACAGAACAGGCTCTTTGGCCCACAATGTTGTGCTGAGGTTTAATCCTAACGTAAAATATAATAACTTAACCTACACACCCATCAACTCACTGCTCTCCATTTGCCTGTCCAGCAGTCACTTAAATGTCCCTAATGACTCTGCTTCCACCACCACCACTGACAACACATTCATGCATTCACAACTCTGCATAAAGTACCTACCGTTGACGTCTCCTCTATACCTTTTCCCATATATCTTAAAACTATGACCTCCTCGTACCCTGCCCTGGGGAAATGTCTCTGGCTATTGACTCTATCTATTCCTCTCATTACCTTGTATACCTCGATCAGGTCTCCTCCCTTCCTCCTTCTCTCCAGAGAGAAACGTCCGAGCTTTTTCAACCTTTCTTCATAAGGCAAGCCCTCCAGACCATGCAGCATCTTGGTAAACCTTCTTTGCACCCTCTCCAAAGCCTCCGTATTTTTCCACAGGACTACTGTGTGTGACCCCCCTCTACTCTGTAGAGTGCCCCACAGGCTACTTGTGGATGGCAGGACCAAAAGCCACAGCTGACCAACAAGAGTGAGGAAGGGGAGGGTGTCAGCAGCAAACAATGGAAACGTTTTCATGTTAAGAGGAGTCAGATATAACATAGGGACTAAGAATTCAGAATCGGAGCAAGTTGAGAAAGTGGTTAATTTGTTTATCCTTTAATATTGCATGGAATGTGGGCATCCCTGGCAAGGCTGGCAACTGTTGCTCATCCCTAGTTGCCCTTGAACTGATTGGGCAATTTCAAAGAACATTTAAATGTCAACCACATTGCTGTGGGTCTGGAGATACATATAGAGTAGGCCAGGTAACAGTGATGGATTTCCTTGCCTCAAGAACATTAGTGAAGTACATGGGTACTTAGAACAATTGACAATTCTTAAATGATTTCCATGAACCACGTTTTTAACTGCAGTTAATTAAGTTGAAATTGCATTACATAACAATGATGTGACTCTCTATTAGATGAACACATATTGCCTAGAACAATAGCCTGTGTCTCTGAATTACTCATGCAGTGACACACTACTACTGAGTTTCTCCAGCACTTATTGCTTTCATTTCAGACCTTTCAGCATCTGCAGTGTCGTGCTTTTATGGTTGGGGGAGGGGGGAGGTATAGATGAGTCCAGCAATCAAAATCTACTATGGCTGTAGATGGTGAAAACACTGTCATTGAGTAGCAAATACCCAGCTGACAGGGGCAAGATTTGTCTCTCTGTTTCAAAATGGTTGTCAGGATAGGTTAGAGAACTGGTATGGGAAGGAGTACAGTGGTAGGTGGGCAGAAGAGTTCAGTTTCTCATCCTTCATTTCCTCAATCTTTGAATTCAGACACCCACAATATACAATGTGGATGCCTCGAGCGCATTGGGTTCCTAGACACTTGAATAAATGTTTTCATCATATTCATGTTTAGTAAATTGGGTACACTGGAGTTTAGAAGAATGAAAAATGATCTTATTCAAACAGGTAAGACTCTTTGTGGACTTGACACGGTAGATGTGCAAAGATTGTTTCTCCTTGTTAGAAAGTCCCCGACCTGAGGGCATAATGTCAGATTAAGGGGCCACTCATCAGCTGGGAAAGCCATGAAGTGGAATTTCTTATCTCCAAAGGGAGTGGATCTGTGGAATTATTTTTCACAGAGGGCTATAAGGCTCATTAGTTTCATTCCAGGCTGAAATAGATTTATAATCATTGGAGAATTCAAGGGTTATGGGGAAAAGACAGGAAATGGATGGGGTTTATCAGATCAAACATGATCTCAGCGAATGATAGAGTGGACTTGCTGGGCAAAATGGCCCAATTCTGCTCTAACGTCTTATGGTCTTGCAGACCCAGAATGATTGTTGGCCTTGGTTTGTGACAGTCTGCACTTCCTGGGTCATCGCTTCAACCCAACCTCACAGAGATTCCAGAAGCAAATTTTTGCAAACCCTCAAATAAAAAGGGGGAGCAGGTCTTGTAGCATCAATGCAGAGAGAAAGAGAAAGGAAAGCAGTTAATGATTCAAGTTAGAGAACTACCTTACATCAGAATATTGCCCACAGTAAGGTAAACTCAGTCAGATTGCACAGTATGATTACCAACAGTAAAATCACAGTAGTATCCTTCACAGTAACATCTCCCACAGTAACATCCCCCACAGTGATTCCCATACGGACCTTGCATGCAGTTCTGGACTCCTTCCTATTGGAAGGATGTTGTGAAACTTGAAAGGGTTCAGAAGAGATTTACAAGGATATTGCCAGGGTTGGAGGATTTGAGCTATAGGGAGAGTTTGAATAGGCTGGGGCTGTTTTCCCTGGAGCATTGGAGGCTGAGGGGTGACCTTATAGAGGTTTATAAAATCATGAGGGACATGGATAGGGTAAATAGACAAAGTATTTACCCTGGGGTGGCGGAGTCCAGAACTACAGGGCATAGGTTTAGGGTGAGAGGGGAAGGATATAAAAGAGACCTAAAGGGCAACCTTTTCAGGCAGAGGGTGGTGTGTGTGTGTGGAATGGGCTGCCAGAGGAAGTAGTGGAGGCTGGTACAATTGCAACATTTAAAAGGCATCTGGGTTGGTATATGAATAGGAAGGGTTTGGAGGGGATACGGGCCGGGTGTTGGCAGGTGGAACTAGATTGGGTTGGGATATCTGGTCGGCATGGACGAGTTGGACCGAAGGGTCCGTCTCTGTGTTGTACATCTCTATGACTCTCCTGTATTCCTCCTTCGAGCACGATCTGACAGCTCTGCCTGGCACCATGTACCCACGGGTGGGCGGAAGCCAGCATCAAAGATGGCGGCACGGCCAATCAATTGGCATCACTTCCCAGTGCGCAGGCTTAATTACCGGAGCTACCGGTGAAGGAGAGGAAGATCTCGCGATATTCGGCGTCCTGCTCCAGCGCGCCAATTTTCAAAGGCGCTTCCTGTAAACAGAAGGAGAGAGAGAATAGACAACAGACAGCTGGTCTGCCGCGGCTGTAGTTGAACCGATCGGTCACACCGAGGAACACTGGATCGACGACAACAACAACAACAATTGCATTGATGTCTGGCGGAGAGAGACAGCGCGAGACCCTGTCCACCCTAATGGTCGAGGGTAGAGATTCGGGCCCCTGTTTTGATGACCTAACAATCGGAGCCTACACCCGGGAGCCCAGGATTTGATGACCTAACAATCGGATCTAAAACCTGGAACCCAGTATTTGGTGATTCAACAATCAGACTCTGCCCCCGGGAGCCCAGGATTTGGTGTCCTAACGATTGCAACGTATCCCGGGAGCCCAGGATTTGATGACCTAACAATCGGAACGTACCCGAGGAACCCATGATTTGGTGACTTAACAATCGGACTCTGCCCCCGGGAGTCCAGGATTTGCTGACCTAACGATTTGAACGTATCCCGGGAACCCAGGATTTGATGACCAAACAATCCGTCCTTCGCCCCCAGGAGCGCAGGTTTTGATGACCTAGCGTCCCCCAACCCCAACACCGTCCCCAGAGAGGATGCTGTCAGAGGTGCAGCCCTGTCTGCAGCTGCTCCGCATCGGCACCGCCCCGCAGCCCAGCCCGAGGCCCGGAGAGGTTCCGGCGCCGGCACCCGCCCCCGCCCGCGACCTCTACACCTTCCTGCCTGTCGGCCAGCGGTGCACCTTCCGCCTCGGCCGCCGAGCCGACCTGACCGATCTGTGCCTGAGCTCAGGGCGGGCCGAAGAGCTCATCTCCCGGGTGCACGCCGAGCTGCAGGCCGAGAGGGGGGCGGCTGGGGGCGACTGGAGAGTGCACATCGTCGACAGGAGCACGAACGGTGAGAGCTGGGGGGAAATAGTGCGAAAATATGGGGGAATGATACAGGGGGATAGAGGAATATAGGGGGAATGATACAAGCTGATGGGGGATATAGGAGTCTGTGGAGTTTAGGGGAATACGGGTGCGGTAAGGGAGATAGGATACAGGGAGATGGGGGCAAAAGATAGGGGAATAGGTGGCTAAGGGAGTAGGATGCAGGGGGGAATGGGAGGGAACAGGGGAATGGGATAGCCTTAATTGAGTTCTGATGATAGATGTGAAGCTGAAACCAGACATCTGTTTATTTCTGCGCCCACGTTGTCTGACCTGTTGAAAGTTTGTGATGCTTTCTGTCTTTTATTTCAGATTTTCAGCGTTTGTAGTATTTTGTTCTTGTCTTGGGGTTGCGGGGCAGTACGAGGTCAAAGGGTGGTTTCGAGGGCGGCAGGAGGTGTTAGTGCATGACATCAGAAATCTGAGGCCGTTTTAATATAAAATACTGTTCTCCAGAATTTCAGTCGCCTGCCAACTGTTCAAGCTCTCTGACATTGATAAACAGCTGTAGCCACGTTTCTGTTGGCGGGAGGGGAACATGAGTATCTTCCTGTTTTTAATTATTCAGGGAATATGGTGTGGCTGGTTAGGCTAGTTACCCTGGAGATGGTGTTGGTGAGCAACCCCCTTGAACCGCAGCAGTCTTGGAGCACTGTTAGGAGATAAGTTGCAGGATTTTGACTCGGCAGCTGTGCAAAAATAGCAGTTATATTACAAATCTGGCTTGGAGGGCAGTTTCTATGCATGTCCTGAACTTCTCCAGGGTTTGAAAGCGCTGTCGGAGGAACCTTGGTGGGTTACTGCAGTGCGTCTAGCTGCTGCTGCTGCTGCTGTGCTTCGGTGGTAGAAGGGCTGAAGGTTGAAGGTGGTAGATGGTACCCCAGTCAATCGGATTACTTGGTACAGGATTGGAGTCTATATTGGGTGGTGTTGGTTTCAAAAATGGTTAAGAGAGCTAATTGTCCTGATGCCGTCATATATACCTGTGACAGATGGCTCATTAGAAGGAGACACGATGCTGCTTAATGTGAGATCAGACCTGCAATTTCCTCCTTTTAACCACCACGGTATTGTGACCTCGGTGCAGTTCTGAACGAAGGCAGATGCTGTCTGGCCACATGGGAGGGAGAACTAGAGGGAGAGAGGTTACATCTGTGACCCGCCTGTTCGCCCTTTCCTGATTTGGTATTAGTGGATGCCGACAAGGTTGGGTGGAGAAACAAACCTTTATTTTCAAATGTTACTTCTCACTCCTTCAAAAAGGACACAAGGGACAACTTTTTTTTAAACAGAGTGGTTCGTGCGTGGAATGAACTGCCAGAGAAAGTGGTGGAGGCGGGTATAGTTGCAACGATTTGAAAGACATTTGGAGCAAAGAGACCTAAGAGGCAACTTTTTCACGCAGAGGGTGGTATGTGTATGGAATGAGCTGCCAGAGGAAGTGGTGGAGGCTGGTACAATGGCAACATTTAAAAGGCATCTAAATGGGTCTATGGATAGGAAGGGATTTTCCTGCTCCTCCGATGCTGCCCGACCTGCTGTGCTTTTCCAGCACCACTCTAATCTAGACTCCGGTTTCCAGCATCTGCAGTCCTCACTTTTGCCTATGGATAGGAAGGGTTTGGAGGGATATGGGCCTGGTGCTGGCAGGTGGGACTAGATTGGGTTGGGATATCTGGTCTGCACGGACAAGTTGGACCCAAGGGTCTGCTTCTGTGCTGTACATCTCTATGACTCTAAGTAGATGAACAGGAAAGGTTTGGATTGAATCTGGGCCAGGAGCAGGCAGGTGGGAACGTGGTCGGCGTGGGCTGGGGTTGCACCGAAGGGTCTGCGTGACTGTAAAAAGACAATGATGTGGAGTGCCGGTGTTGGACTGGAGTGGACCAAGTTAAAAATCAACTAGGCAAAAGTGAGGACTGCAGATGCTGGAAACCAGAGTTTAGGTCAGAGTGGTGCTGGAAAAGCACAGCAGGTCAGACAGCATCCAGGAGCATGAAAATTGACATTTCGGGCAAAAGCCCTTCATCAGGAATAGAGGCAGGAAGTCTCCAGAGTGGAGAGATGAATGAGCAGGGGAGAAGGTAGCAAAGAGGTGAATGGGGGTGGAGTTGATAGGTCAGAGGGGAGGGTGGGGGAAGGTAGCAAAGAGTAGTCTGTTTCAGTACATGGTAAAAACGAGGACTGCAGATGCTGGAAACCAGAGTTTAGACCAAAGGGATGCTGGCAAAGCACAGCAGGTCAGGCAGCATCCGAGGAGCAGGAAAATCGACGTTTCGGGCAAAAGCCCTTCATCAGGAATAGAGGCAGGGGTTTCCAGCTTCAGCGGTCCTCGTTTTTACCTAGTTGATTTTAACCTTACTGCGAATCCTCTTGCAAGGATGCCTGCCTTGAAGAAGCTCTCCTCCTCTCTCTCCAAGAATCTGTGAGTCTCACCACCCTGCAGGCTCCCTGCCTCTGCTCCTGATGAAGGGCTTTTGCCCGAAACGTCAATTTTCCTGCTCCTTGGATGCTGCCTGACCTGCTGTTTCAGTACATGGTTGAAGAGCTTCAGGACAGAGGAGATGACCTGGCGGTGGGGTGGGGGGGTGCAGTGTGAGAGAGAGAGAGACTCAGAGATTCTTGTGGAGGAGAACTTCTTCAAAGTAGGCATCCTTGCAAGAGGTTTCGCAGTAAGGTTAAAATCAATAGGGAAAAATCACACAGCTAGGAGAAAGTGAGGACTGCAGATGCTGGAGATCAGAGCTGAAAATGTGTTGCTGGAAAAGCGCAGCAGGTCAGGCAGCATCCAAGGAGCAGGAGAAGAAGGGCTCATGCCTGAAACGTTGATTCTCCTGCTCCTTGGATGCTGCCCGACCTGCTGCGCTTTTCCAGCAACACATTTTCAGCAAAAATCACCCAACACCAGGTTATAGTCCAACGGGTTCATTTGGAAGCACTGTCCAAGCTTTCGGAGCGCCGCCCCCTTCATCGGGTGAAGTCTGAAAGCTCGCACTCGCAAATATGACCTGGCGTTGGGGTGGTTTTGTCTTTAAACTGTCAGCAGAAGAGGCAGGCGGAATGACTGACGCTGGCGGCTGTGTCTTTGCAGGTACGTTTGTGAATGACATTCGGATCCGCAGGGGCGAGAGGACGGAGCTCTCCGACGGAGACACGGTCACCTTCGGCCACCCAGACGCGGTGAACATCCCGGAGGGCTCGCTGGCCGCCCAGCAGGACTCCGAGTTTTATTTCCTCTTCCAGAGGGTGACGGTGCGCCCGGCGGACTTCCACGCCATCACCAGCCCGGCGGCAGCGGCGGCAGCAGCGGGCAGCGGCAGCGGCGCCTTCCGGCCGGTGTGCTGCTCGGGCCGGCGCCTGTCCCCGCAGCGCGCCCCCCGGGCCCGGATCCGGAGCTTCGCGCGGGGAACGCCGCCGCCTGCACCTGCGCCCGCGCCCCGGGCGACGCTGATCCTCGACTCGATCGGCAGCATCAGCAAGCTGAGGTCGCAGCTGCTACTGCAACTGCAGCCGCCGGGCACGGCCGGCCTCGGGCACGGGCTCGGCCACGGGCACGGCCAAGGCGGCGACACCAAGCGGCTGCTGCGCGCCCTCCGCCGCCACCTCGCCCCGGACTCCCGGCCCCCCGGGCCCGGCCCCGGCCCCGGGCACCCTCCGCCCCCGCAGAAGGCGCCCGCCAAGCACCGGCGGAAGGCCGTGCACACCGTGCTCCCGGACCTGGAGGAGGAGATCCAGCGGTTCGCCGTCGAGGTCCAGCACAGCGCCCCGGGCCGGCGCCACTGCAAGTCCGAGTCGGGCGTGGACCCCGACCTGTACCGGCAGCTGACTCTCGGGGTGCGGGCGCTGTCGCCGGAACGCAGGCCTCCCCCCGGGGAACTGGAGCAGGGTGGGCTTGTGCCCCGAGATTCAACAGGGAACGCGCTCATCACCCCGTCTGGGTAAGTACCGCGTGTGTGTGTCCCCCTCACCAGTGTGGGTGTGGGTGTGTGTCCCCCTCACCACTGTGTGTGTGTGTCCCTCACCACTGTGTGTGTGTGTCCCTCACCACTGTGTGTGTGTGTCCCTCACCACTGTGTGTGTGGTTGTGTGTGTCCCTCACCACTGTGTGTGTGGTTGTGTGTGTCCCTCACCACTGTGTGGGTGCGTGTGTGTCCCTCACCACTGTGTGTGTGGGTGCGTGTGTGTCCCTCACCACTGTGTGTGTGGGTGCGTGTGTGTCCCTCACCACTGTGTGTGTGGGTGTGTGTGTGTGTGATGTGGCCAGGGTTGGAGGATTTGAACTACAGGGAGAGGCTGAACAGGCTGGGGCTGTTTTCTCTGGAGCGTCAGAGGCTGAGGGGTGACCTTATAGAGGTTTACAAACTTATGAGGGGCATGGATAGGATAAATAGGGAAAGTCTTTTCCCTGGGGTCGGGGAATCCAGTCTAGAGGGCATAGGTTTAGGGTGAGAGGGGAAAGAGACCTAAGGGGCAACTTTTTCACACAGAGGTTGGTACGTGTATGGAATGAGCTGCCAGAGGAAGTGGTGGAGGCTGGTATAATTGCAACATTTAAGAGGCATTTGGATGGGTATATGAATAGGAAGGGTTTAGAGGGATATGGGCCGGGTGCTGGCAGGTGGGACTAGATTGGGTTGGGATATATGGACGGGTTGGACCGAAGGGTCTGTTTCCGTGCTGCACATATCTATGACTCTATAACTGAGGACTACAGATGCTGGAGATCAGAGTCAAAACATGTGGTGCTGGAAAACCCGCAGCAGGTCAGGCAGCATCCCAAGAGCAGGAGAGTCTGTCTCCAGCATAAGCTCTTCATCAGGAATGTGACTGATTTTTATTTTACCCCCCCCCCCCCACACTACTGCCTAACTGCGGTAGTGCTTATTTATTCCCCAGCACCCATGTTGTGTATGTGCAGGTGTGAGACACAGTGCATGGATCTTTATTCAATTTCCACCTCCAGGGAGAACAGAAACACCCAAGTGGCCACTGACAAGGACTGCCCTTCTCATCAAGCAATGTAGGTAAAAACAATGACTGCAGATGCTGGAAACCAGAGTCTAGATTAGAATGGTGCTGGACAAGCACAGCAGTTCAGGCAGCATCCGAGGAGCAGCTCATGAAGGAATGTGACTGATAAAGGGCTTATGCTGGAAAGGTCAACCCCTGCTTCTCGGCTGCTGCCTGACCGGCTGTGCTTTTCCAGCACCACACTTTTTCCCACTCATCATTCAACCTCTCAGCCTTCAAAGCTCCCTCATTCTGCATCTTCTCCCTTTAAGGTGAAGATGAGGGAAACTTCGTCTGTCCGCCCCAGAACATCACTTCCACAGAGAGCAGTGGAGTCTGGGACATGCTCAAGCCTGAGATTCGGGCATTTTTGGAATGCTGGATGCTGGAAAACAGAAATAGCTGGAAAAGCTCATCAGGTCTGGCGGCATCTGTGTAGAGAAATCAGAGTTTAACAGTTTAAAGGTCCCATAGCCCTTCCTCAGAACTGTTCTAAAACATTAATTCTAGTTTCTCTCCACAGCTGCTGCCAGAGCTGCTCGTTTTCTGGATATTTCTGTTTCAGTTTCTGCTTTCCAGCATCCACAGTCCTTGTGGTTTTATTGATGACTGTTTGTTTGATGTCCAAGGGGGTCCAGTTGGGGGGGTGGAGGCAAGCAGGAAAGTGAAGTCTATCCTGTTCTGCTATTCAGTCCAGTCTGGCTGAATGGCCTCCTCCTGCTAACTTGCATGACTCTCAGGTGGAAGATGAGCAGGGGTGTGGGTGGGACATTAGAAAATCTGATATTATACCAGAACAGTATCAATTAGGTATGTCCCTGTCAGGCAAGGAGGAAGTGATAATGTAAGGGAACCGTGGTTTACTAAAGAAATCGTATCTCTTGTCAAGCGGAAGTGGGAGGCTTATGTGACATTGAGGCGAGATGGTTCAGATGATGCAGATGGAGAGTTACAGATTAGCTTGGAAGGATTTAAAGAGAGAGTTAAGAAGAGCAAGAACGGGACATGAGCAGTCTTTAGCAGGTAGAATAAAGGAGACCCTATAGCTTTCTATTGGTATGTGAGGAATAAAAGGATGATCACGGTAGGAATAGGGCCAGTCAAAGACAGAAGTGGGAAGTTGTGTGTGGACCCTGTGGAGATCAGAGAGGTGCTAAATGAATATTTCTCATCTATTTTCACTCAGGGAAAGAAGAATATTGTAGAGGAGAAGGCTGAGCTACAGGCTAGTCGACTTGAAAGGTTTGAGGTTAGCAAGGAGGAGGTATTATCAATTCTAGAAGGTGTGAAAGTAGATAAGTCCCCTGGGCCGGATGGGATTTGTCTGAGAATTCTCTGGGATGCCAGGAAGGAGATGGCTGAGCCTTTGCCTTTGATCGTTGAGTCGTCATTGTCTACAGGTTTAGTACTAGAGAACTGGAGGGTTGCAAATGTTGTGCCCTTGTTCAAAAAGAGCAGTAGAGATGACCCAGGTAATTATCGACCAGTGAGCCTTACATTTGTTGTAGGAAAAGTTTTGGAAAGGATCAAAAGAGGTAGGATTTATAATCATCGAGCAAGCAACAGTTTAATTGGAAATAGTCAACATGGTTTCGTCAAGGGCAGGTTGTGTCTCACAAACCTCATTGAGTTTTTTTGAGAAGGTGATCAAGCATGTGAATGAGGGTAGGGCAGTTGATGTGGTGTACATGGACTTCAGCAAAGCCTTTGATAAGGTTCCACATGGTAGGCAACAGGAGAAAATGCAGGGGCATGGAATTGAGGGTGATTTAGCAATTTGAATTAGAAACTGGCTTTCTGGAAGAAGGCAACGAGTTGTCGTTGAAGGAAAATATTCAGCCTGGGGTCCGGTTACTAGTGGTGTTCCACAAGGATCTGTTTTGGGACCATTGCTGTTTGTCATTTTTATAAACGACTTGGACACAGGCATAAGTGGATAGGTTAGTAAGTTTGCAGATGATACTAAAGTTGGTGGAGTAGTGGACAGCGTGGAAGAATGTTACAGGTTGCAGGGGGACTTGGATAAACTGCAAAATTTGGCTGAGAGGTAGCAAATGGAGTTCGATGCAGCTAATTGTGAGGTGATTCACTGGGAAGAATAATAGGAAGGCAGAATCTGGGTCAATGGAAAGATTCTTGGTAGTGTGGATGTGCAGAGGGATCTTGGTGTCTATGTACCTAGATCCCTGAAAGTTGCCACTCAGGTTGATAGTGCTGTTTAGAAGGCATGCAGTGTGTTAGGTTTTATTGGTAGAGGGATTGAGTTCCAAAGCTGTGATGTCATGCTGCAACTATACAAAAAGCTGGTGCGGCCACACTTGGAATATTGTGTACAGTTCTGGTCGCCCCATTACAAGAAGGATGTGGAAGCATTGGAAAAGGTGCAGAGGAGATTTCACAGGATGTTGCCTGGTCTGAAGCGAAGGTCTTATGAGGAAAGGCTCAGGGACTTGGATCTGTTCTCATTGGAGAGAAGAAGGCTAAGAGGGGATTTGGATAGATTAGATTCCCTACAGTGCGGAAACAGGCCCTTCGGCCCAACCAGTCCACACCGTCCTTCCGAAGAGTAACCCACCCTGACCCATTTCCCTCTGACTAGTGCACCTAACACTATGTGCAATTTAGCATGGCCAATTCAACTAACCTACACATCTTTAGACTGTGGGAGGAAACCGGAGGAAACCCATGCAGACACGAGGAGAATGTGCAAACTCCACACAGACAGTCGCATGAGGCTGGCATTGAACCTGGGGCTGTGGTGCTGTGAGGCAGCAGTGCTAACCACTGAGCCACCGTGCCGCCCCTCAAGTGATAGAGACCTACAAGATGATCAGAGGATTAGGTAGGGTGGACAGTGAGAGTCTTTTTCCTGGGATGGTGACATCTGCTTGTACAAGGGATCATTGCTGCAAATTGAGGAGTGATAGATGTCAGAGGCAGTTTCTTTACTCAGACTGTTGTAAGGGCGTGGAATGCCCTGCCTGCCAATTAACTCAGCCACACTAGGGGCATTTAAACAGTATTTGGATAAGCATATGGATGATGGTGGGATAGTGTAGCGTGATGGGCTTAGATTAGTTCACAGGTCAGTGCAACATCGAGGGCCAAAGAGCCTGCTCTGCACTGTATTGTTCTATGTTGTATGTTCCAGATTGGGCTGAATGTCCTTTTCCAGTGCCATATCATCTAATGGGGTTGGATAAATAATTTATTAATCGTGTACAGGAATGTCCAGGTACCTCAGTTTCAGGTTATTGCAACGTGCCACCAGCTATTTAGATTTAATAAACAGCCACACTGAATGCTCACGCTAAGGGTTTGTACTGCACAGTGATCTGGCTGTGGTTAGAGTTTGTGTGGGTTTGGCCACTTTGTTGTGGAAAGCCTCAAAGCTTTGGGAGAGACCAGAGATGAGAAACGGTAACTAAGGCAGAGTCTGAGAGTCTTACAGCACAGAAACAGACCCTTCAGTCCAACCTGTCCATGCTAACCAGGATTCCCAAATTAAACTCGTCCCTATTGCCTGCGATTGGTCCATATCGCTCCAAACCTTTCCTATTCCTGTATCTTGTCCAAATCAGAAGCAATGATTTTAGCAAAAGTTTTTGTTTTAAGAAGATTAGTCAACAAAAGGGCGGAGAATTGTCTTTACTGAGAGTATTGCATCAGGGAATACTATCCCACAGAAAAGAATCTGAAATAGGAGAGCATTACCGCTAATGCACCAGCAGTCAGTAAGCAGCCGACAGTGTTCCCTAGGGAAGGAGTAGCTGACACTGTTCCCTAGGGAAGGAGCAGGGCAGTGCGGTTAGCTTAGAATTACTTAAACAAAGAGTCCCCACAGTGGTCTGTGACGGGCAAGGGGCTGTGCTGCATAACTGAGGTCAAATTAAACCAGAGTTCAAATAGACTTTGGACTGTAGAGTGGTTACCACACTAAAGGAGGCCATTTGGCCCATTGAACCTTTGCCAGCTGTCTGCAAGAGAAACTTAACTCGTGCAGCTCCCTGCCCTGACCCTGTAACACTGGAATATTGTTCCCCCTTCAACTGCTTATGCACTTACACATCTGAAAGTCACACCCATAGAGTCATAGAGCACAGAAACAGACCCTTTGGTCCAACTATTCCCTGCCAAACATAATCCCTAAACTAAACTAGTCCCACCTGCCTGCTCCTGACCCATATCCTTCCAAAACTTTCCTGTTCATTTACTTATTCAAATGTCTTAAACATTGTAATTTTTCCCACATCCATCACTTTCTCAGGAAGTTCATTCCACACGCGAACCACCCTCTGTGCAAAAAAAAAAAATGTTGCCCCTCAAGTCTTTTTTAAATCTCTCTCCTCTCACCTTAACTGTACCCCCTCGTCTTGAAATTCCCCTCCGAAGGAAAATGTGACTATGTTTAACTCTATCTGTACCTTTCTTTATTTTATTAAGTTAAAAAGCACACCACACCAGGTTATAGTCCAACAGGTTTATTTGGAAGCACTAGCTTTCGGAGCGCCGTTCCTTCATCAGGTGGTTGTGGAGTATAAGATCGTAGGACACAGAACTTACAGCAAAAGTTTACAGTGTGATGTAACTGAAATTAAATATTTGGAAAAAAAACCTGGATTGTTTGTTAAGTCTCTCATCTTTTAAAATGACCTTGTTGGTTTCAGTTCTTTCTTATGAAAATCCCAGAGCTTTCTTAAAGTTACATTCTCAAGTGAACTTTAACAATTGGTGTCATGTCGGCCCAGATAATGCAATGAAGTTGTGAGGTGCCCTGTGTGAGACTGTCTGTGCCTCAATGTTCAGACTGATTCTGTTTCTAAAAAGGGCTTTACAGAATCTTACATGGATTCATGCAGTTTTGAGCAAAATAAAATTTAATTCTGCAAGAACAAATTCACCTCACAAGCTTTTACGTGTGTGTGTGTGTGTGCAGTTCTGTATGAGTGTCTGTGAGAGAGTGTATGTAAGTGTAAAGGGGTATAAGTTTGAGAGGGTGAGTGTGGGAGTGTATGAGACAGGATCTGTGTGTGTGTGTGTCTCTCTGTCTGTCTGTGTAGTGCAGTGGGATCACCTGTAGTGTGACAGGAACCCAAGGTCCCTGGTTTAATGCCATCCCCATGGGTGCCCATTCTGAAAGATGAGAGACTTAACAAACAATCCAGGTTTTTTTTTCAAATATTTAATTTCAGTTACATCACACTGTAAACTTTTGCTGTAAGTTCTGTGTCCTACGATCTTGTACTCCACGACCACCTGATGAAGGAGCAGCGCTCCGAAAGCTAGTGCTTTCAAATTTAAAAAAAAAGTCCCAGCCTACCCAGCCTTTCTTTACAACTCAAAACCTTCCATACCTGGTAACATCCTGGTAAATCGTTTCTAAACCCTCTCCAGCTTCATAACATCCTTCCTATAACTGGGACACCAGAACTGGGCGCGGTAGTCCAGCTTGAAGCTGCCTTTCCCACATCTTTCGGACATTGTTCCAGATCCTAACCACCCGTTCATGGGGATAGCAGACTGTAATTGTTGCTGCATCTCAATGTCCATTTACTGTGTCATGGCTCTAACCTATAAATCCCCGTCCAAGCACCATATCTCTCTAGTGGTCGAAATATGCTGCTGTTCCTTCAGTGATTATCCTGGGACTCCCCGTCTGACAGCATTGTACTGACATTGAATGGACTGCAGCTGCTCAAGAACGTTGTTCCCCAGCATGTTCTCCGGGGCAACTGGGGATGAGGGAATAAACGAGGGGGCAGAGCTCGCTACTCCTGAATGGATAGAGGAAACTAAATCATCTTTCTAAATGTCCTGTGCACTCTCTCTCCAGTGCCTCTAGCACTACTGACAATGTGCTGACTGGGACAATGGGTAGTGCGGTCTGAGCGACGTTAGATGCAAGTTTGGCAGAAAGTCTGAGTATTTTGCAGCTAGTGAGGTACTTTTGAAATGGAATGAGTGTTCCAGTGAAAACTCAGCAGGTAACTGCACACTGCAAGCTTCCCCAACAAAAACATCGTATTGACAATGGACTTTTTAAAAATATTGCCGATTGAGAGATAACGACTGGCTATACACCAAGAGCAACCTCTGTGTTTGTCTTTGAAATAGCGGCAGGGTTTTCACCAACTGTCTGCGAGGGCTTCACTGTAACATTGCACCTGAACTGGACTTCCCCAGCACCGCACTGAGGTGGGAGCCCTGCTGGTTTTGTGCTTATCATCCCGCATTGGACTTGAACCTGAGATCCCGTGAGCCTGCAGGGAGGGTGCGACCGTGCCTGACTCAGTAAGGAAGACTCTAAAGGCTTGCTCGCTGAGCTGGAAGGTAGCCAGCAAACCTACATCTGGAACCTCAACCCGAGCTACAAACCTTCTCAAAACTTGCTAGGAAGACTCTGTCACCAGGAGCGGCACTATGGCTCAGTGGTTAGCACTGCTGCCTCACAGCACCAGGGATCCAGGTTCAATTCCAACCTCGGGTGACTCTCTTTATGGAGTTTGCACATTGTCTGTATGGGTTTCCTCCAGGTGCTCCGGTTTCCTCCCACAATCCAAAGATGTGCAGGTTAGGTGAATTGGCCGTGCTAAATTGCACATTGTGTTCAGGGATGTGTAGGTCAGGGGTAAATGTAGAGCAATGAGGTGAGGGAATGGTTCTGGGTGGTTTACTGTTCAGAGGGTCAGTGTGGACTTGTTGGGCTAAATGGCCTGTTTTCACATTGCAGGGAATGTAATCAAATCTAATGATCTTGTTTCAAATGATCTCGTACCAACTGCTGTTTTTGAGAGAATCACAAATATCTGCCATACTTTCTATGTCAAAGTATGTCACCTCATTTCACTGCAACACTCCCTGTTGAATTCTTTTGCCTGAGAGTTTAGTGGAAATAGTTGGGTGGATAGTTTCTCCGAACCCCATTATCTGGAAAGCTTTGATTGGGTCCCTCCGTTCACCTTCTAAAGTCCAGGGTGTGGAAGACTGATTTGTAGACACTCCCTTTGTAGTTTAGCCCTTTGAGCCTGGTTGTCAGTTTCGGTTTTTAATAACTGCACCTTTTTGACATTTTTGATTCTGTGGTGCCTTTTTCTTCAGTTCAGTCTTTGCACCGTATGATTTGCACTTGTTTGGTTTAACACGGCTGCCGTTCGAGCACTCCCAGGGATCACTGGGACCCTGACCCTTCCCCTCCCCGGGATCGCTGGTACCCTGACCCTTCCCCTCCCCGGGATCACTGGGACCCTGACCCTGACCCTCTCCGGGATCACTGGGACCCTGACCCTGACCCTGACCCTCTCCGGGATCACTGGGACCCTGACCCTTCCCCTCCCCGGGATCACTGGGATCCTGACCCTGACCCTGACCCACACCCTGACCCTCCCCAGGATCACTGGGACCCTGACCCTGACCCTCCCCGGGATCACTGGGACCCTGACCCTTCCCCTCCCCGGGATCACTGGGATCCTGACCCTGACCCACACCCTGACCCTCCCCAGGATCACTGGGACCCTAACCCTTCCCCTCCCCGGGATCACTGGGATCCTGACCCTGACCCTGACCCACACCCTGACCCTCCCCAGGATCACTGGGACCCTGACCCTGACCCTCCCCGGGATCACTGGGACCCTGACCCTAACCCTTCCCCTCCCCGGGATCACTGGGACCCTGACCCTGACCCTCCCCAGGATCACTGGGACCCTGACCCTGACCCTGACCCACACCCTGACCCTCCCCAGGATCACTGGGACCCTGACCCTGACCCTCCCCGGGATCACTGGGACCCTGACCCTTCCCCTTCCCCTCCCCGGGATCACTGGGACCCTGACCCTAACCCTTCCCCTCCCCGGGATCACTGGGACCCTGACCCTGACCCTTCCCCTCCCCGGGATCACTGGGACCATGACCATAACCTCTCCCCTCTACTGCTTTAGTGTGGTAGTTCTGTTCTCCTGCAATCCCGTGTTATAAGAAAAATCACATAATAGCAGCACTATTTAAATGAATGGAGACCAGAATCTCGTCATAACCGACACATGTTTTAAAATATTGCCCTTTAGAAACACTGTCCCAATTCATCCATCATATTACAGCGAATTTGCATCAATGAAACACACATTATTATAGACAAACAAACTCAGAGTGTGGTGCTGGAAAAGCTCAGCAGGTCAGGCAGCATCCGAGGAGCTGGAGAATCGACGTTTCGGACAAAAGCCCTTCATCGGGAAGGGATCATCGCCCGAAATGTCGATTCTCGTGCTCCTCGGATGCTGCCTGACCTGATGAGCTTTTCCAGCACCACACTCTGAGTCTGCTCTCCAGCATCTGCAGTCCTCACTTTCTCCTGAAGGACATATTACGGCGTCCTGTCTGCAGGAGGTGGAAAGCCCACCCGGGAAATATTGTCACCGGTTCTGGCAGTGTCCTGCCAAGATTTGGGAACGGGGTGGGGGGGGAACATGGGCAGCCCATCGACTGACCACCGCGTCTGTTTCTCTCAACTTCCAGAAAGAAGAGAGGCCGGCCACGGAAGCATCCTCTGGGCAGCATCCCGCTAGCTTCGAAGGTCATGTGCAAGGTCTTCACTCACACGCTGTACACAGCAGAGCAGTGTGCCGCTGGACGGTGCCAGCTACCACAGGAGGACACGGTGGAGTGGGTGCAGTGTGATGACTGCGATGCCTGGTACCATGTGGCTTGTGTCGGCTGTAACTACACGGCCATGAAAGAGGCTTCGGCTGAATTTCACTGCGGCTGCACATAACACTCACTGAGGGCAGAGTCTAAGGACACGTCGGTCAGTGACTCTGTTCCCAGTCCTCCTGAGTTCTCCTTTAATGCTCCGTGACCGTCAGTGAAAATGTCTCCAAATCTCTCTTGTGCCCACCGGCCTTTTTGCATCTGGGAAGTCTGCTTGAAAGTCAGGGTGTTTCGAACCAGGATTTTCAACGGCTTCTATTCTCTGGGAGTTTTATTGGTAGTTAAAGTATTGCCTATATTATGTTATTTTCGCTAGAAAGGGGTGCTGTTAATTCTGAGATTCTGCAATGGGTCACGTCTGGTGCAAGTCCCATATTGATAGCTATAGACAGTAGCGTGGATGGTCAGACTTGGTCAAGTGTCTGAACATCTGATTTCTTCCTTGGCACAGGTTTGGGGGGGAGAGGAGGAGGAGGAGTGCTGGATCAGTGCACTCTTCTTGTTGTAATAAGCTATTTCAGTATCAAAGCACATAAGTTTGTCATAAATGTTTGGAATATTTAGCGGATGAATTTTAAAGGAAATCTTGCTGCGTGATTGGGATCAGGGTCCCAAGAGCAAGGCCAATTCTTGATGTCTTCATTGGCAAACACGTCACAGGGAACTGAATCGTTGCGATATCAAATGCCAGGGATGCAATCTGACAACGTTGCTATTTGCAAGATCTGTAACAATAATGACACAGTATATTTAATTCAACATAGTTTACCGGCAAGGGAGAATATCCATCAAGAATCCTGTTCTTGAACAATGTCCAGTGACCTTGTGTTGGACTGTGCTCTGTGTGTCTTTGAGGGCTCCAGCTCTCTATTCTTTGTGGCTAAGTGGGATGTTAGGATTGTGGTGTAGGATGCTAACTGGTCCATTGTGCTTGCACCCCTTCCATTACCTGCTGCTAACGTTCCCCACCTCCGAACCCAGCTGTTGCCTGGGCCCAATGCAAATGATACCTTGGAGGGTCTTTCAGGATTGGTCTCGAATGAGCCCCCTACCAGCTAAGAATGTGCTCCTTGACCACGTGCAGCCAGGCGATTGGCTCAGGATGTCAGGGAGCTGGGCATGTTTCCCATTAACTGGCATTTTAAATGTTGAGAATGAATGGCCAGCCCTCCAAATCTTTGTGTCAATTCAGCAGACTCCAATGGCTTTGTCTGCGGACTTGGCTCCCAAATCAGGAAGAATTGTTGTACTCCCACAGCGTCCTTTTCAAACTGCTCCAAGAATATTTTTGCCTCACAGCCAATGAATCACTTTTGTAAGGTAATCACTCTGTATTTGTTGTGAGCCGGTACAGTTTTGTTTACGGGAGACTTTGGCTGTGCTCCAGACTGGGTTCACGAGATGGCAGGGCTGATGTATGAGGAGCGACTGGATCGGTTAGGACTGTATTCACTGGGATTTAGAAGAATGAGGAGGGATCTCGGAAAGCTCTGACAGGGTAAACACAGGAAGGGCTTTCCTGTCGACTGGGGTCTTCTAACATCACGAGGTCACAAAGAGACAGGCGAGCCTATGGAATTCTCCGCCAGAAAAAGCAATAGGGGCCAAAACATTGAGCGTTTTCAAGAAGACGTTAGACTAGGACTCAAGGAATCAAAGCATGTTAGGAGAAAGCAGGGAAAGGGCTTCTGAATTGGATGTCCAGCAGTGATTATATTGAATGGTAGAACAGGCTCAAAGGGCCAAATGGCCTACTTCTCCTATTTGCTGTGTTTACTGTTCTAGACATTGTACACTGGAACAGCCTCTGCCACGTCCGATTGTAGACAGCCCCTGTGGTCGGCACGTGGCAAGATTCTTCACTTGTGGTTCCCTGGGAATCTGTATTTCCCACGGGGGAGAATGCTGGAAACAGCAATTATAGTTGTTACCCAAAATCCGATATCAAACAAATGCTCGTTCAACGATAAATGGTGCATTAACTCACATTCCTGGTGATATTGCTGCCTTGCACAGATGGTTTCCAATGGGAAATAATTTGTGAGTCCCTGGTGCTGCCCAGGAGCTTCAGGATCACAGTGCAATCATTTTAAATCATATTTGATCATGTTTCTGTTTGCCTTCTAACAGAGAATTGAGGTAAGGTCTTTTGACCGGAGCCCCAAGCATCCATAACGTTGTCATACGAGATGAATTCCTCCCCTAACACGACCATGAACATTTTTCTTTTAGATTTTAAGACAATATGGCTGCTGGGGGTGAGTGAGCTTGACCACATGATGGGTCTGAAATAGAACAGAGTCCAGCGTCTTCGTTTCGATTGTCGTGTGTTCCCTTCCAGCATCTCGTGCTCCTTTCTTCGGTTTTTATGGTGTATATCCGAAACACAAACCCAAAGTGGCCTGCAGGTCGGGCCTGGTGTGGAGTCTTGGTGAAGGGTCACAGCCCTGAAACATCAATACTGGCTCCTTTCTCAACAGATCCTGCCCAATCAGAGGGGGGGGGGGGGGGGTGTTGGTCACCTGACTTCAACTATCCCCTTATTGTTCAAACTCCTTGTGTCTGAAGGTTTAATGTGGGTGGGGAGGAGGCTGGCAGTTTTGTTTTGAAATCCCGGAAAGCTGGAGTGATGATGGAAAGTATTTATGGTTAACAATTAGCCTCTCAAAGCTGGGTGTTTGTTTCAAGAACATGTCTGTACTGAGCCACCTGAGTGACAGTAGCCATTTGGAACAGAGAACATGAAATGATCATTCCACACTGGATGAGAAAGTTTTAAAAGCGTTTATAAATGGATATAAAAGAGTAGGAGGGAGTTATTCTAAACTGGTTATACTGTGGCTTCTTTTGACCATTGCTGGCTGTAGGGCTGCAGCAGTTCAGTGGGTGGGGGAGTATAGCTGGAACTTTCTGCTATGTGGGGGGAGGAGAGATCCAAAGGTGGAAGCTTTTGATCACCTCCCTGGCCTGTTTCCCACAAAAATCAAAGGGGCTCATCATAGTCCAGCGGTCAATGCCCAGGCAGTGCTGAGTCACTTTATCAATAACAAAAACAGAAGTTGCTGGCAGACTTACTTTATCTTGGGCTAAAGAGGGAAATGAAGCACAGTTGCACCTGAGGAAGGGAATTCCATCCACTCTCAGAGCAACGTCAATGTTCCGAGGAGGTTTCCTAATGAACCTAGTCAGGACTGTGTAAAACAAGCAAGAAATGTTCTCCAGAGAAGGTCACAGAGCGCCGTTATCAAAGGTTTTGGAAATTATGAGGGTGTTTTAATGGGATAGATGGGACAAACTTCCTTCAGACTATTGGGGGAAAAAAATTTAAATTTATTCAATAATGCACTTCAAGGCCTCTGACGGTGTTAGAGTGCCCTCCAGCTGTCAAAGGCTTCGTAACGCAGGCCAGCAGAGGTGACTGATTTAAGGTGATTGCTGAAGGGGGAAAGTTGGAGAAGATTTAACAGCTTAACAGTTTCAAAGGGGGAGTTGGTTAAATACTTGATTTTTAACGAGTGGAGAAATTACAGGGTAATGAGGGTGGGAAATTACAGGGTAATGGGGAATGGAAGGGCTAGCTGAATTGCTCTTTCAAAGGGCTAGCACAGGCACCATGGGCTAAATAGTCTCTTCCTGCCAATGTTTACTTAGTTCTCTCCTAATATAATTTTCCTTAAATTAGCAAAGTTCAGATATATTTCCTTATTTTATATTCATTTTGTACATGCCAAGCACTTATTTGTGGATCTTGCTGAATTATTTATTTTTAAAAAGGGTATGTTGTTTCTTCCCTCTGTTTTTTATTTGACCGTTTTCTACACTGATCAGTTTTGAGGACAATTCGAGTTTTCAGTGAGCAGTGTTTATTGGGGAGGGGGGTTGTTATGTTGCAATATGGTGGAGCCCGTGCCCCACTGTGTCTCACTGCTCTCCTCCACAAGGTGGAGCCCATGCCCCACTGTGTCTCACTAGTAAAGGGCAGCAATTTGCTTTTGAGGAAATGTTGAATTAGCAACTTTTTTAAAAATGGCATTTCCATAATCAGGGCGGAGTCGAATATGTTTCTGATCTTCTAAACTGAGTTCTTGCTGATTTTAAAATGGCTTATTAGGAGAAAGTGAGGACTGCAGATGCTGGACAGTCAGAGTCGAAAAGTGTGATGATGGAAAAGCACAATAGGTCAGGCAGCATGTGACAATCAGGAGAGTTGACGTTTTGATGAAGGGCTTATGCCCGAAACGTCAACTCTCCTGCTCCTTGGATGCTGCCTGACCTGCTGTGCTTTTCCAGCGCCACACTTTTCGACTGGTAAAGCTTATTATGTGATTTGCACAGGGACCTACCAAGCATTGAGCTGACTGCTTTGCCTCCATCAAGCAATATGTGTTAATTTTTTAAAAAAATGATTGAAGATGTTGTAATGAGGGTAGGAAATGACTGTGTAGTGAAATGCGGCCTGCTGATTGACATCTGGGCGATAGTGTGAGCTGTTTAACTGAGCAAAGGTTATTCTCAGGCAGAAATTTAAAAAGGGCTAGAGAAACTCAGCTGGCCTGTCAGCACCTGCAGACAGGGAGGATCAGAGTCTAATCGTCTGCCAGTTAATACTTGCTTCCTCTTTACTTCTGCTGCCACACCTGTGGAGTTTTAATGACCCCTTCCCCCTGGAAATGGTCCGATTGGAACACTGGCTTTCATTCTCTCTGCTCATCTCAACCTGGGTATTGGTTTTATATTCATTCACGGGATGAGGGCGTCGCTAGCTAGGCTGGCATTTATTGCCCAGAGGGCAACCACGTGTAGGCCGGGCCAAGTGATATTGGCAGATTTTCTTCCCGAAAGGGCGTTGGTGAACCAGATAGAGTTTTCCAACAATTGATCATCATTTAGACTCTGAATTCCACACTTTTATTGAATTCAAATTCCATCATGTGCCACATCGGGATTTGAGTCAGTGTTCCCAGAACGTTGTTATCTGGCTCTCTCTGGGTTAACAGTCGAGCGATAGTACCAGAAAGCCATTGCCTCCCTTTTTAAAGGGGTGAAGTGTGATCCCAGGCAGAGACAGTGGGGACAAGAGATATCTCTGTGAGTAAAGCCAAGTGGCTGTGAGTCTGGGTGAGTGATGGTTCACTATACACAGTACAGGTGTGTCCGGAAAGGTGCTAAATCCTATCTTTTCCTTTTCCTTCCCATAACTGCATAGCGGAGTGGTTTTGAGTGAGGGAAGGGTTGTGGTCAGATCACTATAGAATGGAACCTGGCAACAGGACCCAGTGGGTCCGATAAGTAGAATCTTCATTCCCAGGCATTTTAATGATTAAAAACTTTGATTCAGGCTTTGGGAATGGATGATTGAGTGGGTAATTGTTTGGTACAGAATCGAGTATTGGAGGAGGGGGTGGAGAAAGAACATTTTCTGGAAGCATTTCGTCTTTCACTGATCAGGGCAGTTTGTAAGAATACCAATTCAAGAAGAAAGCCAGCATTTCTACTATCTGAGAGTGCTGATTGGTCGCCGAGTGGATCCTGATACCATGGAGAATGCACCAGTTAATCTTGATTGGCAGTTAATTGCCAGGCATCTTTTTGATTTCAGTAAATCAAAGTGAGCTGGGTCCTCTGCAGCGTCTGACCCGTGCTTTTTGGGAATTATGTTTTTACTGGGTTTTTTTCAAATCAAATAATTTGTGAGCCTTAGAGGCGAAAAGAAAATCCTTTGGAGTATGAGTGCCTTGTTTCTGATTTATTACTTTATCCAATTTTCCAAGGGGTCATTGTGCGTGGACACAAGATCACATGGCTGTAACCAACCAAAACACAACTACGTATATTGGTCAAGCTGTGGGCAGCGTATGCTAGTTATCGGAGGGTGTGATTGTTAAACATTAAATTTATAAATGGCCCTGGATTCTACTTTATCAGAATCAATCTGGTTGTGAACTCTACTGTTAATGAATTTTGCTGTGATCACTGTAACTGCTTCCTTCTCAGAAACATGGTAATTTTCTTGCTGTGTCACTGCCCATTTTCAATAAACAATACTGCCCACGCTGTTTCTCTCTTACACTGTGTCCATATTCCCACTCTGTTTGAAGATGCAGTCAGTGCCTGTAGCACAGTCTCCCAGCAACGATGCACTGTTGGAGATGAGTGAGTGGACACCTTCAAGAACATCTAGCAGCTGCCTTTGAAGAGTCAGAGAGCTTACAGCCATGGAGATGTACAGCATGGAAACAGACCCTGCAATCTAACTAGTCCATGCTGACCAGCTATGCTAAATTAATCTAGTCCCATTTGCCAGCATTTAGACCATATCCCTCTAAACCCTTCCTATTCATACACCCAGCCAGATACCTTCCAAATGTTGTAATTGTACCAGCCTCCATCACTTCCTCTGGCAGCTCATTCCATACACGCACCACCATCTAAGTGAAAAAGTTGAACCCTTGGGTCCCTTTTAACTTTTTTCCCTACACCTTTGCCCTCTAGTTCTGGACTTCCCCCCAACTCGGGGAAAAGACCTTGCATCTTTACCCCCATCCATCCCCCTCATGATTTTATAAACCTCTATAAGGTCACCCCTCAGCCTCCGACGCTCCAAGGAAAACAGCACCAACCTATTCAACCTGTTCCTGTAGCTCAAATCCTCCAGCCCTGACAACATCTTTGTAAATCTTTTCTGAACCATTTCAAGTTTCACAACATCTTTCTGATAGGAGGGAGACCAGAATTGCACACAATATTCAAAAAGTGGCCTAACCAATGTCCTATACAGCAGCAACATAACCTCCCAACTCTTGTATTCAATGCTCTGACAAATAATGGAAAATGTACCAAACACCTTGATCACTATTCTATCTACCTGCAATTCTACTTTCAAGGAGCTATGAACCAGAACTCTAAGGCCTCTTTGGGAAAGCTTAAGAGAGAGAATTCTCCAGGTGGAGGCTGGAGAGCTAAAGACATGAGTCATACAGTACAGAAACACATCCTTTGGCCCAACCAGTCCATGCTATGTTCCCAAGCTAAACGAGCCCTACCTGCCTGCGCTTGGTCCATATCCCTCCAGACAGTTCCTATCCATGTACTTACCCAAATGTCTTTTACATGTTGCAACTGTACCCACATCCTTCACTTCCTCTGGACGTTCATTCTGCATACAGGTCATTCTGCTATAATACACATTTCGTCAGCATGAATTGGCTTTAATGTGATTGACTGTTAATTGTTGGATGCAAACTTTCCTTACCTGTATTAGCAAGAACGCGATTCCCTAATGTAGGTGCCACACTATACTTGCCGTGTGTGATACTCCGTACATTCCCTTGGGAAATTCTAATCCAAACTGGAACTGCTGCATTCCTGCACTCTCCTTCACCTTACAACATAATCTTACATGAACATCCACAGGAAGTGATGGATGTGGGTACAATTGCAACATTTAAAAGACATTTGGATAAATACATGAATTGGAAATGTTTGGAGGGGTATGGGCCAAGCGCAGGCAGGTGGGACGAGTTTTGTTTCGAAATGGGGCAGCACAGTAGCTCAGTGGTTAGCATGCTGCCTCACAGCGCCAGGACCTTGATTTGATTCCAGCAGGTTAGGTAAATTGGCCGTGCTAAATTGCCCATAGTGATCAGAAATGTTTGGTTAGGAGTAAATGTCGGATAATAGGGTAGGGGAATGGGTCTAGGTGGTTTACTCTTCAGAGGGTCGGTGTGGACTTGTTGGGCTGAAGGGCCTGTTTCCACACTGCAGGGATTCTATGATTCTAATGTGGTCAGTGTGGTGGCTCAGTGGTTAGCACTGCTGCCTCACAGCACCAGGACCCAGGTTCAATTCCAACCTCAGGCAGCTGTCTGTGTGGGTTTCCTCCGGGTGCTCCGGTTTCCTCCCGTGATCCAAAGATGCGTAGGTTAGGTGAATTGGCCATACTACATTGCCTGTAGTGTTCAGCGATGTGTAGGTCAGGTACATTAGTCAGGGATAAATGTAGAGCAATAGGGTAGGGGAAATGGATCTGGGTTGGTTACTGTTCAGAGGGTCAGTGTAGACTTGTTGGGCTCAAGGGTCTGTCCCCACAGTGTAGGGATTCTATATAACCACAAAGAAGCAGGACACAGAGAATTCTTGCAATGCCAATTCAAATCCTGGTAAATGTTGCATTTCTACACAACCACAAGGCGATATTTCCCATCCAAATGTAAACTCGTTCTGCATTCTCCAGTAGTTCCACATCTCCTCCTGCTCCATGGGACAAACTGAGGCCCCCAGCATCTCATAGGTCTCACCTTTAAGACTATGTTTCTGACAGCAGCACCCGCTGAATGGCCATTGTATACTCATGGCTCCAGAGCCAGGAGCAAGGTGTTGGTGGAGGGGAGAGACTTAGAGAGCGACATCTAAACTCCCAGGCAATAACTAGGGCCTTGAACTTTGTCCACTGAATGAGAATAGGTAGTAAAGTGTGCAAGATAAAAATCAAAAGGTTTTTATTATTTAAAATTACATTTTTCCCCAAAAAACCCCACACATAATGCTATTTCTGTGCTAGAAACCAAAACCATCAAACTCTAAAAAATAAAAGATTTTGTGCTGAGCTACTCCCGATCTCTCACTGTGCAATGTTGGAAGTTGAATATCCTGCAGAAACAGGTTAAAATACCCAAATGGCTGTCTAGAAAATAAAATGTACGGAAAGCCAGTAGAAAGACATGGGAACATATTGTTGAATAGAAGGTTTGTTAAAACTTATGAGAGCCCGAGGTAGTTTGCTTCCCACGCACCACTCCTCCTTGCCACAAGGTGGCGAGGTAAACCTGCAGCAGCAAATTGCCATTAAACTGAAAGCTCAGTTCCAGTCATTCATTCACAACATTATCCCAAGGCACTTCAAGCAGGTCGTCACTTGAAAGCTTGAAAGGATTACAGGAGTTAAGGAAACAGAACCGACTGGATACAATTGAATAATAGAAAGTGTTGGAGGAAGCTGAATGCCTCTTTCCATCCCAAGGACATGACTAAGGGGCTCTGTCTCGAGTTGCTCATGTGGGGTTCCATATTAATCAATGCACAAAGTGCCCCACACATTCTCTCGGGAATTCCTAATGCAACAGACACTGAGCAGCGCTTACCTTAAATTGCAACAACGAAGAGGCAGATAACCCTTCCAATGCAGTTCAAAGCATTGCATTTCCACACAAACACAGTGATAGTTCCCATCCAAATGTGTAAACCCCAATCTCACATTCTCCAGTGGTTTCCTGTGTTCCTTCCTGCTCCTGGTCATCTTCTGTCCATGGTACAAACAGCCCACTACTCCAACCCTCCCCCTCACCCATTCCCAACCCAGCACCCAAACATTCCTTATTAATGTTTCCATGGGGAAGTATTGTACTAACCTTGCCTTGCTAACAGCTAGATCGCCCCTCCATCCACCACATGCTAAAGGCGCTGTGTAAATGTGTGTTGGAGCACACATTAAAACCTTCTAAAGTGTAGGAAATACAGAAGGCAGCTGTGAGATAGATAAGTGAGTTTGGTGATGTTGGTGATGGGACATTTACAACAAGCAGGTAGGTCTCCCTAGAGTATGGGAGGCTGAGGATGACGTTATAAAAGTTTATAAAATCACGACGGGGTTATAGATAAGATGAACGGCAGGTGTCTTTTCCCTAGGAGGGAAAGTTCAAGACTAGGGAGCAGATTTTTAAGGTGAGAGGAGAAGGATTTTAAAAAAGACATGAGGGGCAATTTTTCATTTACACAGAGAGTGGTTCGTGTGTGGAATGAACTTTCTGAGGAAGTGGTGGATGTAGGTACAGTCATAATGTTTAAAAGACATTTGGATAAGGACATGGATAGGAAAGGTTTGGAGGGATATGGGCCAGGAGCAGGCAGGTGGGACTAGTTTAGTTTGGGTTGTGTTCAGCATGGACTGGTTGGGCTGAAGGGTCTGTTTCCGTGATGTATGACTGTGCGGGTCATGGATGGGGTGAATAGTCTAGGTCTTTTCCCCAGGGTAGGGGAGTTAATAACTAGAGGGCACAAGTTTAAGATCAGAGAAAAAAAGACTTAAAAGGGACCCAAGGGGCAACTCTTTCACCCAGAGGGTGGTGCATGTGTGTAATGAGCTGCCAGAGGAAGTTAGTACAGTTACAATGTTTAAAAGGCACCTGGGTGGGGATATGACTAGGTCAGACTGGGATGTCTGGTTGGTGTGGATCAGTTGTACTGAAGGGTCTGATTCCATGTTGTATGACTCTGTGGAAAATACTAAGTGGATTTGGTTGGAGCAATGGATTTCTGCAGGTATGGTGGATGAGAGGCGAGAGGGAAGAAAGGAGGGGGGGAGGAAAGCAGACTTTGTCTTCACATCCTGGGCTGGAAGAGGAAGAGAATTTAGGAGGAGCTGTGGCAGTGGGGAAAGAGAGAACGAGTCTGGGTGAGGGGCAGTCTCATAAAACAGCAGTGAGGGCATCCGACTGGAACAGACTACACTTTCAAAACACAAAGGACACATCTAGTGGTTCCATCGATACCTCATTCCCAACGTATCATGCGTTTAGTAAATTCCGATGATGTTGCTAAAGGATCGAGTGCAGGAAGGGTGACTGGGCAATGCTATCACCAGAGACCTGAACAGTTCCAGCAGCAGCTGCAGACAGACAGACAATGCAATGGAAATAGAAAGGCAGTCACTGCAGAGTTCTCCATTGTCTCACGTAAATGCTCCCATTCCAGCTGTGAGAGCAAGGTTTCCTCAGGAAAACCAACATGAAACACTGTCTATTGCGATGACTGCGCCAACTCCAATGCTCCCTGGCCCAGCCTCCTGTGCCCAGTGATTCCTGTCAGTTCCAAACTCGAGTGCATTGTCGCAGACACTGGATCAGACTGTCGATACACGCTGCCCTCCTGGAAGGGGGCTGTGTACATGCTGGCAACGGCTACCCCTTGGGGGATGAGCGGACTGGGCACCCCTGGCTGGGCAGGCTGCATGGAGAACAGCCCGTACCTGGGCAGTCCCTCGAAATCCTCTCCACTGTGGAACAGTGCCCGCTTCCCTTTCTGACGTCGGTTACAGAACCAAACCCGGACCACCTGTCGAGGGAGGGGGAGAGAGAGAAACACACACATGGGCTTTAACTGACTGTACTGTTACCCCCCCTCCCCCACAGTCCCTGAGAGAGAGAGAGACACACACACACACATGGGCTTTAACTGACTGTACTGTTACCCCCCCTCCCCCACAGTCCCTGAGAGAGAGAGAGACACACACACACACATGGGCTTTAACTGACTGTACTGTTACCTCCCCACACAGCCCTGAGAGAGAGTGAGAGAGAGAGACACACACATGGGCTTTAACTGACTGTACTGTTACCCTCCCCCACAGTCCCTGAGAGAGAGAGACACACACACATGGGCTTTAACTGACTGTACTGTTACCCTCCCCCACAGTCCCTGAGAGAGAGAGAGACACACACACACACATGGGCTTTAACTGACTGTACTGTTACCTCCCCACACAGCCCTGAGAGAGAGTGAGAGAAAGAGACACACACATGGGCTTTAACTGACTGTACTGTTACCCCCCCTCCCCCACAGTCCCTGAGAGAGAGTGAGAGAGAGAGAGATACACACACACATGGGCTTTAACTGACTGTACTGTTACCTCCCCCCACAGCCCTGAGAGAGAGGGAGAGATACACACACAAATGGGCTTTAACTGACTGTACTGTTACCTCCCCCCACAGCCCTGAGAGAGAGGGAGAGAGACACACACACATGGGCTTTAACTGACTGTACTGTTACCTCCCCCCACAGCCCTGAGAGAGAGGGGGAGAGAGAGACACACACACACATGGGCTTTAACTGACTGTACTGTTACCCCCCCACACAGCCCTGAGAGAGAGGGAGAGAGACACACACATGGGCTTTAACTGACTGTACTGTTACCCCCCCACACAGCCCTGAGAGAGAGGGAGAGAGACACACACACATGGGCTTTAACTGACTGTACTGTTACCCCCATACAGCCCTGAGAGAGAGGGAGAGAGAGACACACACATGGGCTTTAACTGACTGTACTGCTACCCCTACACAGCCCTGAGAGGGAGAGGGACACACACACACGGGCTTTAACTGACTGTACTGTTACCCCTATACAGCCCTGAGAGAGAGGGACACACACACACACGGGCTTTAACCGACTATACAGTTACTCCCACACAGCCCTGAGGGGGGCAGGAGGGAGAGACACGCATGTTGTTAAATTAGACTCACGTGACCTGTCAAGGGGCATGGAGGCGAGACAGTGCGCATTTGAAAGTACCAGAGGTTGGCAGGAAGTGAGTAGTGGGGTCAAGGGAAAAGAGAATCTTCCCACAGGTTCCTCCCGAATTTGCTGGAATTCAGCAGGTGTGGGACCTGGGAATACAGGCAGCTGCAGGACAGCTCATGGCTGTTGCCATCAGAGAACGCTGATGATCTAAACCCTCCAATGGATTGGCACATAGTTCTGGGCAAACGACTGAAGTTTGCAGACTCTCCTATTCTCACCACCTGCTGCCGGGTCTATCGGAAGGATCTGACACATTTACGGCAACGTTACAAACCCAAACACACCCTTCAATGTCCATCGAGTCCTGCAGTGGGACTTGTTCCTTCTAGATCAGAGGGAAGGACTCGACCACTGACCTCAAGATCTCTTACCACTGAGAGAAACCATTATTACAAACAAAACTCAAACATTCCCAGCTCGATCTTTGAGTAAATGTACAGTCATTTCCCTCCTCATGATTTATTTGGACCTTCTGCAACTACCAAGTTAATTTCACACCCGGTCTGATCTCCTGAGTGACTGTGGAATGGGAGGTGTTCCATTGAGCTCAGTGAGCTGTCTCTGAAGCTCAGCTGGAGTTGGCTCACAGCCTGGGTACTGTAAGTGGTGGTACGGTGCAGACAGAGGGAGGAGTAATTGTCAGAAGGGGCATGGGGAAGGTTGAATTGATTGTGAGGGATGAAAATACCTTCCAAGGCAGGAAGAAACAAAACTTTTTTTTTTAAAATCACACATCTAATGGTTGGTTCACTCTATCATCAGGTGGGGATATATCTCTGCGCTTGGCTCTCCAATTCCCTCCCTCGAGCCCCTCTCCATCCTCAAAACATAGCCAATGCGTTGGAGAGAGTGCAGAGGAAATTGACCAGGGATTGGGGTGTTGAATGATGTGGAGAGACTACAGGAGACAGGCAGCTAAGTTTAAGGGGTTTGTAAAAGGCTTCAATAGTTTCCTCTGACCAGCTCTGGTTTCGCTGAGTGAGGCTAGTAATCAGAAAGCTCCGCTTTAAGATCATTGGCAAAAAGAAATTATAAATTAATGAACCTGCGATTTGCGATCTGGATTGGGAAACCTGGTCGGATAGGGAGGGAGGGGAGGAGAAACAGATTCAACAGCAATTTGGAAAAAATAGAGATTTGTAAAATCATTTAAAGGGGCAGAATCAAAATAATGAATGCACTCAGTTTTGTTTTTCCCAGGGTTGGGGAATCAAGGACACGAGGACATCAGTTGAAGGTTACACAGAGGTTAGTACACATATGGAATGAGCTGCCAGCAGAAGTGGTTGAGGCAGGTACATTATCAATATTTAAAAGGCATTTGGAGAAATACATGGTTAGGAAAGGATTAGAAGGACATGGGCCAAGTGCAGGGAAATGGGGTTAGCATGGATGGACATTGTGGTCGGCATGGACCAGTTTGGGCCGAAGGGCCTGTCTCCCTGTTGTAGGACTCTATGACTAGCTTACAGAAAAAGAGAAGAGGGGTTCATCTAGGGATACAGGTCTGAGAGCCCAAACAGCCCCTCACAGTGTGGTACCATCCTCTGAGGCTTGGTGTCTGGGATGTTGCTTAACCGTCCTGTGAAATGCCTTGGGAATGTGGTATTACGTTAAAAAGACGCTACACAAATGCACATTGTTGTTGAAAAAGCCAGAATTCGCCTGTTTTGCTTGTAATTCTCCCACAGTCTCCCTCGGCTGTCAGTACCTCACCCACCACTGCCACCACGTGACCCTCCTTACATCTTTCTCCAGTATGAGGTTGTCTGCGATTTGGCCGAGCTCCTGAGCGGACGGTTTCGGACACTTCAGGAAGGCGGACTCCAGCGCCTCCCTCAGGTTATTGTCGATGCTGGTGCGCTGCTTTCTCTTTCGGCTGGGGGCCAGCCTCTGTTCGATGCTGCACAGCTGCTCAACACAGGAAAGCAGGGGCGTCAAAATGGGTAGCTTAATCGTTTTTAAACCAGAGAGATGTACGTGCATTCTCCACCCTGAAGAGCAAAAGATGAGCCCTCCTGCCCGGTTTGATTGTTTGCAGGTGAACCCTGGAGTAGAAACGTCTGATCAGCTGAGCGACTGTGGTGGGCATCACAACCCCACCTTCACATGAGGCATACATGCAATTGGGTGGGGGGGTGGGGTGGGGAGAGACAAGGTGGGCAGACAGATTTGACACTCTCTTGCCTCCAACCACAATCCCGAATTACACGAGGATGAACACATGGGATGGGCAAGTAACAACCCTTCGGGCCATCTATCCAATCCTGTACCTGCTCTCGTCAGTTCAGCTGGAAAGGTGGGATTCCCTTGGAGAGCACAGGAGTTTTTTCGAAAAAAAAAAATGATCCGGCTGATGTTCAGGAGGAAGGGGGAATACTGTACCGGGTTCTGGTCAAGCTCCTTCACGAACGGAACCTGGTTGGGTAGATCACTCCGAGTCCGAGGACTGCGTGAGAGTGTGACCAGGAGCAGGCTGGGATATTGGAAGTCAATGATGAGCCACCTATTGAAAGCAGAGCAGCTTGAGGGGCTGAATGCAGGAGTAATCGACCACTCTCTAATGTTCTTACTATCTACAAATGAGCACTAAACAAATTCAGTATCTGCCCAGCACCCCCTCCACTGCGCTCAGCTTTGGAAACAGATACATTGCCCAAACAGACAGCAGATAGCGACTGACTGACCCACAAGGGGAAAGGTCTGAAAACCCGCCCAGGTCACTGCCCTGAGCCCAGTCTGGGGCTCAACATCTTCTTGTTCCATTCATTCACTGGCCTTTGCAGGAAAGGTCAGAATTTATTACCCCTGTCCCTAGTTGCCCCCCCTTGAGAAGGTGGGGGTGAGCTGCATTTACTGCCCCTGTCCCTAGTTGCCCCCCTTGAGAAGGTGGGGGTGAGCTGCATTTACTGCCCCTGTCCCTAGTTGCCCCCCTTGAGAAGGTGGGGGTGAGCTGCATTTACTGCCCTGTCCCTAGTTGCCCCCCCTGGAGGAGGTGGGGGTGAGCTGCCTCCTTGAACCGCTGCAGTCCATGTGCTGTGGGTAGACCCACAATGTCCCTTAGGGAGGGAATTCCAGGACTGGGACCCAGCCCCACTGAAGGAACGGTGAATGGTTTATTTATTCTTTCACAGGCCATGGGTGTTATAGAGTCAGAGACATACAGCATGGAGACACACCCTTCGGTCCCACTGGTCCATGCTGACCAGACATCCCTACCTAATCCAGTCCCATTTGCCAGCATTAGGCCCACATTCCTCCAAACCCTTCCTATTCATATACCCATCCAGATGCTGTTAAAAGTTATAATTGTACCAGCCTCCACCTCTTCCTCTGGCAGCTCATTCCATACATGTACCACCCTCTGTGTGAAAAAGTTGACCCTTAGGTCTCTTTTACATCTTTCCCATCTTACTCTAAACCTATGCCCTCTAGTTCTGGACTGACCCCAGGGAAAAGACTTTGTCTATTTACCCTATCCGTGCCCCTCATGATTTTATAAACCTCTATAAGGTCACCCCTCAGCCTCTAACACTCCAGGGAAATTTGTAGCCCAGTCCTAATTGCCCTGGTCAGAAGGCAATTACAGTCAACCACATTTACCGCGGGGTCCTAAGTCCCACATGGGCCAGACTAGGTTAAAAACAGCAGATTTCTGTCTGTGGAGGGACATGAGGATATAGATGAGAGAGAGCTGGAGGGACACATACAGATGGTGCTGATCCCATCTTCCTGCTCCCCTTGTCCTTCAGAAAAAAACGTGTGTATCGGCCAGCTATTTGACTGTGAGGTGCATCGCCGATTTATCCTGCTATGTGCCGAGGAGGCTGCAGGTTTGGGAGGTGCTGACAGGAGGCCTTTAGGTGGAGAAGAATCGATTAGAGTGGGGTTTGGGTGACGTTGGTGAGCGAGCCCAGGGAAAGCTGGAAGTGAGCTCCCTTCCCACTCACCTCTTGAAAGTTCTCGGTGTCATTAGCCTCCTTCAGCCACCGCTGCAGTAGGGGTTTCAGCTTGCACATGTTCTTGTAGCTCAGCTGCAGGGCTTCGAACCTGCAGATGGTGGTCTGGCTGAACATCTTGCCTGGAGGGGAAGCAGAAAGAACGGGCTTGAGAACCAGCTGGCCCCTTCCTCTGGAGTGTCTCCAGTGAGTGGCACTCTCCCCTCCCAGTCTCTGCTGGCAGATTCAGGAGGGACTCTCCCCAGGAGCAGCACCGAGGGAGACTCACATTCACTCCCCAACTCCACCCAAGCCTGGACATCCAGCGTTTCCGCCTCAACCAAGATCACTAACAACACCTGGGTCATTGGGACACTCGCTGTGGGATCCTGCTACTCAAAACCACTGACCTGTTTCCTTTGATCAGGAGCACGGAGCAGGGATTCCAATGGGATTCCCGAGTCCAGACAGTGGCCACCAAACTGACCAATGGCCGTCACTGAGTAAACTCAATGAGTAAACCCCCCCTCAAATTAAACAGAAGGACACGGTGTACCGAGGCTGGGATTCAGCAATGGCCCAGGATAGGACACTGCACCACTGACAACACCATCAGGGCTGTGGGTGGAGGGATGGATGCAGATAGAGAGAGAGAGAGAGAGAAGGAAAGAGAGAGAGAGAGAGAGAAATAGAAAAAGAGAAAAAGAGAGAAAGAGAGAATAGAAAAAGAGAAAAAGAGAAAAATGAGAAAAAGAGAGAGAGAAAGAGAACAAGACAAAGAGAAAAAGAGAGAAAGTGAGAAAGAGAGAGAAAGAGAGAGATAGAGAGAAAGAGAAAGAGAGAGAGAGAGATAAAGAAAAAGAAAGAGAGAAAGAAAGAGAGCGTGCGCAAAACAGAGAGGGGGGCGGAGAGAGAGAGAGAGAGAGAGAGAGAAGTGTCTAGGCTGCCATTTTGCTGCATCAACCTCTCAATGGAGACCCCTGTATCCAGACTGTGGGAGAGTTTACCCACTGTAACACACACACACACACTCACACACAGACACACACACTCACACACAACATACACACAACATACACACACACACACATCACTTAAAGCCTCTGCTCCCACCACCACCCATCTATCCCCCCTCCCCTTCCTCCTTACTGCTGCAGCACACATTCCCACAGGGCACTGGGTGAAATAGGACAGCCTCAGTACACCCCTGGGTTAGCTCCAGCTCGGCAATCACACATGGAGCAATGAGGGAGGGGGTGGGGAGAGAATAGAAAGGGTCACCTGGGAGGTTCCCCCCACCACCCTCTAACCCATGCCTGAATCCTACCCCAACCAGGTCAGTGCACAGCAGGCAAGCACTCACTGCTGTTCCCTTCATGGATGAGTAGTGAGGATATTGGCCAGCAGCTGGCTGGGGCAGGATTTCTCAAGGCTGAAAAATGTGTTGCAGGTCAGGCAGCATCAAAGGAGCAGGAGAATCAACGTTTCGGGCATAAGCCCTTGCTCCTTTGATGCTGCCTGACCTGCTGCGCTTTTCCAGCAACACATTTTCCAGCTCTGATCTCCAGCATCTGCAGTCCTCACTTTCTCCTGGCTAATTTCTCAAGGGACAGTATCGAAATGTGAGGTTTCTCTAAAGCTGGCTTGGCTCTCAGTGAGGTCTGACTGAGTGTGGTTCGGGTCACTGTGTTGTAGAAAGGACAGAGGCACCAGGCTGGGTGCAGGCTCAGCTAATGAGGATTCGACCAGAAATGGGTGATGTACAAGTCAGACCGTGAGTCCTTTCTCCCAGAAGTAAAGGTGCTGGAGGAGGGATCTAATCAAGGTTATTCAAATTCAGAAAGGTTTTGATAAGAGTGGTACAGAGGAAGAGGCTGTCAATATAAAACAGTCAGCAACAAATCAGTTGGAATAAAGAGGCTGCTTCTGAATTTCCGAAAGCACGAGGAGAACATGGGAGTTGTTCCTGCACCAAATGGATGAAGGAAATCGGTCACGGATTATTGAAGGGGATGCTACAGGAGGATGTGATGGGGAAGGAAAGACAGCCCGAAACGTCAATTCGCCTGCTCCTCGAATGCTGCCTGACCTACTGTGCTTTTCCAGCACCACTCTAATCTAGACCCTGTCTGTATTTCACATCAGCCCTACTTACGCTGATCAGTTCAAATGCCGTTGTGTTATAATGAGTTTCCAGGTTAATATCATTTTGTGAGGAGGAGAGAGACAGACACACAGGCACAGACACAGGCACAGACACAAAAAGTGGGTAAGTCTGCACGACTCAGGGCTAATCGTCACTTTAAACCTGGAGTCAGAGACGGAGTGTGACAGGCTGGGCTGGGTTTCAGGTTGCTGATGGGTAGGACAGAAGCCATCAAGGCCTGTGCTTAAGGGTCTGTTGATGTTGTTGCATGTCTGTTATATTCAGTGATTTATTTTTCAAGTTATTCCAGACAAAGCAAAGGAACCTAACTCTGGATTAACATTGATTCCCACGATTCACTTGAAGTTGTGAATATATAGAAACGTAACCACAATCTTTTAAAAAAAAACATAGAATCCCTGCAGTGTGGTAGTAGGCCATTTGGCCCATCAAGTCAATGCTAACCCTCTGAAGGGCATCCCATCCAGACCCACTCCCCTACCATAACTCTGCATTTTTCACAGCTAACCCACCTAGCCTGCACACTACGGGCAATTTGGCACAGCCAATCCACCCAACCTGCTCATCTCCGGACTGTGGGAGGAAACTCGTGCAGACAGAGGGAGAACATACAAATTCCACACAGACAGTCCCCGGAGGCTGGAACTGAGCTTGGGTCCCTTGGTGCTGTGAGGCAGCAGTGCTAACCTCCGAGCTACCAGGCCCAGGGCTACCTTTGACAGGTTCATGATGTTAGATGTAGATGAGGAAAGATAGGGGGAGGCTTGAGTGGAGCAGAAAGGCCAAAGTTGGACAGGATGGGCCTTTTCCCGGACTGTGTTTTCCACTCAACCCATTTCCAGGAGCACAAAGTGCAGGGCTTTTAAAAATATTGCAACACAAGCAAGCGGTTCATAGGCCGTGATCTAATCACTTGGGCCAGGACTCACTCCATTCAGAAGTTAAGTCTACGACAAGATTAAAGTCTCTAACTCACATCCATTTTCTCCAAAATGGAATTAGATTTTCTCGAGAGGCACCGTCAGCCCACAACTGACACCAAAGCAGAAGATTCTCACCAAAAGGAAACCAGTTTAGCAGTCACCACCTCCCACCTCCCCCCAGCTGCTTTTTATTTAAATATATTCTACTGAATCCTTTTTAAAATCCAGCTCCGTCGAACACATCTAGGACCCACCGTACAGAGCTCCCAGAGCCAGGCCCACCTCAGCCTGTGTGAACCCCAGAATAATCCTCTTCTTCTTTAGTTCTTTAGCAAACTGCTCCAAATCCTCGGAAGTGGGTGTCTCCTACAGCATCAAACAGCAAAAAAAAATGAGAAGGAAAAGTTACCAGCTGTTTACTGCTCTGCTGTTAAATCACTGCACGCTTTCTCCCTCACAGGACGTTTCACCTTGGCCCACCTTTCCCAACGGAGTGGACAAGTTGTCAATTGTACTTGGAGTATCCATCCCTATAATTCCCCCCCACCCTCAATTGGCTGACTTCAGTCTTTCCTAAACAAATCTACAGAGCAAGGAGAAACCATTGGACACTCAGTGAGCCAAGTGGCCCCCTTCTTACAGTAAGCCGTCACGAATGGATGATAGCGATCTTAAATTGCACTTTTCACAGCTTCTGAATATTTCTCAGAGGCTAAAGCTCCTTCCTACCTCCAGATGCAAAAACTATTATAATGTAGGAAACTAATTCCGCACAAAAAGACTTCACAAAACAACAATGAGATGATCATCAGGTCATCTGTTGCCCGATGTTTTGTCGGGTTTTATGTAAATAACAGAGAGAGTCACCATTTATTTCAGAGCAAATGGCTCAAGTCCAGACTGCAGGCAAACCTGATTAATTAAAGATTTACTCTCAAAGTCCCAAAGCATTCAAAATGTATCTACCTTGGCATCAATCCCACTGAACCACTGTCCTCTGGCAATGCAATCACTCAAAAATTCAAAATCCTCAAATGTATTTCACCTCCCAAAGAGAGAAAATGCTGGAAAATCTCAGCAGGTCTGGCAGCACCTGTAAGGAGAGAAAAGAGCTGACGTTTTGAGTCTAACTTACCCTTTGTCAAAGCTCTTTTCTCTCCTTACAGATGCTGCCAGACCTGCTGAGATTTTCCAGCATTTTCTCTTTGGGTTTCAGATTCCAGCATCCGCAGTAATTTGCTTTTATCCAGTATTTCACCTCCTCTTGGTCTGAAATGGCTGACCTCTGTTCTGACCCAGGATCGCTAGGTCCAGACTCTTCAGTTGGGAGGACAATTTCTCAGTCTTTGTCTGTCTCTCTGTCCTGTCCTATATTTCAAACAGTTCAGCTCTCACACTCCTGATCTCTCGGCGCAAAGGGCTAGTCCACACACCCACTCACTGGAAACCACCCTGGCACTCACCCTCACTGGTCAAACTGTCTCATACACTCTCTTGAGTACAGGTGTGGAGATAATTGTAAAAATGAAAGGCCATTCAGCCCACTATGTACATACTGGATTCTCAATGAGCAACTCAAGCTGGTACAACATGCCTGTCTTCTCCCATAGCCCTGTCAATTTCTCTTCCAATTATAACCCAATCCTTTCCGAAAAGCCTTGAATCTTTGCATAGTGTCCTGCAGAACCGAGCCACTCGGTGTGAAAATCATCTTCCCCGGTGATAACTCTAGTTCCCTTTCATCTTAAATCTCTCTCACCGGCTTCTCCACCATTCCAATCACGGGGAATGTTCCCGCTATCCACGCTCTCCAGAACCTCCCTGATGCTGAATATCACACTTCCTCCCGACTACTCTTCTCTATGGAGAAGATCACCTCTTCCAAAATATCCATGCAACTAACTATCGCTGTGAATTTTTTGTGCACCCTTTTCCCAATGTTTTCCTTCCCAAAGTGTGGCACCCGGAAGTGGTCAATGTAATCCAGCAGAAGCTGAACTGGGGCTCCTGTACAGGCTCACCATAACTGGCATAAAAGCAAAATACTGCTGATGCTGGAAATCTGAACCAAACCCCGACAATGCTGGAGAAACTCAGCAGCTCCATGACAGAGCGAACATTTCGAATTTAAAACGGAAGACCAGTCACACTGGAACTGGAAACAGTCACTCTCGTTTCCCTCTCCACAGGCGCTGCCAGACCTGCTGAGTTCCTCCTGCATTTTCAAAGCTTCCTTTAGTAATCCAGCCCTCGCTTTATCGATTGATTGATTTATTGTCCATTGTGCTGAAGTATACTGAAAAGCTTTGTTTATGAGCAGTACAGGCAGAGCAGAGTGAGCAAGGATGTAGAGATCAGAAAGACTTTAGATAGAGACATACATTGCACAGGGCGGACGCTAGGCAACGTTAGCAAGGTCAGCCGAAACTAATGCTGTCTTTAAAAATTCAGACCACTGCTGTGGGTTGGTTAGTTTTACCTGGACTGAGCCGAGCAAACGTGTGAGGCCCTAGATCCAAGTGATACACGTGGCTGGCTCTGCACCTGTATTTGTCTACACAAGGAGGTTTCTCAGCGTTCTTACATTGAGCAAGGAGGGTAAAGACCAGAGACAGGGACCAAAGTTCACTGTCAAACCATTTCATATCGGCTTCAGACATGACCCAACATGCTCCCGAGTCAGGGACGTGTAGCTGAGCATGGATCCCAGTGCGGGACCCCCCCCCCCCCCCCCCGTGCACTGTTGGGTGGTGCTGGGGTTAAAAATCACACCACACCAGATTATAGTCCAACAGGTTTGTTTGGAAGCTCGTTCACCCACCGACCACAGTGAATCCCTGTACACCGAGCCAGGCAACATTGGGTGACAAATAAACTCCAGCTTCATTCTGAGCCGTTACCAGGCCAAGGAGAGTGCAGCTAGAACCACCCCCACAGCTTTGTATCGTGTGTCTGGCACATACAACCGCAGCCAGGTTTCTGCAGCACCTTTCAAACCTGCAGCAGGTCTACTCTCTCCAAGGTGCACTGCAGAAATCACTGAGCGCTTCTCTGGCAGCACCTTCCAAACCCACAACCCACCTAAAAACACAACTCTAACCCCCCCCCCCCCCCCCTGCTAGTCCCCCACCCTGGCATGGAAATATATCTGTGTTCCCTCAGTGTAACCGGGTCTACAATCCTGGAATTCCCTCCCTCATTGTGGCTCACAATCCACCCAGGGGACTGCAGTGGTTCAAGGGGGCAACATCTCATCTTCCGAAGGGGAATCAATCAGCAAACCGTGAACAAATAAACAGAAAATTGATTTAAAATTAACAGCGAATGTAGTCCATTAGTTATTCTCTAACTGGGGAAACTCACCTGTCTGCCTATCTCTTTAAGCATTTTGTAAGTTTTAATGAGATCACCTCTCATTCTTTGAAACTTTCAGAGAACACAGACCCATTTTGTTCAGTTTCTCTTCATAGTCCAGTCCTGCCAGCCCGGGAACAAATCTGGCGATCCGACATTGCCCTCCCTCGATGACAATAATATCGTTCTTGAGATAAAGAGACCAAAAACAGCGCAGTTTTCCGGATGCAATCTCCAAGGATTTCATTTCGCTTCGGATCGGACAGTGTAGCACCTCTGAGAGTGTAGCATTCCCTCTGCCCTGCACTTGGGAGAATCAGCCTGGGCTCTGTCTCCCTACCTGCGGAGATAAAAAATCACACACCACCAGGTTATAGTCCAACAGGTTTAATTGGAAACCACCTGATGAAGGAGCAGCGCTCCGAAAGCTAATGCTTCCAATTAAACCTGTTGGACTATAACCTGGTGGTGTGTGATTTTATTTTAAACTTTAGGCACCCCAGCCCAACACCGGTATCTCCAAATCCTATCTCCAGAGAAAGGCTCAAACACACAAGCGTCTGACTTCGAAGCAAGAGCCAAGTCTGAAAGAACAGAAAATCTCGTCAAATTCCCTTCCCACAACTAACACCCCCCTCAGACACACAACCCCCTCCCTCCGTCCCAAACAAAAACACTAGAAATACAGTTGGAATGTTGTCTTTAAATTCCTCTCCTCCCTGCTCCTACTCCTGACTCAAGACAGCCAGCTAAATCGCAGGTAGAATTCCAGAAAAGATTTAAAAAACTTTGAAATTCACCCCCTTTCTGAAAGGTAGCTGAAATATTGGA